>NC_072478.1:108127483-108427483 GCF_027574615.1 Eptesicus fuscus | reverse complement strand
GGGGGGCTCTCTGAGCATCAGCCGCCCATAACCACGTGGCCTCAGCACCAGGAGCACCTCAACGTCGGCGTGAAAATGACCCTGACGGCCTTTAGCGGACGAGCAGCAGCAACGCCCGGCCCAGGGCCAGCAGCAGTCAGATCTCCACCGTCAGCCGAAGGCGGGGAGAGGGGAGACGTGTGAGACACAGGGAGCAGCAGCAGTGTGGACCCGCTCTAGGACGAGAAGCTCGAGAGGCACACACACACGCACAGCCACATATGCACAGTCACATGTGCACACAGTCACACATGCACAGTCACACGTGCACAGTCACACTGCACACATGCACATCCACACATGCAGTCACACATGCACAGTCACATGTGCATACACACAGCCACACATGCAGTCACACATGCACGCATGCGCGGTCACACATGCACACATGCACATCCACACATGCAGCCACACATGCACAGTCACACGTGCACAGTCACACATGCACAGTCACACGTGCACACATGCGCAGTCACACATGCACAGTCACACGTACACACATGCGCAGTCACACATGCACAGTCACACGTGCACACATGCGCAGGAACTGCCCAGCACAGAGTGCAGGAGCAGAGCCTCCGGGACGGGGGAGTGAGGTGCAGGCTGACCTGTGGGTCTGTCCCTCACTGGCCGTGTGTGTCCTTGGGCAGAAGACCAGCCCTCCCTGCCCAGCCTCCCTCACGGCGCAGCCAGATCCCCCGGACGGGGGTGGGGGGTTCAGACAACACTTGGCACATCTAAGCTCAGGCTCGTTATCACGGTCGACGACAGTCCTAGGGTGGGGACGCCCTCCTCGCCCTGAGCATCTGCGCGGACCTCCCGCCCGTCCACGCCTCTCGCACACATCGCTGCGGTGTCTCCTCCCTGGCCTGGGGCCCAGCTGGGAGGAGGCCGGGCCAGAGAAGAATGGACAGTTGTCTGCGCTGGCCAGCGGCTGTCCCTCACGTCCAGACCAGCAACTCTGAGGCTGTAGAGCCTACGGCCAGGCCACAGGGCCGGGTGCGGACTGGGGGACGGCAGCGTCCGCACCAGGGCCACCACCCCTCAGCGCCCCCCCGCCCCCGCCCCCTAGCTGTGGCCAGGCCGTCCAGGAGCCAGGCACCAAGAGAAGACATGCAGGTTTTTATGTGAAATATCCTGATTTTTAAACATCAGAAACCTATTCATTCAAATGGTGAAAAAGCCAAGTGCGGGTCCACACCCACGTCCCTGGCCAGGCGGGCCGTGAGCGCAGGACGCACGCAGGGCAGGGCGCAGTGTTTCGGGGCCACCACGTCGGGAGGCGAGGGGGTCCCCCGGGATCTTCCCCGAGGACTCACTGGCTGGACGTCCACGTGCACGGTGGGCGCGCGTGACCGGCGGCTGGCGATGAGCCTCGTCCCGGGGGCTCCACGGACAGGGCCGGGGCGGGTGACCCAGCCGCACCTCCCAGCCATCGCCGCCCCGTCCCGCCGCCCGTGGGAGAACCCAGACCCAGACTCAGGGGATCAGGCGCCACTTTCCCACGGGAATCCCACGGGAATGCCGCGAGACGCACCGCCCTCAGCACGCAGGTGTGGGCGGGCGGCTGAGAGCAGAGGCTGGAGGAACCCCCACCCAGGAAAACCTCCTCCTTCTCGTGGGAAACGCCAGGCCGACTCCGGAGGGGCGTCTTGTCCGAGGTCACGCTCGTGGCCGCCGACGGGGCGGAGGGTCAGAGACGGTGACGGGCGCCCCGCAGGGCGGACACCACAGCCGGCAGGGCCACGCGGGGCCTGTGTCCGAGGGCCCCGGCCGGTCGGCAGGGGAGGACGGCCCACGGCCCTCCGGCCCCCGCAGCCTGGGCTGCTCTGGGAGGGACCAGCAGCTCTCTCTGCGGGGCCTCCTTCCGGGCCTCAGGGAGCCCAGCAAGATTCCCACGCAGCGCCCGGTCGGCCGCGGGGCTCAGGGGCCGAGCGCCGTCTAGGAACCAGGAGGTCTCAGTTCGAGTCCTGGTCAGGGCACAGGCCTGGGTTCTGGGCTCGATCCCAGTGTGGGGCGTGCAGGAGGCAGCCGGTCCTCGATTCCCTCGTCGTTTTTGTTTTTGTTAATCCTCACCCGAGGATATTTTTCCATTGATCTTTTTTTTAGAGAGGGGGAAAGACAGAGAAACATCGATGTGAGAGGAACACATCAACGGGTTGCCTCCTGCACCCGACCAGGCCCTGGGCCGGGGAGGAGCCTGCAACCCAGGTACACGCCCTTGACTGGACTTGAACCTGGGACCCTGTGGGGGGGACGCCGGCCACCACAGCTGCACGCCGCCATCAGTGACAGCCCCGCCCCATCAGTGACAGCCCCGCCCCCATCAGTGACAGCCCCGCCCCATCAGTGACAGCCCCGCCCCATCAGTCACAGCCCCGCCCCCATCAGTCACAGCCCCGCCTGGCCGCGGGGATTAAGGCCCCAGAGCCACCTGTCACAGGCCCTCACTCGGCCGGCCTCGCGGACAGGAAGTGAGTCACGCGTGTGCATCTGAGAAACCTGGCGCCATTTTCTAAAATCGAACCTTTAACTGAGAGCGTTACAGACCACGCACCGCTGTACGAAACACACGGGAGACCCCACGGGCCCTCAACGGCCACGTACCCCAAAACCCAAAGCCTCCTCACGCCCAGATTCTGACGAGGGAGCAGCCGCCGACCTGGCCCAGAGCCCGCCCTCACGTGTACTGTGCGTGTCATCACACACGTGGGGACGGGACGCCGTGTGTACTGAACAGAGCCTCGGGTCCCAGGGGGACTCACTGGAGCGGGCGTGGGGCTGACGCCGCCCCGGTGCAGAGGGTGAGGGTGCGGGCTCAGGGCACACATGGGTGCTTGTCCTCACCTCCCAGCTGCACCCACGGTCATGTGACCTGCACGCCCCCCCCCCCCCCGCGCCCACGGCCACACAACCTGCACGCCCCCCCCCGCACCCACGGCCACACAACCTGCACCCCCCGCACCCACGGCCACACAACCTGCACGCCCCCCCCCGCACCCACGGCCACACGACCTGCACGCCCCCACATACACGACCTGCACGCCCCCCCTGCATTCACAGGACTCACCTCCGTGATGATGAAGAAGTCGTCGCCGGGCTCCCCCTGCACCACGATCTTCTCCCCGTCTTCAAACTGCACGGGCTCCAGGGCGTCGGCCACCGTCAGGCGCTCCCACTTCTCCAGGGACTCTGGGGGGTGGGGGCGGCAGTGTCACCCCAATGTCACCTCAGACACCCCGCCCCAGCCCACGGGGAGACCTGTGCGAGGGAACCGGGAAGAGGCTGAGGGGCCGGGGGCCGGACGCACAGACCGGCCTCGCGGGACGTGGCTCAGATGTGCTGCTCCAGCACACGTCACACGCCACACGTCACACGTCACACGCCACACGTCCCCATCCCACGTCTAAGCTAACGAGTGTCGAACACTCCGGGTCTCCGGGCGGTTAGAGCTGCTGCCACGAGGGCTGCGGGTGTGGACGGACCGGAGCGATGCCCGCTGCTCAGGCCGTGGGCGCCGGCACGCAGAGGACACGCTGGTTTACGTGGCCGCACGGAGGCCAGGGCGTGTCCACCTGGTTCCACGGCCACGTGTGCCTTCGGGGCTGGCTGTGCACGGGCCCCTCCGCGCGGTCCCTCCAACCCCCGGGAGGGAACCCCACGCGCTCCTCGTAGGAGATGCGCTCGCCTGATTCACGGTCTTTGGCGAAAGAAACTTCCCGCCCGAGCTCACCAGACGCACGGATGTGGGTCAGCGGCTAAAAATACGCTGCCAGGCCTGTTTTAGATCTGGGTCAGGGCCGCTCTCTCCGCTTTAGAACTGTCCGTGCGGCCGTGGCAAAGGCCACCCTTCAACCAGCCCTGGGTCGGGGGGTGCCCTGGGTCGGGGGTGCCCTGGGTCGGGGTGCCCTGGGTCAGGGGGTGCCCTGGGTCGGGGGGTGCCCTGGGTCGGGGGTGCCCTGGGTCGGGGGGTGCCCTGGGTCGGGGGGTGCCCTGGGTCGGGGGGTGCCCTGGGTCGGGGTGTCCTGGGTCGGGGGTGCCCTGGGTCGGGGGTGTCCTGGGTCGGGGGGTGCCCTGGGTCGGGGGTGTCCTGGGTCGGGGGTGCCCTGGGTCGGGGGTGCCCTGGGTCGGGGGTGTCCTGGGTCGGGGGGTGCCCTGGGTCGGGGGTGTCCTGGGTCGGGGGTGCCCTGGGTCGGGGGTGCCCTGGGTCGGGGTGCCCTGGGTCGGGGGTGCCCTGGGTCGGGGGGTGCCCTGGGTCGGGGGGTGCCCTGGGTCGGGGTGTCCTGGGTCGGGGGTGCCCTGGGTCGGGGGTGTCCTGGGTCGGGGGGTGCCCTGGGTCGGGGGTGTCCTGGGTCGGGGGGTGCCCTGGGTCGGGGGGTGCCCTGGGTCGGGGGTGCCCTGGGTCGGGGGGTGCCCTGGGTCGGGGGTGTCCTGGGTCGGGGGGTGCCCTGGGTCGGGGTGCCCTGGGTCGGGGTGCCCTGGGTCGGGGGTGTCCTGGGTCGGGGGTGCCCTGGGTCGGGGGTGCCCTGGGTCGGGGGTGCCCTGGGTCGGGGGTGCCCTGGGTCGGGGGGTGCCCTGGGTCGGGGGTGTCCTGGGTCGGGGGGTGCCCTGGGTCGGGGGGTGCCCTGGGTCGGGGGTGCCCTGGGTCGGGGGGTGCCCGGGAGCTGTGGGCATGGATGCTCAGAGTTGGAGGATAAGCTGGAGACAACGGCACTGACCGTGGAGGGACAGACAGACCAGCACACACGCCTGCGGACAAAGATGGTTTGATTCTGACCAACAGCAGTGAGCTCACACGTGTGTCCGTGTGTTCATGTGGGCGCGCGCATGCAGGTGTGTGCATAGGCATGTGTGCAGGTGTGCGCGCACATCTGTGAGCATGCACACGTGGCCGAGACGTGTGTGTGCCCGCCTTGCCCAGCACCCAGCCCACGGAGGCCACACGCCGCCGGACGGTGGGGCTGGACTGACCGAGGATGGAGACCTTGCTGAGGAACTCCTCGTACATCTTGCGCTTCCGCAGCGTGCTGCCCTGTGCGGAGAGGGAACAAGCGGTGGGCTTTGTGCCCGGATCCGTGGCACGTCCACGTTTCCCCGAGTGACCCCGCTCTGCCCAACACCCCCTCTGAGCCCTCCGCGTCCCCAAAGCCCCTCCGATGACAGAGTCGAGGGAGCGGCCACCGTTCCCAATGCCCAGCACCTCGTCCCCAGGACAGAAAATCGTCCCTCCGGCCCCTGCAGGACCCTGACCACGCCCCGAGGACCACGTCCTGGCCACTGGGCATGCGCGACCCTGGAGGCACCCTGAGCACGTCCTTCAAGAGCAGGGCCCGCCCCTTTCCTCCGGCTGGTGGGACGTGGAGGCCGTGGCCGGAGCCGCGCAGCCACCCTGGGCCTTCGTGAACCGAGGTGCAAGCTGAGGGAGCCGCCCCGCCCCACAGAGCAGCCTGAGTGTGAGCGGCAACCACGTGGCTGAGGCCACGTTTCCAGTGTTTGTCACTCGCAGGGTGGCAGCCAGGCCCTGACCCCGCCTCCGGGGACTCCCGCTCTTTGGGGAACAGGGCTAACTGGTGACCCAAGAGCACATGAAGGGGTGACAGCAGGACTTCCAAAGCCACCCTGGCCTCGACGGGGAGGCCGCATTGGAGCTACGCTGTCTGGGACCCGTGGGCGAGCCACCACCCCATCACACCCCGGACCGCCCAGCCCGGAGAGGGCCCCGCGGGGCCACCAGCTGCGCCCCCTCCCGGACCAAGGCTGATGCTCTCGGCTCTGAGGCAGGCTCCACCAGGGTTCTCCTCCATCAGGGCCGTTACCTTCCTCGCACGGGAGCACGGGGCACCGCTGTGGGGCGGGAGGGAGAGGGACGCGGCCGGTGGGAACGAGCCGTGAGCAGCGAGCAGACGCAGCCCCCAGCTCCTCTGTCCTGGCCCCCTGGCTGTGAGGGCCAGACGCCCAGCTGGGGGGAGGGGGGCGCAGACCCCTGCTCCGGCCTCCCGGCCTGAAGGGTGGGAGAGGTGGAGGCGGGAGAGAAACTGGGAACGGGCCACGTGGCACGCACTGCCTGTCCCCAAGCAACTATGACAAAAATGCGACAGCAGTGGAGTGCGGGCAGGAATGCTGTCCCAGCAATGGGGTTTCCCACAGACGCCCCTGCGGACTCCAGGGCACGGCTGGCCTCTCCCTCCGGACTCACGCTGCTGGGCATGGAGTCCCCCGTGTCCCCCAAGTGCCCCTCAACATCCAGAAGCCCAGGAGCCCCTCCTGCAGGAGGAGACTGCGCCCACGACGGGCACAGGCCTAAGGGTGCCCCAGCCACACGCTCTGGGGCCTCCGCACAGAGGACACTCCGGCAGCCTGCGTGGGGGGGCACTGTCCGCTGGACAGTGTGGGCTGGGCCACTGCGTGCTGAGCCTCAGTGACATGCGGTTAGAAACACCCACCTCACTGACCGTGAAGGACAGACTCAACAACTGTTTCCTACGGTGGTGGTGGTGGTGGTGATGATGATGGTGGTAGTGATGGTAAAGATGGTAGTGATGGTGATGAAGAAAATGGTGGTGGTGGTGATGGTGGTGGTGATGGTGTGGTGGTGATGATGATGGTGGTGATGATGATGGTGATGTGATGGTGGTGGTGGTGATGAAGATGGTGGTGGTGGTGGTGGTGATGGTGATGGTGATGGTGATGGTGGTGGTTATGGTGGTGATGGTGGTGGTGGTGGTGGTGATGATGGTGGTGATGATGATGGTGGTGGTGGTGGTTATGATGGTGATGAAGATGGTGGTGGTGGTGGTGGTGATGGTGATGAAGATGGTGGTGGTGGTGATGAAGATGGTGGTTGATGATGGTGATGGTGATGAGATGGTGATGGTGGTGGTGTGGTGGTGATGGTGGTTGTGATGAAGATGGTGGTGGTGGTGAAGATGGTGGTGTTGGTGATGATGGTGGTGATGGTGGTGATGATGGTGGTGACGGTGATGGTGGTGATGAAGCTGGTGGTGGTGGTGATGATGGTGATGGTGGTGGTGATGGTGGTGATGGTGATGAAGAAAATGGTGGTGGTGATGGTGGTGGTGGTGGTGGTGATGGTGATGAAGAAAATGGTGGTGGTGGTGGTGATGGTGATGGTGATGATAGTAGTGATGGTGGTGGTGGTGATGTTGGTGGTGATGATGATGATGGTGGTGATGAAGATGGTGGTGGTGGTGATGGTGATGGTGATGGTGGTGATGGTGTTGATGGTGGTGGTGGTGGTGGTGAAGGTGGTGGTGGTGGTGGTTATGATGGTGGTGATGAAGATGGTGATGGTGATGATGGTAGTGATGGTGGTGGTGGTGGTAGCATTGCACTCTTCAATGAGTACAGGGAAGGAGGACTATTGGAGGGTCAGCACACTCTAACTCCAACCCCAGGCTGCCCATGACCCTCACTCCTAGACCCGTCCAGCCTTTCTGGGCCTCAGTTTCTCCATCAGGAGGGTGACCCGGCACCACCTCCTCTGTCCGTCTCTGATCTGGGCTCCTCCCTCCCTGCCTTGCTGCCAGTGCGCTGCCGATGGCATCTCCACCTCCGCCTGCTTCCCGCCGAGCGGCAGGGCCGACCCTCGGGACAACATGCCCACTGCCTGAGGGCGTTAGAGACACACGGGCCGGCCCTGGGGAGAGTGGACGGGGGAAGCACGGGGAGCCTTCCCGGGCCAGCGGCTTCCTGCCCCTTCCGGTCTTTCCAGGTGTGGAGGCTCAGGGAGGGGTCGCAACCTGCTCGTGTCCACGCGGCTGCCAAGTGGTGGAGCCAAGGTTGAAAGAGAACCGATGCCCACACCACAGAGCTCCACACGGCTCTGGAAACAACTTCTCTCCCCCGAGGCGCCGGCACGGCCCGCCCTACCCCCACGTGCTTGCCCTGCTCCGTGGCCGACCGCCCTCCGGCCTCTCTCACCCGAGGAAGGGAGACCCAGCCCGGCCGCCCGGCCCGTCATCCCGTCCCCGCCGGTCACGACAAAGGCATTTCTTTTGAACAACAGTTTATAACTCACACTGACCCCGGCAGGCCCGCCCGCCGGTGGAATGCAGGCACGTTTGCCCGGGGCCCCGAGACTCAAAGCTCAGTGCAAAGGCCCATCTGTCTCCCGCGCAGAATGACAGCGGAGGGCGGCCCGAAACCCTGGGGGAAGGAGACCCGCCCCAAAGGCTGATGGGACGCCCCCGCCCCACTTCAGAAAGTTTCCTCTGTGGTGAGACCGCAGGTGAGGCTGGGCTGGGACCCGGGCCACGTGCTCGCTCTGAGCGGGCGTCCAGGAGGCCAGCTATGATCCTAGGGGCTTTGCAGGGCATCTCCGCCCCCCCAACCCGGGGGCTCTGCCAGGCAAGGCCGGAGCTGATTCGTTTCACGGGTATGGGGCCGCCCAGGGCCCCAGCGGAGGGAGAGGCTGGCAGGAGCCGAGGGGATGGGATGCAGGACCTGGCCCCCGTCCCCCCGACCCCTGGCACACGGCCACCTGCCGGCCCGGGGAAGCGTCTGTCCTGAGACTGGGATGGAAATGTCTGGAAAGTCCGGGCCAAGTGCACTCACCCCAGGACCCACCACCTGGGACCCAGGGGCCTTCTCAGCCGCCTGCTGGGGAAGTGGAGCATCTGTCAGGCGCCGGCTGGACGGGCACTTCACAGCCCGGACCCAGAGGCCCAGCCAGCGGGAGGTCTCGGTGCCCTGGCTCAGGACCCAGGGGGCTGGGCGGGCCCGTGCCTGCTCCTGGGACCTGACACCCCAGCCCGGCCTCTACCACAGAATTCTGAGTTCCAAGCACTTGGCTCCCAGGTAAGATTCAGGTGAAGAAAGGGTCCTGAAGCTTAAAAGAAAGGAGACGGTGGGGTGCGCCAGCCCGTGCCGGGAGCCCGCCAGGAGCCTGGAGGAGGGCCGAGCCCGGCCCGTGAGGCTTGGCAGGGCCTCCCTCTGGGAACAGTGGGGGGGAAACAGGGGACACGCTAGGGAACCCAGAATCGGAGCGAACATTTCGGGAGGCAGCCCCCTCCCTGGCGACACCACCGATGTCCCTCCCCAGTTCCCGTGCCCCGTGGCAGCATGTCCCAGCTCCTGCCCAGCTCGGTGCTAGGCGAACGCCTGGGACCCACTATTTCACAGCATCAAATTGCCCACATGAGGGCCTGAGGCCGAAGCGGCGGGTCCTGCGACACGCCCTGGGACACGCCCTGCGGGCGCACCGTCATTTTCCTGCCTGCAGCACAGCCGGGCTATTCTTAGGTGCCCAGGGACCAGAATTAACTCAGAGGAAGTGCCAGCTGCCTCGCTGGTTTGGGAACTTCCCTAAATATAAGGCTCCAGCCACAAAAATCCCACAGCCAAGCAGGGCTCAGCAGCCTGGCGGGAAACAAGGGCTCGCACACCCCGGGGCCAGGTGCCTCCAGGCGACGGGAACTGTCCGAACACCCCGCCTCTGGAGGGTGGAGGCCTCAGGACAGAGGAGAGAGCGCAGGCGAGCAGGCGAGCAGGCCGAGGAGACATCCTGGGGGCGGCCGTTCCTCGTGCGGCCATGGTGGGCGCTCAGTGTCCCTTCCCACGGGCACAGACGAGGAGCTCCCCATGTGCCCCCACCCCGAGCCGAACCCCCCTCGTGACAGACCGGCCACACCCGTCCCTCATTCCCGAGAGGGGCACCCCCTCCAGGCTCACACCTGGCGGACGGAGCCCAAGGCTCCGAGACTCCCGTCCTTCAACCACAGCCGCTCGCCGGAAACTGCCCCCCCCCCCCAGGCTGCCCTTTGCAAGACAGCAAGCCCCAGGGCAGGTGATGGCAAGCTCGGGCAGGCCCAGGGAGGAGAGGGCAGGAGAGGCCAGTCTCCCGGCAACCTCTCCTCTTCTCACCGCCCTCCTATCCCGGCACGCCCACCCTGCCCGGCTCTCCGGGGCACCCTCAGCTACACGCCCGCCCGCCCGGTTCTCCGGGGCACCCTCAGCTACGTGCCCACCTGCCCGGTTCTCCGGGGCACCCTCAGCTACGTGCCCACCTGCCCGGTTCTCCGGGGCACCCTCAGCTACACGCCCGCCCACCTGGTTCTCCGGGGTACCCTCAGCTACGTGCCCACCTGCCCGGTTCTCCGGGGCACCCTCAGCTACGTGCCCACCTGCCCGGTTCTCCGGGGCACCCTCAGCTACGTGCCCACCTGCCCGGTTCTCCGGGGCACCCTCAGCTACGTGCCCACTCTGCCCGGCTCTCTGGGGTACCCTCAGCTACGTGCCCACCTGCCCGGTTCTCCAGGGCACCCTCAGCTACGTGCCCACCTGCCCGGTTCTCCAGGGCACCCTCAGCTACGTGCCCACCTGCCCGGTTCTCCGGGGCACCCTCAGCTACGTGCCCACCTGCCCGGTTCTCCGGGGCACCCTCAGCTACGAGCCCACCTGCCCGGATCTCCGGGGCACCCTCAGCTACGTGCCCACCGGCCCGGTTCTCCGGGGCACCCTCAGCTACGTGCCCACCTGCCCGGTTCTCCGGGGCACCCTCAGCTACGTGCCCACCTGCCCGGATCTCTGGGGCACCCTCAGCTACGTGCCCACCTGCCCGGTTCTCCGGGGCACCCTCAGCTACGTGCCCACCTGCCCGGTTCTCCGGGGCACCCTCAGCTACGTGCCCACCTGCCCGGTTCTCCGGGGCACCCTCGGCTCAGAAAAGCACCTGTGTGACCACAGGCCACCTTTGAACAAGCACCCACAATCCCCTCCACATCCACCAGCTCGCAGGCCCTGCCCACAGAGCTGGGAAGTCAAGCCCTCCCTCCCCCTACTCCTCAGGCTCGGGGCCGGGTCCTGGGGCGCCCGAGGCCACTCACCATGAGGATGCGGCGGTAGCTGTCACGGTCAATGCCCCAGAGCTTCAGGTCGGTCTTGGCTCTCACGGTAGCGGCCCTGGGGGTGCCGTAGATGAGCGCGAGCTCCCCGAAGCTGCCGCCCTCGCTGATGTTGGTCACCCACTCCCCATTCACGTACACCTGGGGCAGCATGAGAAAGGTCACAGGACGCGTGGGGTCAGGGACAACATAGCCGCCACCGGAGGCCCTGGCTGGTGGTGGAACGCCGTGCTCTCCTCCCCAGCCCTGGCCACGGTGCCCGCCCCGCAGCCCTGCTCAATCCCCCAACCCTTCCCGTCCCCCCAACCCTGGCCATGGTGCCCGCCCCCACAGCCCTGCTCAATCCCCACAGCCCTGCCCGTCCCCCCAGCCCTGGCCACGGTGCCCGCCCCGCAGCCCTGCTCAATCCCCCCAAACCCTGGCCACGGTGCCCACCCTGCATCCCTGCTCAATCCCCCAACCCTTCCCGTCCCCCCAACCCTGGCCATGGTGCCCGCCCCCACAGCCCTGCTCAATCCCCAGAGCCCTGCCCATCCCCCAGAGGCAGGCGGCCTCTGGTCAAGGCTGAGGGACGGCCGGGGGCTGGAGGTGAGAGCTGCCCAGGGGGATCGCCACCCGGTCCCCCATCCACTCGAGATGGGCCCCGCTCGCCTCAGTTTCCCTGACTGCACACCGATGAGTCACAGCACTCCCATAGCAGGCTCCCGCCTCTTCATTCATCAACTGCCTCCTCTTCCCGCCCCGGGGCCCCACCCCCACCCCGCAGCCTGGGTCTCTCCCCGGCCGTCCTCCCCTGCCGTCAATGGGCCCGGCCAGGCCCCGCCGAGAGGCCAGACAAGATTCCCTTTCAGCCGCGAGGGTGCGGCTGCACCGCGTTCCCCCTGTGCCCCGGCGCAGGCCCCGCATCCGAGCGAGAACAGCGTGGATTGTGGGTTGTGCAGAGCGGCCACGTCCACGGCACAAAGCGGCTTTGTTCATTCCCTCCGCGTGTCAATGAGCACGAAGAATGGCCCCCATTGGGAAGTGGGCGCGGCCTGGGGGAGAACGGGCTCGATGAGTCACGGAAGGCATTCTTGTCGAAATCAACGCGTCGTTATCTCGGTGGTAAGTGGTGCCCAGAGCCGCCCAGCTGAGGAGAACGGGCAGGTGATGCCTGCCGACCGGGAAGTTTCGAGGGAACACGAGGCAGAGCTTCCTGCGGCGTCCGGCGTCCGGCGTCCGGCGTCCGTCCCCAGGGCCTGCACCCGGGGAGCCTTCCCACCTCCACCCGGGACCCGGCCTGCTCCCAGCCTCGCCTCAGCCCCCACAGTGCCCTCCGCCCAGAGGGGAGCCGGTCACGGGAAGAAGAAACGCCGGCCACTTGGCCAGGCCCGAGGGAGCCGCACACGCTGTCCGTCCTCCCAGGAGGCAGCGTGGACGAGGGCCCATCCCGGGCTCGGGGCAGAAGGGACCAGAGAGCACGCTCCGCCTCGTCTTCTCCACGAGCCCAGAGCCGGGGGGGGGGGGGGCAGAAGGGGCGATGACAAGTCAGGGTACAGCCCAGTGCTGGCACCTCGGGCCCCTCAGCTGGTCTTCCCGACGCCCGTGCTCCCGGGAACCCCGACCGCGGAGCTGCGCCCGCAAACATCAACGCGCATGAACCCGGGTGTGCGGCTCGTTTTCCCACCGCTCAGGTCAGTGTGGGGTCTCCTAGAGCCCCTGCCAGGGACAGGTCCGTAAGGACCCACGTGCATTAAGGGATCGCGCAGCAAATCCCCGCTGCCACCGGGCCGGTGAGCGGGCCCAGCCCCTCGTCTTCTCGGCCACACAGCGGGGGCCGGCCCTGGGGTGACGGCGGTTCCGGTTTGGGCTGTGACCCAGACGCCGGCACGCACACGGCCTGGGCTCCCACGTGGCCCTCCCGCACGGGGACGTCTGGGCGGCCATGGCTGCATCCCAGGCGGCACGTGGATTTCCGGGGTTGTCCCCAAAGGCCCTCCCGCCGGCCCCTCCGCGCTGTCCCCGCGGAGGCCCCGCGTCGTGATGGCCCCGCGTCGTGAGGGGACGCAGCTCAGGGGCCCGGGGAGGTGGCTTCTCCCCTCACACCCAGAATCCAGGCGGCCACGCCCAGGACGGCCGCGGGGCAGGCCGGACGCCCCGTCACCCACCGCACGGCCCAGGGACCCAGGAAGAGGGGTGAGGCAGCAGAGCCAGCGTGACGGCTGCGCCCCCTTCCCCAGGGCACATCCCCCACGGGGCGGGGGGCGGGACGGGGACCTGGGCCCCGCGGTGGACACCCAGCGCCCAGGGCTGCACGCCCGCGAGGAGTCAGAGGACGGCATTGTGCGACCGGACGCGGCCCCAGCACAAAAGGCCGTGTCTCCCGGACAGTGGCCTCTGTGCCCGCCGCGTGCCGGCCCTGCCCCAGCTGGCACGCACAGGGCCGCTTCTGCTCTGTTTCATTTTGTTGTTGTTTTCTGCTTCTTTTACAAGAAAAACGGTGGGAGGGCCCCCGGGCCACGTGTACGCGATCACCCCGACTGTGGCCTCTCTGGTCGAACCCAGAGCTCCCGCCGGCCGTCCGGTCCTTTCGTTCGTCCATCCCTAATTCCTTCCTCCATCCGTCCATCCGTCCGTGCACACAGCGGCCCGAGCTGCCGAGGCCCGGAGCCCCGTGCGCGTGGGGCCAGCAGGAGGCCGGTGAGTCCGGCTCCCGGGACACACTGCCCACCCCGGAGACAGGCTGTGGGCAACGAGGGCACGCACACACACTCGTCACCGACGAGCCAGGAGAGAACGGGCGGAGGCTTCCGGAAGGTCATGCTCAGACTGTGGAGAGAGGGTCTGAGCGGAGGGCCAGGACGCAGGCCCTGGATGCAGCCGCAGCGCGTGGGGAGCTGCCCGGGGCAGGGAGAGCGCGGCCGTTCCTCCGGGAGCCGCGGGAGGCCCAGTGGGCCCGCCATGGTTTACATCTGTGCCCCAGTGCCGTGTGGAGAGCAGCCGGGCAGCCTGCGGGGGCAGCAAGGAGCGCAGGCCCCGACCAGGTCACCGAAGAGCCGGCTGGGGCCGGTGGCACCTGTGGACGTCGGACGCCAGGGACAGGGCCCAGCAGCCAGTCTGTAGCCGGCGGTTCTGACAGAGGCTCGGGTTGGACACGCTCTGACCCGACGTGGCTGGAGCAGGAGACGATGCTGAGCGAAGGCACAGCAACCTCCTCCATGAAACCCCAGAAGCCGCCACAGGCAGCACTGGGTCCCTGTCAGCACAGGCCGTCAGGTGCAGAGCAGAACTGAGGACTTCGCCCACCTGGCCGTGTCCACCTGGCCGTGCCCGCCTGGCCATGCCCACCTGGCCGTGCCCACCTGGCCGTGCCCACCTGGCCGTGCCCACCTGGCCGTGCCCACCTGGCCGTGCCCACCTGGCCGTGCCCACCTGGCCGTGTCCGCCTGGCCGTGTCCACCTGGCCGTGCCCACCTGGCCGTGCCCACCTGGCTGTGCCCACCTGGTCATGCCCAGCTGGACAGGCAGCTGGGGCAGCTGAGAACTGGGGAAACTGCCAGGAGAAGCTGGGTGCCGGGGTGGGGGAGGACCCGCTGTCTCGCTCCATCGCCTGCCCCCCCAGCCCAGACTCCACAGAAAGCAAACGCAGCTGAAACAGCTGTCTGGGGAACTGGACGCAAGAAGCCAGTCACCTGAGCGGCCCACGTGGCCGAGGCAGACACAGGCCCGCCCCAGCTCCTGCGCCGTCGCCACAGCCGGGGTGAAGGTCACGCCCGCGGCAGCAGGCCCTGCGAGTGCTTTCTCAGGTGCTGACAAAAGCTCACGGCCCGTCTCCTGCCGCCTCCCCGGCTCCCCCACCAGGAGTGGGGCGTCCGTGCAGGTGCGTGGGCACCTGGCCCGGGAACGTCGCCTTCCCCGCGGCCCCTGGAGGCGCCCCAGCCACGCCACCTGCTCCTCTGGAGCCCATCGACACTGCTCCTCCCACAGGAACCCCAGGCCCCCCAACGGCCTTCAGCCCGAGCACCTGGCAGCTGGTTTGTTTGGGTCCTGCTCGAGGCGCCACCCCTGGCAAAGGCGTTCCCCCCAAAGCTCCTGTCTGTGGCACTGGGCACGTGGAACAGCCACGGGGGTTCTTTCTCCACCCCTCGGGGTGGCAGGTGGCCGGGCAGGCTCCCTCCAATGGAACCCCAAACCCATCGTGGCTCAGGGTCCCCCGCCTGCCCTATGCCGTCGACCCCACGCACACGGGGGCCCCAAGGGTCTGTGGGTGAGACAGGCCGGAAGGCACCCAGGTGCTGCAGGAAAATATCCCAGCCAGCTCTGGGCCACGGCCACGCAGGGACCCGCGTGGTAATTAACGGAGATGCCTGGGGGGGGGGGGCCCTGCACACCCCCGTTCCAGCTGCGCATTCCCGGCAGCCGACAGGTGGGGGCAGCCAGGTGGGCACCGGTGGGCGAACGGAGAAGCCGTGGGGTCCATCCAGACCGCGGCGTACCACTCGGCCTCACGCAGGAAGGAAACTGACACACGCTGCGTGCACCTGAGCCTGGAGGGCATGTGCTGGGGAAATCCGCCGTCAAGGACACACACTTGGTCCCTACAAGGCCCCTGGGTCCTCAGATTCACAGCCGGGAAGTAGGGGGGTGGGGCCAGGGGCTGGGGGAGGGGGAGTGAGTGTTCAATGGGGACAGTCTCAGGCTGGGAAGATGGAAAGTTCCGGAGCTGCTGGTGGTGGTGGTTGCACAGCGGTGTGAATGTGCTCAAGGCCCCTGAACTGTGCACCTAAAAATCATCAACGCAGCCCGGCCGGCGGGGCTCCGTGGTTGAGCGTCGACCTAGGAACCAGGAGGTCACGGTTCGATTCCCACTCAGGGCACATGCCGGGGTTGCAGCTCGATCCCCAGTGGGGGGCGTGCAGGAGGCGGCTGATCAATGATTCTCTCTCCTCATTGGTGTTTCTATCGCTCCCTCTCCCTTCCTCTCTGAAACCAATAAAATACGTTTTTTAAATCCTCAACACAGCAGATTTACGTTCTACATTGTGTGTGTTTCACTCACGAGAAAACAGAACGGCTCAGGCCAACGCCGAGCAACGTCGTGACCCGCAGAGCAGACAGCCATGTCCCGGGCGCCTGTCCCAGCCGCGGCACGCGGCCTCTCCCACCATGGGGGCCGAAGGCTCTCCTTCCAGACCCTGGGGTGAAACCAGAGGGAATCCGGGGACCATGTGGGGGGAGGAATCCGGGGGAACGGCGGGGGAGGGGGGAATCTGGGGGAATGGGGCGGGGAGGAGGGGGGAGGCGGGGGGGGGGGGTATGAGAGCCCCACACAAAGGCCGGGAGGAACTGGCATTTCCTGAGCCCGCAGGGCCGGTGCCGAGTGCCCTTTTAGGTGGCGATGCCACGTTCCAGGAATAAAACAAGTCGGAAGGTGTTTTTATACTTAGAAAGTGGATTATAGCTCTGGCAACACACAGGCCGCGGCAGGCACCTCCACCGTCTCCGGAAAACCACGGTTCCAACCACGGTCACCTGGCCGACCCCTCGGGCACCACTGGTCAGAGGGCAGCGCCCACCCGCAGAAGGGGGTACTCAGGGTGCCCCACCCGCCAACAGGCCAGGCTGGGTCCTCGGGGGGCTCTGGGCAGCAGGGGCACCCATGCAGATTCGGGGTCCCCCTCTGCTCCACAGACAGGTGTGGGGTCCACCGAGGACGGGGGGGGGGGGGACAGAGGGCCAGACAGTCCACGGCCACCGAGCCCCACGCCCGCGCCAGGTCTGTGGTCTCATTCGGCCTGTTCTCCGGGCTCAGGTGCCAGCAGCAGGTGACGGGCCTGAGCCTCGGGCCCACGCGCGGGGTACCTGACCCGCTGTCTGCCCACAGGGCCGGGGACAGCTCTGGAGACCCCGACCTGGGCCCCAGGCTCCTTGAAAGAAACTGCCCGGCCAGCGTGGCTCAGGGGCTGAGCGTCGACCTATGAACCAGGAGGTCAGGGTTCGATTCCCGGTCAGGGCACAGGCCCGGGTTGCAGGCTCGATCTCCAGTGCGGGGCGTGCAGGGGGCAGCCGATCCATGATTCTCTCATCATGGATGTTTCTCTCTCTCCCTCTCCCTTCCTCTCTGAGATCAATAAAAATATATCTTTTTTTAAAAAAAAGAAAGAAATGGCAAAGAACTCCGGGCAAAAGGGTACCCCCCCACACACACACACACACACACACCTGCTCGCTCAGCAGAGCTCGGGTTTGCACGCTCAGCACGGCCCAGCTTCCCGGACACGATCGGCACCGGGAAGAACCCGTGACTCCGTGAACGCAGGGAAGGGAAGCACGTTTCGGGGCGAGGGGCAGTGGGAACCAAGGTCCGGACCGCGTGGGCTCCGGCCGGGTGGGCGGCCGCGAGGGGAGCCGGGCCGCTGGGCAGGGCCTCGAAGGAGGCCCCGGGGTTTGCAGGGCAGAGCAGGGTCAGAGAGACAGAGGGGTGCAGCCCCAGAGGCAAGGCCTTCGCTCGTGCGCTTCCTGCCTGCTGTCCACCTCCCACCCCCATCGCCACCCCAGTGCACACGGGGGCTGTGCCAGGGCCCCTCAAACAAAGGGAAGCGGGGAGTCTGGGGTTGGCGAGGGCGGAGGGGGGGCTGGATCTGAACCAGGAAGGAGCCCAAACGCCCCCAGGGCCCTCCCACCCCCGCCCAGCGGCTCTGAAGCAGGCCGTCCAGCGTCCACGCTGAGGAGGCTGCCCAGCCGGGCCCTGGCCGCACCCGCGTCTGTCTTCCCTGTTTCCTGGGCTGGAGTTTTTTTTAACCCAGTGAAGCCAGCGGGAGCGGGCTCTGTGGGCTGACAGCCGAGCCTCCCGCCTCCACACTTCCTCTGCGGCCCTCGGCTCCTGCCTCAGTGTCCCTCTTTGGTGGGAGAGAGAAGCCCGCCCCCCACCCGGACAGGAAGGCCGGCCCGGCCCAGGGCCTGCGCTCGGCACGCACAGAGACCCCGGCTCCCGGCTGCGGGCCGCGGCCCTCGGACGACGCGCGTGACCTCGCCGAGATCTCCACGGTGACTCATTTCCTCTGCCACCACCTCCGGAAGCGAGGGCCGCCTGCCCGGTTCCCAGAACGCGGCCACAGCGGACACAGACGGGCTGCTGGGGAGATAATGAGTCCCTGTCCCCCAGAATAGCTCGGCTGAACCGGAGGCCGAGCCCTGAAACACCCCGGCTGGGCGGCCCGGCCGGGGCGGCCTCCCCGGGCAGCAGGGGCCCACCTCGAGGGGCTACGGTTTGCAAAGGAGGGGGTGGGGGGCGTGGAGGCCACTAGATGCCCTGTCCCCAGGGCTGGTGTCTGAGGTCCCGGGGCGACTGGGGGGCCAGCCTGGGACGCGGCGGCTGCAGGGTCTGGCAGACACACCCTGCATGTGCACCAGGGCAGGATCCCAAACTGCCGGGGCAGCCGAGCACACGTGGCCACGCCGAAGTGCACACCAGAACAGTCCCACGCAGGGCGGCGGGGACCACGGAGGCCACGCCCGAGGGGCACCTGCCGTGCCGACCCCCAGGTAGTGTGTGGGGGGACGAAAGGAGAAGCGGGAGCTGACGGGCCACCGAGGGCGGGGCTCCCGGCACAGGCCCCGGGCGAGGGGTTGCAGGAACCGAGAGGCAGCGGCATCCAGGCCACGCCCTGTGGTCACGTCGGAGGGCTGTTGCCAGGCGCACTGTGGGTGTAGCCAGTGGGGGACGCCCAGAGCCATGCGGCAGGGGCCGGCCCGACCGTGATTGAAGGATAGCAGTTCCATAAAAGTGTGGGTCCCCCAACCCCTGAGACGGGTGGGAGAAATAAACAGTAAAAACCAGGAGAAACCACATTCTGGGAGCCGGACGGCGCCTTCACACCCAACGCGCCCAGCCGCTCGGCCGCCGACGGGCCCGCCGACGCGGACACCAGACGCGGACGCGCTGCCCACGGGAGCTCCGCCAGCACGCGCCCGTCAGATGCGCTGCCACACGCCCCACCAGCTGTTAAACGCAACGGTTCCTCTTCGGCTGAACATCTACCCTCAGGAAGGTCCTCCGGGCCTCAGCCTGCCGGGGACCCGGTGTCACCCCCAAACGGACGTGGACCGAGGCGACTTCCCCCACCGGCCAGGAGGTACTCACATCCACTTCCCCTTGGTCAATGACGTAGAAGTTATCGCCTTCGTCCCCTGAAACAACAGAGACACAACGGTTCACGCCAAGGACACAGCTGCGGCCTGTTTGTCTCGCAGCCTCTCTGCGCGCTGCCGCCTGCACCGGCCAAGGAGTCCTGGGTCTCGTCTGTTTTTAAAACGTATTTAAATAGCCCTGGCCGGTGTGGCTCAGTGGGTAGAGAGTCCGTCCTGGGTTCGATTCCGGTCAAGGGCACGTACTTGGTTGCAGGCTCCTCCCCGGCCTGGGCCCTGGTCGGGGCTCGTGCAGGAGGCAACCCATCGATGTGATTCTCTCCCATCGATGTTTCTCTCTGTCGTTCCCTCTCCCCTCCTCTCTCTGAAGGTCAATGGGAAAAAACCCTCGGGTGAGGATTAACCGAAAGCATTTAAATAAAAGTGGTCTGTGTGTCCGGGTACAACACAGCGCTTCGCTGTGCACATTCCCTCCGAACCCCCTTCCGTCAGCCGGCCAACACCTCCCCTCCCGCCGGTCCCCAATGCCTGTGAGGGGACCTCACCCGACCCCCCATCCGGCGTGTTCCTAGGGCTCAGGTCATGGACTTGACATCAAGGTCACCGAAGTACGTCGGGTTCGCTTGTTCGGGAAATTGCTGTTTCGTCGGTGACTTTTCCCGAAGACACACAGACGTTACATTAATGACTCTCAGTGAGCCCGGCCGTGGCTCACCATCCCCGTCAGGGCACAGGCCCGGGGTGCGGGCTCGATGCCCAGTGTGGGGCGTGCAGGAGGCAGCCGACCCATGATCCTCTCTCATCCTTGATGTTTCTCTCTCTCTCCCTCTCTGCAATCAGTAAGGACGTATCTTAAAAATAAACCGATAAATGAGTAACTTCGGGGGAACAGCCCGACGCCCGTCGGCTCGCTCAGCGGCGGGGGCCTACCTTGCTGTATGACGGTCTCCCCGGCGATGTGTGTGACGGGGAACATGGCGTCGAATATGTCGCTGGAAAGAAGACACAGAGAATGTGAGACCCGCGGGCCCGGCCGGCGCCCCTCCCCTCACAGGGCTCAGTCTTGTGGGAAGAAGGTCGTCCCGTCAGGAAAAGGAGGAAGTCAACCCTCCGTGCCCTGCCCAGGAGGCTCTGCTGGCTACAGCGTCGTCCGATACGCCAAGGTTGTGGGTTCGATCCCCGGTCAGAGCACATACACAAATCAACCAATGAACACATGAGTAAGGGAACAACAAATCAATGTCTCTCTCTCTCTCTCCCTTCCCCTCTCTCCCTTCCTCTCTCTCTCTAAAATTCAATAAATAAAATAATAAATAAAGTCCGCCCTGGACAGTTTTGCTCAGTGGATAGAGCGTCAGCCTGAGGACTGAAGGGTCCCGGGTTCGATTCCGGTCGAGGGCACAGGCCTCGGTGGCAGGTTCCCCGGCCCCGGTCGGGGTGCGTGCAGGAGGCAACCAGCTGATGTGTCTCTGTCTCTCCTCCCTTCCACTCCCTAAAAATCAATGGGACAATGACCCCAGGTGAGGGTTAGCCTAAATAAATAAATAATCAAGTGCTTCGTGACCCCGCTGTCCAGGGAGGGGGCTGGGCCCTCCTGGCCCACCTCTGCCCCGGGCGGGTTTGCCGTCCGGGTTTTCACAGAAATGGGGTCACCCTGCCAACGCCGCTCTGGACTCCAACGTAGGAAACGAAGGAGCAACCGGCTGCCCACCCTCACGTGGGCGGGGCTCCCCGAGAACGAGCGCTCCCGTCGCAGGCGCCCCGAGCGGCTGGATCCGAAACGGGATCCGAGGCCGCGCCTCCGCGTTAGACGCCAGGCCCCGACCTGCTGCTCCGCGAGCCGCACCCGGAGGCCACGCCCAGGGCTGTGCCACGGCAGCTGCCACGTAATTTCCTAAATCTCGTTGTGGCGTGGACGGAGGCGGAGACGCCCCCAGCCGGCCCGCGGGAGGTGAGGACCCCAGCAGTCAGAGGTCGGCGTCCGCACCCCAGATGCAACGACCACCCTCGAGGCTGCGCCCACCCACGGCGCGTGGCTCCCCAAAGAGAAATGTGAAGCCGGCGGCAGGTAGGGGTGCACCCTGGAGCTCAGGGGCCTGCGCCCTGCCCGCCGGCTAATTCGGGGGGCTCCTGGGAAGCTGTGCGACGGTCAGGCTGAGCTGCAGGAAGCACCCAAACTCGGAACCCACAGCCCGCCCCTCCCGCTCCCGGCCCCAGAGACGTAGGTAAGTCCTTAAACAGCGGCTCCCTTCTCTCTACTTCACACGGGTTCTCTCCCCAGGGAGGCGGCAGGGGCTCCGGGGAGGTTTGTGGGGGCCCCTCCCAGACCCCCTCACCGGCCGCCCAGCCCGGCCTCTGTCCCCTGCCGGGCCGGGATTCTCGGCCTGCGGACACGTCTGGTCACATTTACAACTGAGTTTCCTCAGGACCACCACAGCAGGGCTCTAACACAGCAGGTCTTTAAGAAACGCGTTTGCAGTTCCGCCTCAAGTCTGAGAAAACCCGAACTCGTTACGGTAATACCTCCCCGGAGCCGGGCCCTGCGCACCGCCGCCCGCCCGGCCGATGCCCGCCTCGCGGCGCTGTCCCTGCTTCGGGCCACGGCCTGGGCACGCGCCCACCTCTCTTCCCAGCCATGACTAAGGGGCAGGCTGGCGAACGCGCACTTTTCCCTTCAAAACGCACCTGCCCAGCCCGGCCGGCGGGGCTCCGTGGCTGAGCGTCGACCTCGGAACCAGGAGGTCACAGATCGATTCCCGGTCAGGGCACAGGCCCGGGTGGCGGGCTCGATCCCCAGTGCGGGGCGTGCAGGAGGCAGCCGATCCATGATTCTCTCATCGTGGATGTTTCTCTCTCCCTCCTTCTCCCTTCCTCTTTGACATCAACACTAGTAAAAACATTTCTTAAAGAACCACGCACAGAAATGCGCGTGCCCTTGGACCCGCAGGGCTTCCACGTTCCTCCTCAGCATTTTCACCAAAGAAGCAGTTTAACCGTGCGGGTGGGGCAAACCCAGGCTCACAGCTGCGAGTACACGAAACAGGGTTTACTCCTGTGTCACCGCTTATTCATTGTTGTGTTGTTTTCCGTGCTCTTGCCCGCCCCGTGGATAAGATGTGGCCACGGTGCAGGGTGTCGTCATGGAAACGGGAAGTAGCTGCCGAGGAAGAACACACGTAATAACGCAAAGAAGCCCCGAGGACGCAGGAGAGATGAGGAACTCGATGAAAAGGAAAACACCGCTTATCAGAACGCGTAGGGTGCAGCTAAAGCAGGACTTAGAGGGAAATTTATAGCCTTGAGTGCCTGCGTTAGAAAAGGAAGAAGCTCTGACATCAAATGCCTAAACTCCCACCTTAGGAACCTGAAAAAATGAGCACAAATTAAACCCAAAGCAAGCAGAAGGAAACAAACAAAAAACATTACAGTTAGAACTCAGCGGGGTTTAAAATAGGAAACTAACAGAGAAAGTCCACGAAGCCAAAGCCAGCTCTTTAAAAAGATTTAAAAATCCTAGAAACATCGAGGCAGATTACCCCCCCAACCCCGACACACACCCCAAAAAAAGACAAGAATCGCTAACGCCAGAAATGGAAGGGGGCCATCACCACGGATCCCGCGGACGTTAGAGAATAAACGATGAGAGGGACCAGCACCAGGCAGTTCCCGACGTCGGGAGGGTGGGGTGACCATCGCGCTGGCTGGGGGGCCCCCAGGACGGAACCCTGGCTCCCCGCAGACGACGCTGCCAGCCACCATCCTAGGAGGAAACCAACTCCCTGCCGGGGGGGCGGGGGCTCCGGGAGCCGCTCCTCAAGAGCCCGTCCCGCACTCCCACCTGGAGGCACACGGGGGCGGGGAGCAGCCCACGGTCGGGGGGCCGAGCTGGACTCTGCGTCAGCCCAGGGAGAGGACAGGGACCCAGGCACACGCAGTCCCGGCTCAAGGGGTGACCACCAGACAGGGGGTCGCTCATTCACCCAACAAACAGGGAGGGCGACCTGGGCCAGCCTCGGCCGCACACACCGCCGCACGGATGGGAGGAAGGGCCAGCCCTCCCCGGGCAGCATCCGCCCTCACGCGGCTTCCTTGGCCGGCCGGGCGGTCAGGAGACCCCAAAGGCGGCGATGGTTTTCACAGCCGGTCCAGCGGGGACGGAGGATGGGCACGGAGGCCCCTGCCTCCCACACGAGCCGGCTCGCTCGGAGCTGGAAAGCTCATCACAGCCTCTGCTCCGAGGGCTCGGGAACCGCACGTGGGTGGCCCCCAACTCTCGGGTTCAGCAGAGGTCGGGGCGGGGGGGCGGGTCCCCTCCAAGGCCTCTCTCCGAGACTCCTCAAAAACCCCGTTCCCGGAGGGGGACACGCTGCCCGCAGTCACACCGGGCTGTGGCTCCCAGGGGGCATTTCAGCAGCAAAGCCAGAGCCGTGCTGGGGCCTGAGAGGGCCCGCCCACCGCAGACCCACCTGCGGTTCAGGCCTGGGTCGGCACGGCCTCCCCCCCGGCCGGCTGGACACGGTGGCCGGCACGTCCACTCCCTGGCTCCGCTTCCTCGGGTACGACACGGGCCGGGCCACGTCCTCCTCCGTCTCTCCCACCTGAACAAGCCTGCCCTCACCTCCGCCAAGAAGCCCCCTGGGATTCCTCCCCCATCACCACCATCAGGGCTCCTTGGTCCCCACACTCGCTTGTAGGAAGCTGGAGTCGGCCCCCTGCCCCCCGCCCGAGTCTGGACCCCGAGGGGGGCCGTCCTGCAGGTGACCAGAGAGAAGCCCGGATGGAGGAGGCGTCTGGGGAACCCTGCCCACTAGTCACTAAGCCACCCAGTCCCCACAGGGCAGGCGTGACCGGGCTCAGGCCTTCCGGGCGGCCACGCCCGGTGTCTGGGTGGAGGACAGAGATCCTGGAGCCGCTCCAGCCCCGTCACCTCCCGGGATGGAATGTTTGTGGGTAACGGCACCTTGCTTATTTTAAACGCCGCGGCCCACGGAGCGATCATGAGATCCGGCAGCTGGTCCGCCCGGCCTCAGCCCTCCAGCCCGTGGGCGGGAGGCGGGGACCCCCCCAGGGCTCCCGGATGCCTGTGATCTTCCCACGACTGCGGGACCATCAGCGGCTCCCAGTGTCCCCGAGGCCGGCACGGGCCTGACCACGGGGCGGGGGCCTGACCACGGGGCGGGCAGGTGCACGTGTGCGGGACTCCGTCCGCGGTGGGGGCAGGGCACACGGTGTGAGAGCCTCCAGGGGCGAGAGCCGCTCGGTCAGCTTCTGGGGGGGCCCAGTCGGTGACCTCCCTGTGGAGCCGAGAAAGCAAACCAGGAGTGGGGGCTGCATGGCCTGCGGGGGTCTGGCAGGGACGTGGAGGTTGGCAGGCGTGTGATGTGTGGGACTCCCGGGGGGTGGGCTCTACGCGTCGCCGGCCCAGGGCCCCCCACAGGGAGGGAGACTCCGTGCTCTTGGTCCTGTTACTGATCTGCTGGCCTTTATCCCGAGAGGAAAGGCTGCCGGAGAGTGGCTGCTCCTCCGGCCCTCACTGCCCCCTCTTCATGCTGAAGGCACCGGGGACAGGCCCCAGGCCACGCCCACACACCACAGGCCACGCCCACGCACCACAGGCCACGCTCTCAGCGCAGGAGGCACCCCAAGGGGCTGAGGAGACAGATGGGCAAGAACCAGGCCCACAGCCACCCAACAGGCCTCATCCCAGGGCCGGGCCACGGAGACGGCGTGAGGATGGGGCCGTGCCTGGATGTCAGGGTGCGGGCACGCCTGAGCCGACTCCCACGGTCCACTCCCGCCAGGCCCACGCCCAGCCGCGCGGGCCGCCCCCAGGACACGGATCGCAGGGGCCTCGATCCTGGAACAGCTTCCCAGGACCCCCGCCCCCCGTGACGGGGACAAGGACAGGGAGGGACCCCAGGTTCTGGAGCTCGGCTCAGGGAGGCGGGCGGCTCAGGCTGCAGGGCCAGGAGGCGGTCGGAGCGCAGCCCGTCCCTCACCCGCAGGCCAGGCCGAGCCTCGGCGTCCTCTGTGAAGGGGCTCCTGAGGGCAAGGTCGCCGGGGCCGCGGCCCGCGCTCCACCCCCGCCACGGCCCGTGCGCCCTGCGCCACTGGGACCCTCCTCGCCCAAGGCCCCCGCGCCTCCCCCGGGGTGCAGCCCCATGTCCTCCTCCCGAGCCTGCGGGCTGGCCCCTCCTCCCACCCAGACGGTCATAGTCCCAGCTGCTCCCTCCTCTCCATCGGCTGGGCCACAGTGACACCAGGTGGCGGCACCTCCCAGCCTGGACACAGCCTCTCCCAGAGCTCCCGGGCCCGGGGCAGGTCCTCCCTCCCTCTCTCTGCGACTCTCTCCCTCTTTCTCCCTCTCTGTCTGTCTCTCTGTCTCTCCCTCTCTCTCTCTTTCTCCCTCTCTGTCTCTGTCTCTGTCTCTATCTCAGTCTCCTCCTGGCCTAGGGTGGGCACCACCTGCCTCACGCCGTCCTGTCTGGAGCAGCTGGGACTCCCTGGGAGGAAGTGGGCAGAGCATGGGGGGCGTGGGGGCTGGCCTCAGGCTCCACACAAAGGAGGGACATGGCAGGCGCTGCCTCCTGGGGGGGGGGGAGGAGGACAGGTCTGGATAACGGGGGAAGCACGTGGACACGGAACCAGGACGGCGGGGCCAACCCCCAGCTCTGAGCTGCTGCCCGTGGCTGCGTGGCCGCGGCCGAGCCGCCCGCCCACTCCCCGGGCCCAGCCGGACAAGGCCTTCCCGTCGGTGCTGCCGACCCCGGTGCCGGTGGAGGATTCAAATCCCGGCTTTCCCTCCACAGCCACGCGCCCGGGCCGTCCGCTCGCTGCTCTGGGCTCACCGCCTCGTCTGTGACACCAGCCTCGTGGTCACCGTGAGGTTAAATGGTGAATCCGTGAGGGTCCCAGCCATCGGCCTGGCACGCCGCGCCTCCCGGCTCCCGAGTGCCCCCTGCCTTCCCGGAGGACAAGGCCCGGGGACTCGCGCCCAGTCCTGCACCCGGCCGGGCCCCGGCCCCGTGGACACTCAGCCAACCCTTAGAATGACCCGGAGTGAGAGCCCAAGGTCCCCTTAGGAAGCCCTGCGTCCCTCAACCTGGCACGCTGCCATTTAAATGCCACCCTGAGCCCAGATAACCGGGGGGGGGGGGGGGGGGAGAGGAGGAGAGCGCTTGGCCAGGTACAGCTGCCCCGGCCTGGCCCCGGCGGCGGCGGGCAGGAGCCGTGAACACCCCGCACCGTGAAAAACCAGCTTGGACTCTCCCCAGGCCCAGCCCTGCCTCGTGCAGGGGGCACCCCGCCCACCAGACCCCCGGTGGCTCCCACGAGCACAGCCACCTGCCAGGATGGCCGCCTTCTCCCGGCCCGGGGAAGAATGAGACACGGAGACAGACCTGCCAGGAGACCAGACGCCTGTCTGCCAGGCCTGCCCTCGGCGCCAGGTGAAGGGAGACCGCCCAGCTCACGGCCCGGAGCCTCGGTGCGGACACGGGGCCACGGACCAGCCCTGGCGCCTGGGGACAAGCCTCACACTACGGCGCCGACCTGCAGCCAGGCCGAGGCCAGGCGCGGGGAGAGACCTGACTTTCCCACACAGGGTGCCGGGACAGCTGGACGTGCCCGTGAGAAGCGTGAACGGAGATCCCTACCTCACACCGTACACCAGGCGTGTCACACTCGCGGCCGGCGGGCCACAAAATAAACGAGGCAGGAGGCCCACGGGCGCGAGTGTGACATGCTTGCCGTACGCACACGGTGACTCGCAGTGTCACAGACCCCACGGAGAGGCCGGAACTCCAACAACGTTAAAAGAAACATGGGACGCCGTCATTCACCGGCGACAGGCAGGGCTCTATCGTCCACGCAGAATCGACAACTCGGACTCCATCCAACTTTAAACGCTGGTCCTTCGAAGACACCGTTAGGAAAACGAAGAGATGAAGCACAGACTGGGGAAAGATCTGGAAAACCTGGGGATGTACAGAGAGCCCTCCCACTCCACGAGCAGACGACCGAGGACCAGGACCTGTCGGAACCGACATTTTGCGGGAGAAGCTGTACCCGCGGCCACAGCACAGGGAGCGACGAGGGCCGTGCCAGGAGGGAAATCAGGACCCAACCACACGACGGCGACGAGACTCAGGAGACAGTGCTGGCGGGGGAGGGGACCCACACCACCTTCAGGGTGGGGAGACTGGGGACCCCACACACACCCCTCGGGGTGCAGGGACTGGGGACCCCACACACACCCCTCGGGGTGCAGAGACTGGGGACCCCACACACACCCCTCGGGGTGCGGAGACTGGGGACCCCACACACACCCCTCGGGGTGCAGAGACTGGGGACCCCACACACACCCCTCGGGGTGCAGAGA
The DNA here is from genome assembly GCF_027574615.1 of Eptesicus fuscus. Classification (NCBI taxonomy): domain Eukaryota; kingdom Metazoa; phylum Chordata; class Mammalia; order Chiroptera; family Vespertilionidae; genus Eptesicus; species Eptesicus fuscus. The sequence continues at coordinate 108,400,075 of NC_072478.1, read as the reverse complement.
CTGGGGACCCCACACGCACTGCAGACGGGAGGGGGAGTGGTGTGGACACTGGACAAGAGGTGGTTTCCTTAGAAGTTAGACGTGAGGTCAGCACACGACCCAGAAACTCCGCCACTAGGACCCCCCACCCCCACCCCCCGGGGGAGCAGACACCGCGTCCCACAAAGAAGGCACAGCGTGTGAGCGGCCTTGTTCGCTGCAGCCCCCTGGACGGACGCACGGACGCACGGACCGCTCTCTCCCTCAATGGCCCCGACGCAGCCTCGGACCCAGGACCGTCCCACAGTCACAAAGAAGGCGTTTCTTACCAAAAAACGAAGTAAGGAGTTACCGGGCGACGGGCAGGGCGGGCGGCGGGCGGCGGGCCCGGTGGCCCCAGGGGTTAAAGGCGGCAAACTTGGGTCGGCAGCTGCGGGAGGAGGTGGCCGCCCCCCGACAACCCCCCCCAGCTGTTCCCCAGTCAAAGCGCATCTTTGTTTCCGACTCCCGGCAACTGCTTCCCCTGAAGGAGGAGCCGGACCAGCTGTCTGTCCGCGCCCAGGGGAGGACCAGACCAGGACGGGCGAGGCTGGAGGCTGTCGGGGCGCCCACCCGCCGAACAGAGCTGCCCCCGCCCGCACCCCCAGGGCGCCACGAAAGGGGACCGGCCCTGAGCAGACGGGACGCCAACCGCCAGGCAGGACCGGATCCAGAAGCAGCTCGGCTGGACCCTCAGGTGAGAAACCCGGTCCCTGAACCGGCCCATCGGACGCGGGCAGCCTGCCGAGCGCACTCGCACCCGACACCGAGGCAGTCGTGGGGGGACCTGCCCTCTGGGTTTGCTCAGCTGCCCAGTGGGGGAGGGGGAGCCACTGCACAGACACGGGTCTCGCCGACCCGGGTCCCTCTCCCGCGGTGAGCGCCCGAAATTCTCCCCGTGGGAGACTGCGTCAGCCTCTTGCGGCCCGGCCGGCGTGGCGCAGGGCGAGAGCGTCGACCTAGGAACCAGGCGGTCACGGTTGGATTCCTGGTCAGGGCACATGCCCGGGTCACGGGTTCGATCCCCAGTGTGGGGCGTGCAGGAGGCAGCCGATCACTGATGCTCTCTCATCCCTGATGTTTCTATCTCCCTCTCCCTTCCTCTCTGAAATAAATAAAAATATATTTTAAAAAATAATAAGTAGCCGAAACCAGTTTGGCTCAGTAGATAGAGCGTCGGCCTGCGGACTGAAAGGTCCCAGGTTCGATTCCGGTCAAGGGCATGTGCCTTGGTTGCGGGCACATCCCCAGTAGAAGGTGTGCAAGAGGCAGCTGGTCGATGTTTCTCTCTCATCGATGTTTCTAACTCTCTATCCCTCCCTCTTCCTCTCTGTAAAAAATCAATAAAATATATTTTTTTTAAAAAATAATAATAATAATAAGTAAAATAAAATAGCCTTTTGCAGTCATTTTTACCTCATCACCGAAGTGCTTTCCTTGACACCGAGCGGACGTAAAGTTTTCTGGTGATAAGAACACACACACACACACACACACACACCCCTGGGTCATCCCCCACCTTAGCAAGTCCAACCTGGACTCCCCCCACTGCCTTCCCCTCCACCATCCCGTGGGCACCCATGACAGAAACCTGAGGTGCCTTCCTGCACCCCCTTGTCCTTGAGGCCCACACGCCACCCAGCAACTGCTGAGTCCTGGCCCACCTCCTCAGAAATGCAGCATCCCCCCCCCCCCAACCCCCGAGAAAGGCCACCGCCCCCCTCACCCGGGTCTCAGCTCGACCGCCTTCAGAGCACACAGCCCTGCCGGCCGCACACGCACGGCACAGAGCCCTGGAGCAGGCTGGCCCAGACAGACAGAACTGGGTTGTTTATTTTTATTTACTTATTTTAAAATACATTTTTATTGATTTCAGAGAGGAAGGGAGAGGGAGAGGGAGATAGAAACATCAGTGATGAGAGAGCATCGTTGATTGGCTGCCTCCTGCACGACCCCTACTGGAGATCGAGCCCACAGCCCGGGGATGTGCCCTGACCGGAATCGAACCCGGGACCCTTTAGTCCACAGGCCGATGCTCTATCCACTGAGCCAGATGGGCGAGGGTGGGAACTTGGTTTTTTAAGGGATGCTGTTCAGATCAGCAGGCGAAGAGATCGGTCCGTTTAGTGAGGCACGTTGGCGGGACGGGCGGTTTAGGAAAGAGAAAAGGAAGTTGGGTTTATACGTCCTCACGCCAAAACGAAACGCCTGGTGGACCAAGGGCTCATCGTGGGAAGAAAGAACCCAACCCGGACGGGAGGCTCCGAGGAGGTCCTGGTGTGTGTTATCGCCGAGGAGGGACGGCCTCCTGGGGGTACACGGGGCGGGAGGGCCTCCTGGGGGCACGCGGGGCGGGGCGGCCTCCTGGGGGCACGCGGGGCGGGGCGGCCTCCTGGGGGCACGCGGGGCGGGAGGGCCTCCTGGGGGCACGCGGGGCGGGGCGGGGCGGCCTCCTGGGGGCACGCGGGGCGGGGCGGCCTCCTGGGGGCACGCGGGGCGGGGAGGCCTCCTGGGGGCACGCGGGGCGGGGCGGCCTCCTGAGGGCACACGGGGCGGGGCGGACCGACACACCCGCCAACACAGACCAACCCTGTCCGTCGACGCCCCATCGCTGAGCCACGCCGGCCGGGCCACGTGAGGCACTGGATGCCACAGAACGGGACACGCAATCATGGGAAAGTGGTACATTTCACGGACGTGTTATCCCCTGGGAGAAATTCCGGGAAGATTAACTTCCAAACGACAAAAGAATTCCAGGGACAGCCACAAGCCAACAGCTACCTGGGAGAGTCCGTGCCTCATTTTGTTAATTTAAAAATAACTCGTGAAAATCCACGAGAAAAAAGGTGACCAGTCAACGGAGCGAACCGTACGTGAAGGATCAGTCGGGCAGTTTGCAGGGAGCTACAGACGACCAGCCGGCCAGCGTGGCCCCGTGGTTGAGCGTCCACCTGTGAACCAGGAGGCCCCGGGTTCGAGGCCCAGTCAGGGCACAGGCCCGGGTTGCGGGCTCGATCCCGTGGGGGGGTCAGGAGGCAGCCAATCAGTGATCCTCATCATTGATGTTTCTCTCCCTCTCCCTTCCTCTCCGAAATCAATAAAGATGTGTATGTTTTAATACAGAAGACCCAATAGCGGTGGACAGAAGCGAGATCCCCGCCCCTGAAGGAGCCGTCGGACCCTCCAGCAGCCCCTCCCCCAGCACGAGAGGACCACGTGGGGCCCTGCTCAGAGGCCGCCCGTGGGGGGACGCAGACCAGAGCCGGGGCGGCGAGCGAGCGGGAGGGTCAGGAGCGGACGCACAGCGACCTCCTGACACACCTTCCCGCCCCCACAGGCCGCCCCTGCGCCCACGTGCAGACCTGTGACAGGAAGAAGGCACAGACTCCGCCCACGTGCAGACCTGTGACAGGAAGAAGGCACAGACGCTGCCACGGGAGACCACGGCCCTCCGGTCTCTTCCTCGCGTCGCCCAACCCGCACGGCCACCGCCCGGTCCGTGGTGAGGGCTGACCCTAAGCCTCCCGACCCCCGCCGACTGGTGACCTCTCACCCCCCCTGGCAGGACGCGAGGCTATTTTTAGTGGCGAGGGCTCAGGATGGAGCCAGGACTCGGGGCGCCCACGGGGCTGAACAGGCACCCCTCCTTCCCGGGCCTCACCCCATGGGCCCCTCCCCCTGGGGGTGTTCTCCTGTCGGAAGAAAGGGCCCCACGTCCTGCCCCTCAGCAAGGGGGCAGCTGGGCGTCTGCCCCGCTCCGGCCTCAGCGTCCCCACCGAAACATGGGTGCTGCCAGCAGGTGCCATAGGAGGCGATGGGTCGGGGTGAGACATGGGGCGTGGGGGTCTGTAGCGGCCGACTGCACCCGGCCAAATTCTGGGCGTTTTAAAGCGACGGCACCAATAGAACAGCCATGGCTCCAGGCTGGATCCCTGCGGGCTGCCATGCCAGAGGGTGGCCCCGGGCTGGGGGAGCCCCAAGGTCCTTCCTCCTCCAAATCCCACGGTCAGAGGCGCCTCGAGAACGCAAGTCCCTTTCTGAGAAGGTCTCCCTCAAAAAGCAAAACTGCAGTGCATCCTACCCACAGATCAGGGGCCTGGCTCGCTGGAAAGTTCCGGGCACGTGGGAGTTATTCTCTTTAAAAGCTGTGGCCTGGCCCGGCCGCGTGGCTCAGTGGTTGAACATCGACCTATGAACCTGGAGGTCACGGTTCGATTGCCGCTCAGGGCACATGCCTGGGTCAGGGGTTCCATCCCGAGTGTGGGGCGTGCAGGAGGCAGCTGATCCGTGATTCTCTCATCACTGATGTTTCTCTCTCCCTTCCTCTCTGAAATCAATAAAAATATCTTTTAAAAAGTAAAAGCTGTGGCCTTTCCCTTGCACAGTGAGGAGCTGGGCAAGGCATTGTCGTGGGCGGGGGGGGGGGGGGGGGGGTTTTGAGGGAAGGGGGGCAGGTCAGCCCAGCACAGCCTCATCCTAGCCAGGGTCCAACCCCAGCTTCTCCCAGCCCTAGCTCTGGGCCTCACCTGCCGATGCACCGGGACATGGCGAGCCTGCCCTGTTCTGGCCGGGACTGGCTCAGGACACACCATGTGACACGGCCGCGGAGCCCAGATCCCAGCCTCCCAGGAACACGGCGTCCAGACCCGCTGGGCTCACGTGGCCCACGGTTTGCTAACCTGGCAGCCTCTGCCTGGAGCGGGAGTTGGGCCTTGGCAAAACGAAAATCAAATTCTTTGCATGTTCAAGCCGTTAGGTATCTGTGCGGATGTGGCCTCGCGTTTTCCAAAACCATCCTTTGTTTTTCGAGGCCTGAAAGGGAAGCGCTGGAGGCCCCCCTAGGCCCAGCCGAGCGGGCGGGGGGGCGGGGGGGCGAGCAGGAGCAGGGGGAGCAGAGACGGCCCTCGGGCTGGGCTGCCTGTGAACTGGGCAGCCCGGCTGTTTTTCCCATCACCCGGGGACCTGAGCCAATTTGTGGAAAAACAAGCGGGAAGATGTGTGGTGCAGACAGAGACAGACAACAGGAGGCAGCTGCAGCCGCCGCCGGCCAGCGCTCAGCCAGAGGCCTGTCTCCACTAGAGCTGCAGAGGGCCGAGCGGCTGCCAGGAAGGCCGCCCCACAGTGGGTGCCCCCGGCCCGCCCGCCCGCCGCCCTGGCGGCCCGGGAATGAGGCCCCAGCAGAGGGCCCGGCGCTCAGGGCTGCCGCCTGGACCGCCCACCCCACTCGGAGCCTCCGTCGTCACGTTCTTGCGCTCAGGGGCCTGCGCTGCTCCGTCTCCAGGGCCCGGGCTGCAGCCGGACGGGCCCCCATCTCCCTCCACCGGGCCCCAGACGCGCCCTCAGGGCCAGGCCGGACTCTCCACACGTCTCGAGCCCCGAGCACCCGGGGCCACCTGCTGGGGCTGTTTGGGCCACTGACCAGAGAGTAACTGCCCAGCATCCCCGCTGACCCAGCAAGGAGGCCGCACCTGCCGCCTCCCAGCCCCTCCCCTGGAGTCCTGAGCGCTGCAGAGGGCTGTGGAGCGCTGCCCAGCATGAGGACACGTGCTGCCCGGAGCCAGGGCCAGGGGTCCCCTTCTGTGCAGTGAGGAGGGGACACGCGAGCCTCCCAGAGTCCTTGCTGCTGTGCCCTGAGCCCCAGAGCAGCCCGCTTACCTTCCTCAGGCCCAGGTGGAGCAGAGCATGGCACCGTGGCCTGCCCTCAGGGCACACCAGCCCCTCCTCACACTGAGCACTGAGGCATGGCGGTTGTTCCATGTGGAGATCTGGACAAAGTGGCATCCAGGGGGAAGCCCACTGACTTACCCCTCCACACAGCCAGGGGGCCTCCAGGAAGAAGATGGCAACCGTGATGGTGGTGATGGTGGTTATGGTGGTGGTGGTGATGGTGGTGATGGTGGTGATGGTGGTGATGGTGGTGGTGATGGTGATGATGGTGGTGATGGTGGTGATGGTGGTGGTGGTGGTGGTGGTGATGGTGGTGATGGTGGTGATGATGGTGGTGGTGGTGGTGATGGTGGTGATGATGGTGGTGGTGGTGGTGGCGGTGGTGGTGATGGTGGTGATGGTGGTGGCGGTGGTAGTGGTGGTGATGGTGGTGGCGGTGGTGATTGTGGTGGTGATTGTGGTGGTGATGGTGGTGATGGTGGTGGTGATGGTGGCGATGGTGGCGATGGTGGTGGCGGTGGTGGTGGCGATGGTGGCGATGGTGGTGGTGGTGATGGTGGTGGTGGTGGTGATGGTGGTGATGGTGGTGATGGTGGTGGTGGTGATGGTGGTGGTGATGGTGGTGATGGTGGTGATGGTGGTGGTGATGGTGGTGATGGTGGTGGTGATGGTGGTGGTGGTGGTGGTGATGGTGGTGATGATGGTGGTGATGGTGGTGATGGTGGTGGTGATGGTGGTGATGGTGTTGGTGGTGGTGGTGATGGTGGTGGTGATGGATGATGATGGTGATGGTGGTGGTATGATGGTGATGGTGGTGGAGGTGATGGTATGATGGTGGTGATGATGGTGGTGGTTATGGTGGTGATGATGGTGGTGGTGGTGGTGATGGTGGTGGTGGTGATGGTGGTGGTGGTAATGATGGTGGTGGTGGTGGTGATGGTGGTGGTGATGATGGTGATGGAGGTGGTGGTAATGATGGTGGTGATGGTGATGATGGTGGTGGTGATGGTGATGATGATGGTGGTGGTAATGATGGTGGTGATGGTGATGGTAATGATGATGACGGTGGTGATGGCGGTGGTAACAGCAGTGATGAAGAACTGTGTTAAACCTGAATTCAGCAGGAAGAGCCACTGAGCAGAGAAGAGCAGTCAGCCTACACGTGTGTTTGTCTGAAAGGAACGTGCCGGTGGGAACACGGAGGGAGCAGCAGGCAGACGCCCTGCAAACGAGGTCAGAACAGGGCTGCCCTCGCCGAACGGCAGCTGGGCCCGAAGCCGCTGAGCCCGCTTCCAGGGCTGCACCGGGGAGCCATCTGGGGAAGGTGAGAGCCCTGCCCGCTCCCTCCGGAACCGTGTCCTGACACCAGCCTGTCCTTTGGGGGCCGTGGCCAGAGAGGGAGCGCGGGGCTTGGAGGTGGGAGTGCGCGTCCCCTCGTGCCAAACCGCAGACCTAACGCACAGGCCGCACGGAGGCCTCGTTCCACGCCAGCCGCCCGAGAGGAAAGCTCACCCAGCCATCTGCTCCGCTGCTGTCCACCTGGCGCTCCCACCCACAAGCCTGTGGGCCTGGAAACGGGGGGCCCCGGGCCCCAGCACCGACCTTCCTGGACACGCGCAGCCTGGATGCCCGGAGACGCCATTTCAAGCAGCTGGCACTCGGGCCAGGCTGGCCCTGAACGACGCGCTTACTGACCAGCTAGTGCTCGGGGCTGGGGGGGGGGGGGGGGGGCTGGAGGGTAGAGGAGTTTGCCGGAAACACAGCTGCCCGGGGGTGGAGGGGGCCGGGAGGTGCAGCAGGGCTCCACAGTGAGTCGGGGGCCGGGCTGCACGGGCGAGCGCCTTCCCTGCAGGCCAGTCTCTGGGGGAAGGAGGATGTGGGTCTGTGGGGCCCGGCCTGGCCGGGAGCAGGTGCCTCGGCCTGAGGGTCGGTATGTCTGCCGGCCCCTCACCCCGGCCACGGGAACGCAGCCCCCGTTCAACACCCAGACTGACATGGCGTTTTAAAGTGACGGGTACGTTCAGGTCAAAACAGACACGCTTAGTCACCTGGTGACGGAGGACACAGCGGCCAGCGAACACCTGGCTCAGGGCTGAGCACAGAAAGGCACTGGGCCCCCCCACCCCCCACTCCGGAGGCAGAAGTCCCAAATCAGTCCCCAGGCGGACACCAGGTGTGGGCGGGGCCGGCCTGCCCCCGGCTGAGTCACACGGCTGCTCCGCCCCCGCCGATGTCCCTCACACCTGTGACTGCACTTAGGGCCACCCGGGAACCCGGGGTCCGCCCCACGCATCCAGACCCTAACTTCTCGCCTGCACAGTCCTCTGTGCCGGGTAAGGGGACACCCCCAGGCCCTTCTAGACCAGGTGACTGTCACCCCCGGACCCCTCGGAGGGGCGGGAGCAGCCAGACAAGCACGCCAGCCCAGGTCCCCAGGGGCAGTGAGCTCGGGGCCGAACGGAGGCCCCTCACACGGGAGGTGCTGGACAGTAGCCCCTGGTGGCCGGGCGCAGTGACAGGCCCTCCGAGGACAGGTGGGGGGGCTTCAGGTGCCGACCCAGTGACCGAGGGGGCTGCCCAGAGCCTCACTCGGACGCGGCCTCTGCCTGGGCCGTGTCCCCTCCGGACGGAGTCGCCGAGACCCTCGGCCCTGAGCCGCGCGGCCCGCCTGTCCCTACCTCCTCTCGTTGTCGTCCAGGTGGGCGAACAGCACGTTCCTGGAGATGGCTTTGGCCAGCGCCGTCATCGTCTTGTAGTCCTTGGGGATGACCTGTGGGGGAGGGGCGGTCAGGCTGTGGGCACCCCGGCACCTGCTCGACCCGAGACACAGACTCGGCCTCGCTGTTTCCAGGTCATGCTCGCGATCGGCAACTTGCGATGTCAGGTGTGCCACGCGCTTTTAATTTAAGAAATAAAAAAGAAGAGAAACCTGGGGACCCAAGGTGGCTTCAGCACGGTCTGGGTCTCGGGGGACAGGCCCTGGTGGTCTCGGGGGACAGGCCCTGGAGGCTCGGAGCCTCCTAGAAGATGCTGGAAGCGCTCGCGGCCCTCGGCCCCCTGGTCTGCGACCTCCTTGCTTCGGTGACCTTGCCGGCCGGAGGAGGGCTGGCCGGTCATCCTGGGGTCCTCTGAGTAGGGGGGTCCTGGGTTTAGGGAGGGGGCCCCCAGAAGTGAGGCGGCCTGCAGACTTTAAGCAAGTTTCACTGGTTTCCATGCTCTGATCAGGAAAGCGCTCAGGACTGGGGTGTGGGGTGAGGGGTGCGCGTGCAGGGAGGACGGAGCCCTGGCTGGGTCACTCGGGTGGCGAGAGCGTCGTCCGGACACAGCAGGGCCGTGGGCTCACCCCGTCGGGGCACACGCAGCGACCCACCAGGGGGCGCAGGGACAGCAACACAGCACGTCGATGTCTCTCTCTCTCAAGTCAACAAATTTAAAGAGAGAGAACCCAGGCCAGCGTGGCTCAGTGGTCGGAGCGTCAGCCGGGGCACCAAGGGCCTCGGGCGCACAGATGCCGGCTGGCAGCAGCCGTGACCACGACCACGGCCGTGACCATGACGACGACGCCCGCACCCACCTTCCGCACGTAGGACACGGCGTCCTCCTCGGTGTACACCTCGGCACTCACGCCCCCGCGGCGGCAGCGGGCTTTCACCACGGGGTTCGGCAGCGTCGGGGAGACCTCCTCATCGTGCGAGTCGGACTGGGAGGCTGACTTCTGAGCCAAAATCTGTCTGTTCTCTTCCTGTCGGGGCACAAGGGAGAGGAAGGGGGACCAGGGGCCTCTTCAGCAACCGTCCGCTCGCAGGGAGCCGGGAGCCAGAGGCGCTGGGGGGCAGGGTGTCCACCTCACTGCCCGCCCACCCAGCCGTTCCTGGCGAACTCCTACCTATGCTTCAAGGCCCGTTTCAATGTCACCTCCGGCAAGAAGCCCCCCACCAGCTCGCCCTTCCTCCCACCCACCGCAAAGCATTTCCGTTCCTACCTGTGGGAGCTCACATCCCGACTGTGACCCCCACACGCACCAGGAGGGGAGCTACAGGCGCTGGGGAGAATGAGTGAACGCACGAACGGATGAACGAACGCATGGACAAAGAAAGGAGAGAAGTAACGGAATCAAGATAGAGGGTTGAGCCCCGTGTCCCCACAGCATAGAAACGTCTCAACCACAGACCACACTCAGCCGCTGGGTGTGAGCCGAGCGTGACGTCCCAGGGCCACGGGGCAGGGAGACAGCGGCCGGCCCCACACCTCAGCACCTGCAGGGAAAGGGCCCCGACTCAGCCACGGCCGTCACGCCACCCCCATCAGGGTGTCCCCACGGGGGTCGTCGGAATGGACAGGCCCCTGGGGGGGTCGGCGGCTGAAGTCGCTATGACCATGGGAAGCGGCCCGTCAGCAGCCGGCGAAACCCAGGAGGCGGCTCGACGGCAACGTTGAGGCCGACAGAGGGGCCACCTGGAAACGCGGGGATGGTGCCGCAGAGCCCTCAGACGGAGGCTGGCGTGGGGTTCGGGTCCCGCTGCCATGGGGACCCCGACCTCCCCTGCAGCCCCAGAAGCCACGTCCGGCCGCTCTGGGGCCGGGCGCATCGCCGTCCTGGCACCAGGCCGGTGCCCGCCTGCGCCAGCCGGGGTCAGTCAGGCAGGATACAGGTGGCCGTGCACGTGAGGCCGGCGCGGCGGGCGGCCATTGTTTCTGATGGCATCCGCCCCCAGACCCTCGGATTCCAGGAAAGCCCGATTCTTCGCGGCCCCTTCCTGTCTCCTGTGCCCAGCTGGTGAGCTGTCTGGCGGCCGGGTGGCCGGGGCCGGGGTCAGGACAGGCCTTCCCGGCCCGCGGGACCTTCCCAACAGCAGGGTGGGAGCCGAGTTTCCAGAAAGCTCCGAGCCGGCGTCTGCCTCCGAACCGGGCACACGGCCCAGGGGCTGTCCCCGTCGGTCCCTGGCCACGCTCTGCCTGGGCCTCAGTGATGGTCACCGTCTCCTGTTGACCTGGATTTTCCTGCCCGAGGAGGGGCTCCGACTTGCAGCCAGAAAGGAAACGCTGGGCGGGAGGTGCCCTCCCCCCACCCAGACCTGGGAGGGGCCCTGCCCCACGCCCGCCCGCTGGGCCAGGACACAGCCGCTGCCCTCCCCAGGGGATTTCCAGGGGCCGTTAATCACGCAGCCTGAGTCTTCCCTTGGCCTCGGCCCCAGAGGAGAGGCCCCGCCCACGGGGTGCCTTCTCGGGAGGAGGTGCCGGCGCAACCCAGGACCCGGGTCCACGTGGGGTGGTCACCAGCCCCGCCCAGGAACCACAGCCTTCCTGTCACGCTGTGGGTCTCAGAGAGCAAGGCAGGCCCGGCCGAGACATGGAAACTGAGGCTGGAGAGGGCCAAGGCGTGTCCCGGGCACGTGGACATCCAGGGCAGGTGAAGAGAGCAGCTCTGTCGCTCACTGGGCACCTGTCGCACACCCGCCCTCCGAGACGGCCAGAGGAGCAGGCACCACTCTGCCGTGAAGGGGGCCGCGATCTAACAGGACAGACAGACGTGAACGGTCCCAGTGAGGTGAGGGGTGAGCACGTGAAAGGACTAGGTGGGAGGGGCGTGCAAGCGAGGGGAGGCTCCCAGACCTCCCTCGTGGAGCAGTCACGGAGGGCCCCCTGGAGGCGGTGTCTTCTGAGCTGACCCCGATGAGAAGAGCCGAACGCAGGAGACACCCCGTGGGCAGCTGGGAGCTCACCCCTCGCCGCTCCCCAGCACCCTGCTCAGGGCAGCACCCCCTGCCCCACGGGGTGCATGTCTCTCCTTTACTCTGTCCATGGCCTTCCAGATGTCTGTCTGTCTGTCTCCTTCCTCTCTTCAGAGTCAGCCTCGCTTGTCTTCACTGTTTCCTCAGCTTCCACTTCATTACCTTCTGCTTCTGCCTGTTATTTCTTGCTTGTTTTTATTTTTCTGGCTTTATTTCTCTAGTTCTGACGTCCCTCAAAAACTCCTACCCGTCCAGAACCGCACAGTGCGGTCTTTATTTGGAAGAGGATCTTTGCGGATCTAGTCAGGTGGAGACGAGGTCATCCTGGATTGGGGGGTGGGGGGAGACCCCATGACGGTGTCCTGATAGGAAGAGTGTGGGCACAGACACGCCCGTGGTGGTGGAGGCGGAGATGGCGGATCCAGCGCCCGCCCAGGTGGCTTCCCCCTCAGAGCCCAGAGGAACCGCCTGACCAGCCCTGGCCGTGGCCTCTGGCCCCAGAACGGGGGGGGGGGGGGGGGGGCTGCCTTTCCACCGTGATCATCCCCATGGCACCTGGGAAACCGGACGCACCGCTCACCAATTCTGACCTGGCTTCCTCACAAAGCTATGAATTTCCCTCTAACCACCCACTGTGCTGCACCCCACAGGGTTAGACATGAGGTGCTTTGCTGTCACTCAATTCTAAGAATCTCATCACTTTTCCCTGACAGTCTTCTTTAACCAATAAACAATGCAAAAGCTCTCGACTGGTTTCCAAACATATGGGGAGACTCTCTCTTTCTGGCTTTTTATTAATTACTTGTAGCTTACTTGGGTTGTTGTCAAATAATATGGTTTATAAAATATTTTTATTGATTTTAGAGAGAAGGGAGAGGAAGAGAGAAACATCAATGATGAGAGAGGATCATTGATCAGCTGCCTCCTGCACACTCCCTTACTGGGGACTGAGTCCGCAACCCAGGCATGTGCCCCGACCTCCTGGTTCATAGGTCAACACTCGACCACTGAGCCACACCAGCCGGGGGAAGACTATGGGTTTTGAGTGAGAAATAGATTTGAACTCATCCTAGGATGCCTTGAAATAATGTCCCACAGGGCACACACTGGATTCTAAAATTCTAAAATTCTGATTTGCACCCCTTCTCGGTATTCCATATGCTCTGATGGGCCCAGGAAAAAGGTAAGACTGGGCTCAGGAACGACAGGAGACGCCCCGGGTCCTCCCCCCGCGGCAGTCACAGCCACAGGACCCTGATGCCCACCAGGGGCTTCAGGTGACCACACAGGGCGGGCAAAGCAGGCTTAAGTTGTGAGGACGTGAAAGTTCATTCTTGTGTCATTTGTTAACTAGAGGCCCAATGCACGAAATCCGTGCAAGGGGCTCGGCCCCCCGCCGCCCCACCTTCGTCCCGAAGGTCGTCCAGTCTAATTAGAAATTATGCTTTTATTATTATAGGTTATTATAGATAGACTAGAGGCCCGGCATACAAAATTCGTGTGCAGGTACGGTCCCTAGGCCTGGCCTGGGATCAGGCCCATCTTCCCCAGCTGCCGGCTGCCGGCAGCTGGCCCCGCCCCCCGCCGCCACCCACCCCCGGCTCCCGTTCGCCATCAGGCAATGGTTGTCTGCTGGGTGGGCGAAGGGACCAAGAGGTGGTCAGTGCGCCTCAGTGACTGGTCGAGCGGTCGTCCCGCCGTTTGGTCGATTTGCATATTACTCTCTTATGTGTATCGATTCCTGTGTTGTCTTCCACGCGAACAACTGGAAACCTACTTTTGCCCATGCCCGTGGGTACGACGTGGGTTTGTGGGTTTTCACGAGGAGCCACACGGACGCAGGAAGTTACGACAGGGAAGGGGGTGCTGTACTTTCTGCCCAACTTTTCTGTAGACCTAACACTTCTCTCGAAATAGCCGATCGCTTTAAAAGGCACATCCAGCCCGGCCGGCGTGGCTCAGGGGCTGAGCGTCGACCTATGAACCAGCTCAGGGTTCCATTCCCGGTCAGAGCACCTGCCCGGGGTGTGGGCTCGATCCCCAGGGTGGGGCGTGCAGGAGGCGGCCGATCCATGATCCTCTCTCATTGACGTTTCTGTCTCTCTCTCCCTCTCCCTTTCTCTCTGAAACCAACTTTAAAAGTATTTTTTTAAGTATTTTTTAAAAATAAAAAATTAAATAAAAGGCACATCCAGTAAGTGGCCGACTTTCTCACGCGTGGGACAGAGAGAAGGGAGAGGAAGGACCCGCCCAGGAGGAAGCCCCAGGGAAACAGTCACTCTCGCGAGGTTGGTGACACATTTCCGTGGCTTCACCCGTTTCTGTACTTTCTTAATTTACTGGAATTTGGGGGAACCAACCTCTCTCCATATTATTCGGTCGTTTCTGGAAGGTTTAGGCTCCTTTGAAGAAAACGCTCCAGACGGGCTGCGGCCCCGGGCAGCCCCATCTCCGCAGCGGGACGCGCCCAGGCAGGACGAACGGCTCCGCCGCCCCGGCTCCGCGTGTGAGACACGGATCCGACGGGCGTTGGTGTGGCGCCCTCGGCACAAACGCGCTGCCGTCCCCCGGAGCGGGCGAGCGGGGACACGCTGCGTGGAGCCTGGCACACGGCGACCCTGTCCCTCCCGTGAGCAGCGCTGTCCACGCGGCCACGTGTGACGGGGGAGGAGGGGGCACAAAACCGCACGCACACCTAACCCACAAGCACGCACAGCGAGAGGACGGAAGCACGGAGAGAAGGGGACGGACTTCTTTCTAAACGGGCGTTTCCGTTACGTCGTTCGTGATAAAGTCATCCTGGAGACAAAAGCCGTGGAGGAACAGGGACAAGTCCCGTCTGAAGTTTCCGGCCGTCCTGTGCTGGTGCATCGCTCCCGGCAGAGGCCCCGGGAGGTGCCGAGAGCCAGGTCCCGGCCAGCGGAGCAGCGTCGGGCCTGGGCCTGAAGAGAGGGTGTCGGGACGGGAGGAGGAGCAGCGCACAGTAGGGCAGCACCAGTGGTCCCAGCACCAAGGGGACAGACATTCAGCAGGCGGCCCCCATGGGGACGTGGCCCCCCCACCGGGGACGTGGCCCCCCCACCGGGGACGTGGCCCCCCCACCGGGGACGTGGCCCCCCCACCGGGGACGTGGCCCCCCCACAGGGGACGTGCCCCCCAGCGCCAGGGCTGCGAGGCTGTGGCTTCGGGCCTCGTGGTTCTCCTTCACGGTGCCCAGCGCCCACCACGTGGAGGCCTGTCCCCGACAGGGGCTCTGGGAGCCCTGGGGCCGCGCTCACAGCTGCACACGGTGTGCACAGGAGCTGAGTCCATAATCGCCAGGACTGGGAAGCCCCCAGACGCCCGCCCGTCAGCAGGCGACGGTAAACAAACGGGTCCCGCCGACGGAGGAACATCGTGCAGCGGGGAAAAGAAAGAGCGGCCGGCCAGGAAGGGACACGGAGGGACCCCGCTGCCCGGGACTGAGGGACGGAAGCCAGTCTGACAAGCCTACGGGCTGTGCGGCTCCGTCCGTCCGAGTGACGCTCTGGAGAAGGAAAAATCCCAGAGAACACGGAGACCAGGGGTCGCACCCTGGCCGTGGCTCAGATGGTTGGCGCGTCGTCCCAGGCACCAAGAGGCTCCATTCCCGTCACGGCACACACCTCGGCGCACACCTCGGCACACACCTCGGCACACACCTCGGCACACACCTCGGCTGCGGGTTTGATCCCCTCAGGGGGCGTACAGGAGGCAAGCGATGGAAGTCTCTCTCTCGCATCGATGTTTCACGCTCTCCCCCTCCTTCTAAGAATCAGTGAGAAACGTATCCTCGGGCGAGGATTAGACCAGGGGCTGCCAGGGGCTTGGGGAGGGAAGAGGGGTGAGCGGACGGCGCCGGGGGCCTCGGGAGCTGGCCGGGCAGCCCTGGGACTCTATGACGTGTCAAAACCCACAGACGCCCAGAGGGCTGAGCCCCAAGGGGAACCTCAGACTTCAGTTCATAGTAACGTGTCATCGTTCGTAGCAGCTGCTCCTCATTAATGCAAAACGTCAATTAGCGGGAGGCCGTGGGAGGAGGGGGTGATGGGAACCTCCCTGTGCCTTACACTCCGTTTTCGTGCAGACCTGAAACTGCTCTGAAAAGGAAAGACTGTTTGTATTTTTTAAAGTACCACTTAGCCGTGGCTGGTGTGGCTCAGTGGACAGAGCGTGACCTGCAGATGGAAGGATCCCGGATTTGATTCCAGTCAAGGGCGCATGCCCGGGTTGTGGGCTCGATCCCCAGTGTGGGGCGTGCAGGAGGCAGCTGATCCATGGTTCTCTCTCATCGGTGATGTTTCCATCTCTCTCCCCCTCTCCCTTCCTCTCTCTGCAATCATTAAAAACAAAGTAAGAAAAACAGTTTTGAAAAAGAACGAAGCTGGAAGACACATGGCCTGCGACGCTCACTAAAGACCAGTCACCAGACGGGGGGCGTCCCCGGCAGGCGAGCCCCGAGCAGAACCAGGCCCCGGACAGGTGGCCAGGTGACCGACCGGCGGCAAAGGTGCCCCCAACCCCGCGGAGAATCGGAGACACAACCTCAAACGCAAAGCACGGGCTGTTTAAAAACAGTGACCAGCTGGGCCTCGGAAGCAGACGCTGTAAAGAGGAGCCACGGACGCGAAGAGGCACCTGCCCACCGCGGCCTGACAAGGAGCGCGCATCCGTGTAAGGGCACACGTGTACGATGCAGAGAGTCGTCGCGCTCCACGGCAAGAACACGCCGACAGACGGGCAGAGACGTGAGCAGACGCTCCGCCGAGGAAGCTGCGCCCACGGCAGAGGAGGGTACGGAAAGGTCTCTGGCCGCGCGGGCGTTAGAAAACGCACCTGCGAGCACCTGAGGTCCCACCACGGCCACGCGCTGCCCCACGGCGACCGCGGGGCTGGAGGGGGAGGCCGCGGCGTGTCTGTGGGTCGTCTTCTCGGTGGCACGAAACGCACTGTGAGGAGGGGGTGGCTTTGTCGTCACCCCCCCCCAGGAAGGCCGAGTCCCGCGGACGCGCCAGGGGACAGGGAGCGTCTTACCCCTTAGGTCTCCTCCCAGAATCACTGGCCCGAGACGCCGCCCGCACTCACCGAGGCCGGGGCACCGGGTGCCACGCGGGGCCCGCCAGGGCAGCGCCCCGAGAGCTGGGCCATCCTGGGTCTGTGCCGCCCGGCCACACCCGCCGGCCTCAGGCTCACAGCCTTCCTGCCCTTCCTGCCGGTGACAGGGCTTCCGCCGGGGCCGCGTCCCGGAGCCGGGCCTCCCAGAGGAAAGACCGCTTCCTGGCCCTTATCACTCACGGCCCAGCGGCCGGAGGGAGCCCTCCCGGGGGGCGGCGCCGGCGCTGCGATGCCAGGACCCGCTGCTTGAGGAGCGCGGGGCAGCTGAGGATCCGAGATGCACCGGTGAACGCACGCGCAGTTTCAGAGAATTCACGCAATCGCCCGAAGCCTGTCCTAGCAGCTCTTACAGAGACGGCAGCCAACAGCCTGTGGTCTGGTCCCGGGCACTCGACGGGCTCAGACGGCTCCTCTGCGCCGAGGCCCACGCGTTTCCGTCAGCAGCGGCCGCCGTCGGGACCCCCTGCCCACACCAGCCCCAGCGCTGAGCCTGTTCCCGCTGCTTCAGGCCCAGCTTCCGGGACTTGGTTACTGATGCAGTCGCCACGGCGACCGTGCCTTGGAAACTAAGGACTCAGGCACGAGCTGGGCACAGCAGGATGCTTGGCTCAGAGCCGAGACTGGGCCCGAGGCCCCCTCACTGTGCTGCGCGGGCCACCGGCCTCCACGGGACTCGGTCTGGACCTGTCCCGGCTGGCGGTCCCCAGCTCCCAGGGCAAGAGGGACCGGACCCGTCAGCTCCCTCAGCCTCCGTCCTCGCCCGGCCTCTCCCCAGCTCCACACCCTCAGCCTCCCTGAGGACTCGCCCGCACGTCCAAAGCTGAGCTCCTAATTCTCCCGCCCAACCGGCCTCTTCCCCTTGCCCCTTCTTGGCAAGTGGCACCCCATCCATGGGAGAGCCCAGGCTAAGCCCCAGCAGTGGTGCCCAGGCCTCTGTCCTCACCCCACACCCCGGCCACCAGCAAGACCGAGCGTCCCCACCAGACCAAGCCCCGCCTGACCGTGGCTCCGCCTCCAGTCCCCACCTCCCATTAGAAGGCCACACCCACCCCATGGAACCACCGATATGTCTCCAGCCACTGAACGTGTCCCCGGCGTGCAGAGTGCGCCCAGGTGAGCCCCTCAGCTCGGTCCCGCCTGGACCGGCCTCGGCGTCCTGTCGGGCTCCTGCCTGGGGCGGCTGTAAGTCACACCCTGTGAGACTAGTGCCCCGGCTGGGGGTCACCTGTGAACGGACCAAGCTAAGTAGCTCCCGTTCTAGCCAGGCCACGGTTTGAGAAGGTTAAGGACATCACTGCCTGAGTCTCCCCCGTCAAACGTGCGGGAGCTGGGACTCCCCGCCCCGTCCTCGGTCCTGGTGCTCGGGGACCGCTCTCCTCTGCACGTGACCTCAGAAGTAACCGGAGTGGACTGGGGCCCGTGGCCATTTCCATCTCTCCGCTGGAAAACAGCCACCCTGGCCCTAACTGGTTTGGCTCAGTGGATAGAGCATTGGCCTGCGGACTGAAGGGTCCCGGGTTCAATTCCGGTCAAGGGCATGTACCTTGGTTGCTGGCACATCCCCAGTGGGGGGGGGGGGAGGTGCAGGAGGCAGCTGATCGATGTTTCTAACTCTCTATCCCTCTCCCTTCCTCTCTGTAAAAAAAAAAAACAATAAAATATATTTAAAAATAAATAAAACAGCCACCCTGGCCGGTGTGGCTCAGTGGCTAGAGCACCAGTCTGCAGACCGAAGGGTCCCGGGTTCGATTCCAAGGGAAGAGCACATATCTTGGTTGCAGGCGCCTCCCCGGCCTGGGCCCAGTCAGGGCGCGTGCAGGAGGCAACCCATCGATGTGTTCCTCTCACATCCATGTTTCTCTCTGTCTTTCCCTCTCTCTTCCACTCGCTCTAAAAATCATGTCGGCAGCACCGACGGGGCCCCTCCGCCAGAGGCCGCAGTGGGAACCCCAGGAATTCCACTGCTGAGAAGCCACACTGAACCCACCAAAGTACGCACGGAAGAGATGCGTGTATGCGTTAGGGTGGCGTTACTTTCAACCTGAAAAACCAGAAACCACCACTTCCAGTCACGAGGGAAAGGTCGGGAGAACCCCGTGTGACTGCTCAGCACCCCCCTGCCCGTCACTTACAGCGAGTCTGTGGGGGACGTGGGATACACACATCACACGGAACACGAGGGGCGTCTATGACATGATCACAGTGAGAGCAGAGCCGACGAATTCATTTCTTCTCTCTCCTCTGAACTGTCCGTTTTCTTTAAAAGGCTTCACTGCTCTAAGATGTCTTTTAAGCCCTAGCTCCTCTGGCTCAGTGGATAGAGAGTCGGCCTGTGGACTGAAGGGTCCCGGGTTCGAGTCCCGGTCAAAGGGCACATGCGGAGGAAGCCCTGGGAGGCCAGGTTGTGGGCTCCATCCCCAGTAGGGGGTGTGCAAGAGGCAGCCGATGAATGATTCTCTCTCATCATTGATGTTTCTCTCTCTCCCTCTCCCTTCCTCCTCTCTGAAATCAATAAAAATATTTTAAAAATAAATAGAATGTCTTTTGACAGATTGCTTCAAAGGGAAGGAATAAACGCGTTCCCCTGGTCCGGCCTCCGTGGCCGCAGGGACTCGGGTGCTGAACAGACTGAGCCTGAACTGGGCCCCACGCAGGCCCCTGGGACGGGTCAGGGACAGGCACAGCTCAGGGTGACGAACCGGCCATGAGGAGGAACCCTGGGCGGCACCAGAGAGCTTAGGGGGGCAGGTCAGGGAAGCAGGCCGAGTGGACAAGGCCGTGTCCCCTGCTCCCCAGCCTGTCCTGGGGGGTGGACCCAGCAGGGGTCTCCCTCCTCGGAAGGGGGATCAGGCATGTGCCCCCACGTCACACACACCCCCTGCACACGTCTGAGGGGCACTTTCCCACCCGAGTGGGCAGATTAACGGGAGTCTGAGCTCAGCCGCCCACATCACGCCCCTCAGAGCCACTGCCTCTCTCCCAGGTGCCCGAGGCATCCATCCCTGGCCCTTCAGGGTGAACCGGCCGGTGAGCCCCAGGAGCTACCTGAACGCCGGGAGGGGAGGGACTCTGGACGGCTTCTCTCTGCAGAGCGCCCAGACGGGGTCTCGTGGGCGACGGGGACCGTGGGCGAAGGGGACCCGTGGGCGGTCACACCCTGAGGGGCAGGGCGGAAGGAGGGCGGAGCCGGCGGCCGCGCAGACCCACTGACCTTCTCCAGCGCCTCGAAGTGCTCACGGAGGAAGCGCATGGGGCGGTCGGGCCGGGCCACGCACAGGTGCACCACGCAGTCCCGCAGCAGCTGCTGCACGCCGTGCCGCTGCACGTACAGCTCGCAGCCCCGCAGGCCCTCGTCCTCCTCCGGGTGGGGCGGCGAGGCCATGGCGCCCAGCGTCCTGCGGGAGACACACCCCACTCAGCACCCCCTGGGAGCCCCGGCCGTGTCCTGGAGGGGGTGGGGGGCAGAGCATCGGCCTCAGACTGAAGGGTCCCGGTTCGGTTCGGTCAAGGGCACAAGCTTGAGTTGCAGGTTCTCGGCCCTGGTTGGGCGTGTGCAGGAGGCAACCCAAGGCCGTGTTTCTCTGTCCCTCTCCCTTCCATTCGCTCTAAAAATCAACGGGAAAATACCCTCGGGTGAGGATTAAAAAATAAATAAAATGAATGAATGAATGAATATGCATCTGACGCACGTGCGAGGCTCAGCGTCACGGGGCCAAAGCCGAGGCCGCTGCGACGTGGCTGGTCCGAGGGCCCTGGGCTCTGCGTGCGCCCCGGACGGACGGGCTGCGACAGCCGCAAAGCCTGGCCCCTCAGCAGACCCTGCGGGGCGGAGGGGCCCCCCCGCTTTGTGCGGGCGGGGAACCCCTCCGGGTCCGGCGGCGGCCGGGGGTCCCCTCGCGCCCACCCCCGCCCCTGTTGAAGCACAGCTGGGTGGAAGGGAAACAGGTCCCCGGGGGCAGCTGGAGATGGGGGGGGGGGGGGGGGTCCTGCCACAGCGCAGGGGCTGGGGAGGCGCGGGTCCGAGAAAGAACAAGACAAACAGCCCACACCCGGCGGAGGGCTCGGGAGGATGGAGCCTGGAGAACAAGGGCCGCGTCCTCCGCCTGCGCCGTGGCCTCGGGCACCGCGACCGCCAGGAGCCCGGCGGCAGGGACCCCGGCCCGCGCCCCCTCCCCGGCCCGCGCCCCCTCCCGGCCCCCGAGCCCTCTCCCCGGCCGCCGTGCCCCCGCCGTGGGCCCAGCACACTGGGCCTCTGCGCCCCGACCACCATGGCCCTGCGGGCCCGGGTCCAGCCACGGGGGCAGGGGCTCCCCAAAGACCCACCTTTCCCGGAGCCTCCGGGCCAGCCGCGGCCCAGCGCAGACCCCACCCCGGACCCCCGCACCTGGATGCGCGGACGGAGCCGGAGGCGGGAGGCGGCGGCGCGGGGCGCCGGGAGGAGAGACGCCGGGACGCAGGGAGGGCGCGCGGGTCCGCAGTGCAGCTCCGCCCTCCGCCCGCCCCCAGCAGCGCGGATCCCCGCCCCCCGCGCCGGACTCACCGCTGCCGCCACCCCCTCACCCCATCCCCCGCCCCCACCCCAGTGTGTCTCCCACACTCCACTGGCCCATCTCCCCAAGGACCAACCTCTCCCCCTTTCCCCATCCTACCCGCCGTCCCCTCTCCCCGCTCCCCTCCCCCTCCCCACCTCCTCTCTGCCCCATCCCCCGCTTTCCACCCCTTGGCTTTCAGGGGTGCATTACCTGGAGCCTGGACAGGCCTCGTGTTGGACAGACAAGGCCCCAGACCCATGCGCAGCCAGGCCAGGCCACGGCCCGCTCCCGTCCTCCCCGCCCCCACGCAGAACCTGTGACTGCCCACGGCCGGCTGCAGCCCGTGGGCCTGAAATGATGGCGGGCCGGACTGCTCACACCTGGGAGGCACATGGCAGGTGCCTCAGTTCTCAGGGTCTGTCTCCAGCTCCCGGGGGTGCCGGCTCTGACCTCCAGGGAGAGGGAGCGCACTTCCTTTTCTGGCTGAAGGGCGCCAGCTTCGCCCTGACGCCCCAGTGGGAAGTCACAGGGGCGCCCTAACTTCTTCCGCGACCCGGGTGTGCAGGGCCCTGATGGCTGCCTCACCACAGGCCAGGCTGCAGCAAGGGGTCGTTCTCTTCTGTTCCCAGCACGCTGCCCCAGGCTGCCCCCTGCCCCAGGCTGCCCCCTGCCCCAGGCTGCCCCCTGACCCCTGCCCCAGGCTGCCCCCTGCCCCAGGCTGCCCCCTGCCCCAGGCTGCCCCCTGACCCCTGCCCCAGGCTGACCCCTGCCCCAGGCTGCCCCCTGACCCCTGCCCCAGGCTGCCCCCTGCCCCAGGCTGCCCCCTGACCCCTGCCCCAGGCTGCCCCCTGCCCCAGGCTGCCCCCTGACCCCTGCCCCAGGCTGACCCCTGCCCCAGGCTGCCCCATGGTGGCAGAGACCTCACATCAGCCAGTCTGAGTCCCTACTGTCCTGGGAGCCCAAGCCTTGACAGGGAAGACACCTGCTTTCCGGTCCACTCCCCTGTCCACACTCCCCTGTCCCTGCTCCCCTGTCCCTGCTCACCTGTCCCTGCTCCCCTGTCCCTGCTCACCTGTCCCTGCTCCCCTGTCCCTGCTCACCTGTCCCTGCAGGCACACCACAGGCTGGCTGGCTGCCCCGGCTGCTGCTTTCTGTCTCCTTGAAGGGGAAGGAACAGGCTGCACTCAGCTGGACAAACGGATCTCCTTTCTGCCTCCCCAGCCCTGCCCTCAGCATGCCTCCGGCCCTGCCGTGTCTCAGGCACATCACACCGGTCCTGGCACACATATTGGAGGAGAATCGTTTGAACCTGAGTCCAGTCTCATCTGAACCAAATCTTCATCCCACGACCCATTTCAACCCTCGGCTGTCTCCAAGCTCCCCCCTTGCTCCCCCTCCCCCTCCCCTCCTATTACGCGGGACCCTTGTGGTGGCTCCGGACAGGACGGCCTGATGGACTTTGGGGCAGTGTTCCAGGGCTGGCTTGTGCTCTCAGGACTCGTCTCCTGTGAGGATCCCCATAACTGCTCCCGGGGGGGGGGGGGGGGGGGGCGGGGGGGTTGGCCCTCTCTGGACAGCCGCCTGACCCCGAGGCCCCCAAACCCTCACGCTGCTGGACAGTGTACTTGCAAGACAAGGCCCTGCCTGGGTCGGGGGCCTGCGGTCACGGGGTGCCCCGAGCCCCCCAGAAACTCGGCCCCACCTGAACTTGCCTCTCGGCGGTGACTTGTCCGCACATCACCAAGGTGGCAGCTCCTGCCAACCTCACCTCCGGAGCGACTGGGGTGCCTGTTTCGATGGTTCCCCTAAGAACTGCCTCCCCCGCTCACCCCAGCCGCAGGCAGGGTACACCCCCCCCAGTTGCCCCCACCTCCGACAAGCCTCCCGTTTCTCTTGCTGTCCCCTACGTGGCTCAGGTGGAGGGCAAACGCTTCCCCAACACCCTGCTTGCTCTCTGCTCCATGCCAAGGATGAAACCGACGCCGAGAGGGGAACCGGGCCATGATCACACCATGCTGACGCTCACCTGGGCCTGGACTGCCTTTGCTGTGGACACAGCTGGTGTTCTGCTTTTTGCGGCTGAGAAACATCCCCTGGGGCCACCCCTGATGCACACAACCCTCGACCAGACAAGCCCACGAGATGGCCCCTGGTCAGAGGGGTGGGTGGTGCTCGGTGGGCACAGGGCCCGGCTAGGAAGCGGACTGGACAGCGGCGCTGGTGCCCTCGCGTGAGGGAGGGAGGAACGCCCTTTAGGGGCTGGATGTGAACACGTGGACCGCAGCCGGGCCGAGGTTGCCACCCGCTGGGCAGTGACACATCCTGGTTTTATGTCCACGCCCTCCTACTGAAATATTCAGCTAGTGCCCGGGTGTCATGGCTCAGGGGTTGAGCGTCGACCTATGAACCAGGAGGTCACAGGTTTGATTCCTGGTCAGGGCACATGCCCGGGTTGCGGGCTTGATCCCCAGTGGGGGGCGTGCAGGAGGCAGCCCATCAATGATTCTCTCTCATCATTGGTGTTTCTATCTCTCCCTCTCCCTTCCTCTCTGAAATCAGTAAAAAAAAAAAACAACGTTTTTTAATATGCAACTAGTGATGGTGTCACCCATTCAAAACTCCTGTAAATTGTGCTTGTCTACGCGTGTCCCTCCACCCACGGGGAAGGACCCACCCTGTGCGTGGCCCGTCACCTTCCCCAGCAGGTTTTCACATTCCTGGATCTGGGGGTTCCTTCTTCTCCCCCAGAGCCTTGGTGACCAAGCCTGGCAAAGACCCCCTGCAGCCGGTTCACCCGCCACGCCACGATTCGACGTGAAAACATCACCTCTGCAGGGGACTGCCCTGTGGCACCCACACCTGCGGAGAGGCTGGGCGCCTCCGGGGGGTGGGGCTGCCCGGGCCCCCTGCACTTCGAGCTCTCGTCACATGCTGAGTATCTACACGAGGCTGTTTGCCTCATCCGTCTCCCAGGCACGGGTGGTGTCTGTCTTGTTCTCTGTTCACTGCACGGCGAGGAGACACCTTTTCACGGGCAAGTCCAGGAGAGTCCTGAGGCCGGCAGGGCCGGGGGACTGCTCGCATCCCCCCTCTCCACACACCGCCCCCCCTGCTGCGTCCCCATCACAGGAACCCAGAACCTCATTCCTCAGATCCCACCCCCCACGTCCCCCCGAGAAGCCACCCCATCCGGATCACTCACATCACTACTGCATCTCCCCACCCGGCCACCAGCTCCAGGAGGAGGGCCAGGATCTGCTTCGACTCGCCGCTCCGTTCCAGGGCCGGGCAGAATGTCCGGAAATGGCACACCTCCCACAAACGCTTGTTGGATGAAATAATGAGTCAAGCGGGTACTATTTGCTAAAATCAGTTTATTGCACTTGCTTAGATGGCACACTTTATACTGTGTGTCCCCAGGACACCACACAATGAGCCTGGAACAAGACGAAGTCGCTTTTTCTTACCTCTCACTGCTCCTTTTTTTATTTATTATTTTATTGATTTGAGAGAGAGGGAGAGAAGAAACATCATCGATCACCTGCCCCCTGCACACCCCCTACTGGGAATCAAGCCTGCAACCTAGGCAAGTGCCCCAACTGGGAATCAAACCCGTGACTTCTTGCTGCCTGAGAGGACTCTCCATCCACTGAGCCACACGGCCGGGCTCTCACTGCTCTTTAAACTCACTCAGAGGAGGGGGCTTTCTCTGCCCCCGGTTACACACTTGGACAGACCCACCCCCTTTTGGCTCAAACGCAGAGACTTCCAAGTTCTACAATTAATGCTAAGAAATAAACCCAGCCCCGGCTGGTGTAGCTCAGTTGGTTGGGCATCGTCCCATGCACCAAGAGGTCACGGGTTTGAATCCCGGTCGGGACAATGCCCTGGATGCTTGATCCCCAGTAGGGAGGCAGCTGATTGGTTTCTCACATTGGTGTTTCTCTCTTCCTGTCCCTTCCTCTCTCTCTAATATCAATCCTACATAATAAAAGCCTAATATGTAAATCAACCGAACGGTGGAACCGGTCGCTATGACGCGCACTGACCACCAGGGGGCAGATGGTCAACGCAGGAGCTGCCCACAGGCCCCAGGCCAGACAAGGCGGGTGCCAGCAGGGGTGGGGGGCATTGCCCCATAGATCAGCCCTGATCACTGGCCAGGCCTAGGGGCCCTACCCATGCACAAATTTCATGCGTCGGGCCTCTAGTAAAAACATATTTAAGAGAAAGGAAAAAGATGTAAACCCAATGTCGTCTCAGTTGCTAGGAGTAGTCAGTCCTATGAAACCGTCAGGCAGAGAGGCCTGGGAGCAGCCTGGACGGAGGCCGCCTGCTCTTCTCCGTCTTACTCTCCATCTGCCATCTGCCGTCTCCAACCTTGCCGACCAGGAGCTGACCTCTCCCACAGCAGAACGGCTCTGGCAACTATGATTTCCAGGAAGTTACTTTCTCACCATCCGGGAAGCCTGAGGTGCGAGGTGAAGGCGTCCCCAGGTTGGGGCCTCCTGCGGGCGTGAGGGAGTCTGTTCCCGCCTCTGTCCTTCCTGGGTTTGCAGATGGCATCCCGTGTTCACGGGGCTCCCCTGTATGTGTCCACCCCCAATGTCCCCTCTTGATAAGGACGCCGTGCTACGGGTTAGGGCCCACCCCAACGACCTGGTTTTAACTTTGTTGTCTCTGTAAAGGCCTCACCTCTCATTATGGAGGTCCTGAGGGCGAGGACTCCAAGACAGGAACTTTGGGGGACACGATTCTGGCCGTAACACCCCCACCGCAGGGGACCTCGTCGCCGGTTCCTTCTTCCCTGCGCTGTGAAGCCTGTGAGCCCCCAGGTGCCTCAGACAGGGCGGCCCCCCGCCTGCTGGAGGGAAGCATGAACGAGGGGTACCCAATGCGACCTAAAGACACTTAAAAACACAAGGATCACCCATTAGCACCCCCACTTTACCAAACAAATGGCAACAAACAAGGAGGGGTCGGGTTCGAAATAAAGTTCGGTCCTTAAAATGAAGGACCCTTTGCTTTCTGAAAACGCGCAGCGTCCCAGACGGGAGCGGGCTGGGGGCCGACCCGGAGCCCCACTTACCTGCGGGGGGAGCCGGGGTGCAGGCCGGGACCCCAGATGCGAAGCCTCCGGCAGTGGTTCCGGCTCCGGACGCGCAGCCACCGGCGCAAGGGGCGTGCCAATCAGGCTCCCGGCGGCCAATCAGGTCGCGTTCCGAGCCCACCGGAAGCCGGGCCGTAATCCGCGCCGTCGTAAAAGCGCCGGTCTCCCCAGGCGACGGGTAACGCGGTAAGATGGCGGCGCTGGTGGCGGCGGAGGCCGCGGCGCTCCCGGGCCCGGCGGAGGCGGCCGAGCCGGCCGAGGCGGCGGAGCTGAGCCGCGCCCTGAGCCGCCTGCTGCCCGGGCTGGAGGCCGACAGCAAGCTGGGCCGGCGGCGCGCGCTCGAGGCGCTGCAGCGCGCCCTGGAGGCGGCGCGGCCCGAGGCGCCCGCCGCCGACCCCGCCGCCTTCCAGGGTCCCTGGGCGCGCCTGCTGCTGCCGCGCCTGCTGCGCTGCCTGGCCGACCCGGCCGAGGGCTGCCGCGCGCTGGCCGTGCACCTGTTAGGCCTAGGCCTGCGGCGCGCCGCGCGGCCCCGCGACGCCCTGCCACGCCTGCTGCCCGCGCTCGCCGCGCGCCTGGCCGGCCCCGACCCCACGCGCCGCCCGCCGCCCGAGGCCTGCGAGGAGCTGCGCCTGGCGCTCGTGCAGCTGCTGCGCGTGGCCGTGGACCTGGGCGGCGCCGCGCTCGCGCCCCACCTGGACGACGCGGTGCGCGCACTGCGCTGCGCGCTGCTCGACCCCTTCGCCGCCGTGCGCCGCGAGAGCTGCGAGTGCGCCGCGGGGCTGGCGCGCGCCACGCCAGGTGACCGGGGAGGAGGGAGGGAGAGGCGCACCTGCCCGGCCTGGCCTTGCGCGGTCCCCTCCTGGGCCCCTTCATTCCCCCTGGACACTGTCCCATCGCCTTTCTCTCAACATGCAGAACCCACCGCTGAAGTTCAAGCGGGTATGGGACGGGCCTGCCCCTCGCGGGGGAACACGCTTTGAGAAACACCCCTCCAGTCTTTTCATCCGCATTTCTCCGGGGTCCCCCTGACTCCTGGCGTGGACGCTGTCCTCCCAAATGGAGGGAGGCCGCTCCTCTCCTGCTTCCATCAGTGCATCCTCCCCTGTGTTAGAAACACTCGTCTCATGTGGACGTCCCCTTTTCCTAAGCGGCCATTTCCGCGGCATCTTGCCTTACCAGGCGAGGGTGTGACGAGGTAGGGGCAGCACCGACTTAGTCCGGTCCAGAAGGCTTCCCGGAGGAGAGAGCCCTGAAGGGAAGGTGGGTGCTGGGTGGTCAGGAGAGATCCAGGCTTGAGGAATAAGGTTGGCAGGTTGGAGCAGAGAGGAGGCCAAGGTGACTGAATTCAGGGAAGGAGGGGCGAGGGAGAGGGGCTGGGGGTTGAATTTAGTGTGAAGTGCAGTGGGAGCTAGGGGAGGGGGTGGAGCAGGAGATAACCACCTGTAGACAGGTCTCAAGCAGCGGCAGGACTGAGGCCAGAGGGCCGGCCTGGCTGTCTATATATGTTATTGATTTCAGAGAAGGAGGGAGAGAGAGACTAACATCAATGATGAGAGAGAATCATTGATTGGCTGCCTCCTGCACACCCCCCACTGGGGATGGAGCCTGCAAACCAGGCATGTGCCCTGACCGGGAATCCAACTGTGACCTCCTGGCTCAACCCCTGACCCTGTTGGCCGGCTCGGCCTGGCTGTCGTGAAGACCCTTCCAGTGCTGAGTCCTCAAGCAGGCGGCGCTGGCCCCGCTTCCCACAGCAGGGCTGGGGGATTGGCTTGGGCACAGCTGGGGTGGGGCTGGGGCAGGGTCTTCCTGGCTCGGTGTCTTTCTCTTGGTCGATGTCCTCAGGCTCTCCTCCCAGCCCCATCTTCCACGGAGGGGCTCAAGCCCCAGCCTTTTCCCCGTGGCCCCACGCCTGGTCGGAGCGGTGCTGCTGGGTCACAGGCCTGCTCCTGCACCTCTCCCCGTGCCGTCCTGTGCAGGGACCTTGGTGGGGAGGGAAGGCCCCGGGGCCATGGCCTGTCCTGGGCACCCACGCACTGGGCAGGGGCTGCGGCCCACGGAGCAGCCCGCTCACTGCGGCCTCCCGCTCACTGCAGCCTCCCGCCCACAGACCACTTCCACATGCAGTCCGAGTCTCTGATCGGCCCCCTGATGCAGAGCATCTCGCACCAGCACTGGAAGGTCCGCGTGGCCGTCATCGAGGCCACGGGCACGGTGATCCAGTTCGGCAGCGGGAAGTCGGTGGACGACGTGCTCCCTCACTTTGCTCAGCGGCTCTTCGATGACGTCCCCCAGGTAACGAGCCCCTCCTCCCAGGAGCGAGCGGGCCTGCAGGCTGGCGTGCTGCTGGCGCTGGCTTCCTTCTTAGGATGTTACGCCAGACGCCGTGCTCAGCCCCGGTGCCCGTTACTGCTTCCAGGAACCGGGAGCTGGGTGGTCTGAATACATCTGTTACTCCTCAGCCCGAGGAGGCGAGGAGCACCGTTTCCTCTCGGGGAGGAGGGAAGCCGCGGCTGTGTGCAGAGGCGTCTTCACCGTGCCCCCACTGAGGCCGACCTAGTGGCAAACGGGCCTGGGAGGAGAAGGGGGTTCGGGGCTCACCTGTCCCTTTGGGCTTTAGGCCCCGCTGAGCGACAGACAGACAGAGATTGGGATGCTGGCTTTTCTTGTTGGCAGAAGCCACCTCGGAGGGCGTGTTAGCTGGTAAAGCGTCCCACGGGGCAGAGGAAGGCTGCAGCAGGCAGGCTGTCTCCCCGGGGAGGCACGTGGAGGGGACCCCGTGCTCCCAGTCACGGGGGGGGGGGGGGGGCTGCGGCCCAGGCAGGAGTCCTAGAGGGGTAGGAGGCGCCCCTGCCGTCGGCTCTAATGCCCCTGGGTGGTGGCATGGCCCTGCCCCCGACGGTGGGAGGGTTGGCCCCGTGCATGGAGCCCTGTGTCCCAGCCTCTCCGTGTCTCGTGTCACGTCTGCGCTTTCCCTGCCCTGAGGCCTGCGCTGTGTGACATGCTCAGGGTCACCCCGCTGGAGCGAGCCTCCGGCCAAGCTGGCGGCACCTGGCTGCCTCCCCCTCAGGCGCACAGTGCTCTTCCCAGTTACTTTGCTTTGGTGGTTTGGTTTGTGTTTGTCGTTAATGCTCACCCGAGGGTACTTCCCCGTTGATTTTTAGGGGAAGTGGAAGGGAGAGGGAGAGACAGAGAGAAACATGGATGGGTTGCCTCCTGCACACGCCCCCGACCAGGGTCTGGCCAGGGAGGAGCCTAAAACCCAGGTATGTGCCCTTCAGCAATCGAACCGGGGACCCTTTGATCCGCAGGCCAACGCTCTGTTCGCTCAGCCACACTGGCTAGGGCTTGTATAATTTTTAACACATTGAGCACCCAGCCTGTTTTGTCTTCCGGATGGAAAGTTATAGTGTCAGTAACCGGTGACTGACTGGGCGCTTAACACGTTAGACATCTCTGTTAAGCTGTAATTCATGTAACATACAATTCATTTAAAGTGTTCAATGTTTTTGACATATTACATTTTTTAAATTTTTGGTAAAATATATGGAACGTGCCCTGGCCTGTGTGGTTCAGTGATTAGAGCATTGGCTCGCGCATCAAAGGGTCTCGGGTTCAATTCCAGGTCAAGGGTACGCCATACCTGGGTTGCAGGTTTGATTTCTCTCCCTGGTCGGGGCGTGTGCAGGAGGCAACCAATGTGTTTCTCTCACATCAATGTTTCTCCCTCCCTCCCTCCCTTCTTACCATCCTACCCCTTCCTTTCCTTTCTTTAAAAACCAATGGGGAAAAATCCTTGAGTGAGGATTAACCCATATACATATATATACATATATATATATGTATGTATATATGTACTTAGAACGTAAAATTTGCCATTTGAACCTTTTTTGCTGCTGTTGTTAATTTGGACCAAATTCCTGGTCACGAACTACATCGCCAGGGGCCAGGTGGAGGCAGGGCTTCAGGCAAGCTACGTCTCTGCCCCTCCTGCTTCCCCACTGGTAACGGGCTCCCCTCAGGGAGCTAGACCTGGGCACCTTTCTTCCCTGTGGCGGTTAAGGTCGGTAGAGGTGTGCCCATCACCTTTACCGACAGCCAGCAGCAGGACTGCGGGTGCCCCGCCGGCTTCCCCACGATTCCCAGCAGGTCGCCAGCAGCTGGTTTAAACACCCGCGGCCGGCAGGTTCCCCACAGAACGCTGCAGACACCACTGTGCTTGGGGCGGGAGGTTCGCTCTCACCAGCAGAGGGTCGGGCCGGAGCATCGACCGGGCCGGGATCGGCCGGCGAGCCGAGCGAGCGCCTGGAGCAGCCCTGGGACCCGGGCTCGGCCCCGGCCCCGGCCCAGAGCTGTCCTCCGTGACCGTGCCCCACACTTGCCCTCGGCGCTGTCTGCCCAGCGTGAAACTGGCTTTCTGTCCCGCAGGTCCGGCAGGCGGTGACCCGTGTGGTGGGCGGCTGGCTGCTGGCGCTGCGGGACCGGTACTCCTTCTTCCACAAGCTCATCCCCCTGCTGCTCAGCAGCCTCGACGACGAGATGCCGCACATCGTGTGAGTGACGGGGATCGGCCCGTCCAGGTGCAGGGCGGTGGGGCTGACCTCCCCGCCCCCCGCTGCCGCGTGTCCCTGGGCTGGTTGTCAGGCACCCGCCTTCCCGGCCCCGTCACTGACAACAGTGTCGTGTGCTCACGGAGCCCAGCCCGTGCCCTTGGTCTGTACGTGTGAGGTCACGTGGCATAAAAGGGCTCTGGTTTTTTAAATGTAATTTTCCCTTCTTAGTACTTTGGGCACAGACCTCAGTCAGCTCTCAGACTGTCGGTAAAGCGAGCAAGTGCCCGGCAGTCCTGGCCCGTCCTCCCTGACTGTCCCTGTGTCTGTCCGTCTGTCTGTCCGCAGGCAGGAGGCCGCCAGCCTCTGGGAGGAGGCCGGCCTGCAGTGGCAGAAGGAGAACGAGGAGGACCTCAAGGACAAGCTCGACTTCGCCTCCCCCCCACCTGCCCATCACCCCTCGCCAGGTGGGTGCCACCTTCCCCGACGGTGACTTGGGTGGGGCAGCCTGAGAGCCCGTCCCAGGGGAAGAGGGCGCGCCCAGCCGTGGAGCTGGAGCCTCCCCTCCCGGGGCAGGTGTCCTGGTGCCGGGTCTGTGTCCGTCTCCACTTGAAGGACGTCTCGGCCGTGTCATGTGGTGACTTCCTGGGAGGCCGTCGTCCCCACCTGCACACAGGTTCTGCTGGCTGTCCTCCCGGGCAGATGCTGAGCGCGGGCTCGGCTGCGGCCGGGTGGGGCTGCCCCGTGTGTGCAGAGGCCCGGGCACGGTGACGGGTCTCCTTGTGGTGTTGGCAGGAGCGCACTGGTGTTGAGTGGGCTGTCTGTCCTGTTCGGGAGTGTCGAGGCTTCCCTGCCGTCTTGGACCTGGTCCTTGGTCAGACCCGTGCTGTGCGGCTCCTGGTCCCCAGCTTGTCCCCACCCGGCGGCCCAGCGGGCCCGGGGCTCCTCTGGTGTGAAGTCGTTCCCTGTTGAGACTGTTTTCCTTGGTAACGCTCGAGGGAAAGGAAGCCCCCTCAGGGGCGGCCTCTGACACAGGGCCGACCTCTGACACGGGGCCGACCTCTGACACAGGCCGGCCTCTGACACAGGGCCGACCTCTGACACAGGGCCGACCTCTGACACAGGGCCGACCTCTGACACAGGGCCGACCTCTGACACAGGCCGGCCTCTGACACAGGGCCGACCTCTGACACAGGGCGGCCTCTGACCCAGGGCGGCCACTGACCCAGGGCGGCCACTGACCCAGGCCGGCCTCTGACACAGGGCCGACCTCTGACACAGGGCCGACCTCTGACACAGGCCGACCTCTGACACAGGCCGGCCTCTGACACAGGGCTGACCTCTGACACAGGGCCGACCTCTGACCCAGGCCGGCCTCTGACACAGGGCCGACCTCTGACACAGGGCGGCCACTGACCCAGGCCGGCCTCTGACACAGGGCCGACCTCTGACACAGGGCCGACCTCTGACACAGGGCCGGCCTCTGACACAGGGCCGACCTCTGACACAGGCCGGCCTCTGACACAGGGCAGCCTCTGACACAGGCGTGGAGGCGGCGTTGCTCACCGTCTTCGGAGGAAGTGGAGCCGTTGACCAGGCCCACTGTGGCACAGGTGCCCCGCGTCCAGCACTGTGTTCTCTGTTCCCACGTCTGCCCGGAGCTCGCCGCTCCGCTTTGTGCTCACCCAGGGGTTCGGAAGGTGTCAAGAAAGAGCCTGAACAGTTGTCAGAAATGTTACGCTGTGCGAAGGCAGGAGAGGCGGCTGGAGGGCAGGTGGGCCCCGAGTGGAGCCCAGCGGGTCCGAGCTCCGAGTGTGAGGACCAGGGTAGTGCCCGTTGTGGGCAGGGACGGGACAGGGCCTCC
The DNA here is from genome assembly GCF_027574615.1 of Eptesicus fuscus. NCBI lineage: Eukaryota > Metazoa > Chordata > Mammalia > Chiroptera > Vespertilionidae > Eptesicus > Eptesicus fuscus. The sequence goes on along the minus strand of NC_072478.1, from coordinate 108,367,469 downwards.
GCCATCCGGCACCACGTCGCACCTGGTTCACGCTCACGGCCCCGAGTGCCGCCTCCTGCCAGGAGCAGCGGAGGCCCAGGAGGGAAAGGGGGCGGCCTGGCTGGGCCGGGTCTCAGGTCCGAGCAGGTGTGGCTCCTGGTCATTTCCCTGACCCCCGTCTCAGTTGACCCCCGGCCCCTGCACGAAGGGAAGGCCCACGCCGGCGCTCGGCACTCTGCCTCGGCACAGCTGAGCGCGCCGCCTGCCTACAGTGCGGGCCTGGGAGTCAGCCTGCAGGCCTGCCGTCAGACTCGGGGGAAATAGCAAGAAATCGGTTTCTGTTTTCCTGCTGCAGTTAAGCTCCGCTCAGTCTAACGGCACACAGCGGAGGCAGCTCCGTGTGCCCCACCCCCGCCTGGCTCCTGCTGGCCTCTCCCTGCCCCGAGGGGACGCCTTGTCGCCTCGAGCTTTTGGGTTGTGGAAGTACCAGTTGTGTTTTCAAAGAGCAGGTTGGTGGGTAACTGCGCATTGGGCTCCTGCGGGCTGTCCGCACGCTCTGGGCAGGAAGGTGCTCGTCCACGCCTCCAGGCACCTCCCCGGACCCGGTGCCGCCTCTGCTGCCTGGCAAAGGCCTCACCTTGTGTCTGCCTCAGAATAACCAGCTCTGGCCCTGGCTGATGTGACTCAGTGGATAGAGCTCGGCCTGCGGACTGGAGGGTCCCGGGTTCGATTCCGGTCAAGGGCACATGCCGGGTTGCGGGCTGGATCCCCAGTAGGGGACGTGCAGGAGGCAACAAATCATTGATTCTCGCTCATCATTGATGTCTCTCTCCCTCTCCCGTCCTCTCTGAAAGCAGTAAAAATATATTTAAAAAAAAATAACCAGCTCTGAAGAGGCGCGGGGTGCAGGCGTGGCCCTCACACGTGGCCCGAAGCAGCATGGTGGCGTCTCCACACGTTAACTGCTCACGTGGGCTCCAGGCACCCACTTAACACGCAGCGAGAGGAGGCCTGTCCACCACCCGGGTTTGTGCGGGTGCGTTCCCAGCAGCCCCACCGGGAGTGACCCCAGCAGCGGAGGGGCGCACACGGGTCCCTGAGGCACGTGTGTTCCTTGGCCTTGAGAGGAATGGAGTTCTGACACGGCTGCAACACGGTGGTCTCAGACACATGCTCAGTCCAAGCAGCTCGCGTACGTGACGTCCTTGGAAAGGGCAAAGCTGCAGGCACGGAGAGGCTCAGCGTCAGGTCACGTCTCACCTTTTTAACCCAGAGACGCGCCCAGGGCTGGGCTGTCGGGAGCTCGTCTTCAGAAACCTCTCCAAGATCCTTCCCGCCATCTGCCACGACGTCACGGACTGGGTGGCGGGGACCAGGGTGAAGGCCGCGCGGCTGCTGGCGGTGCTGCTGCTGCACGCCGAGGACCACGCCACGCAGCACCTGGAGGTCCTGCTGCGGACCCTGCTGCTGGCCTGCGCCGACGAGGAGGCCGCCGTGGTCAGCAGCGTGAGTGCCTCCCGACCTCCCCCGGCCTTCCCGGTCCCTTGGTGCGCTCGGATTGGGCGGCGCCGTCACCTTCTAGGGTGGCAGCCGAGGACCCAACCCCACAGCTGAGACCAGAACGCTCCCCGTCCCCAACGCCCTCACCCGCCCCACCCCGCTCTGCGCTCCATCCTCTGGGGCCATCTGGAGACGCACAGCCTGGGGGTCGGGGGTGTTCTCCATCCCCACACCCTGGGTCACCCAGCTGTGCGGGGAGCTGTCCCTCGTCCTCGCAGCCAGGGGCTCCAGGGACCCCCCAGAACTGAGCCTCCCACCAGCAGGCGCACGGCCTGCACCCAGTGGCGTCAGCTCTGCTCAGGGACGTTCTGGTTCGCCACCGGCCCGAGGGCCCAGGGCTGTTTGTAGTCAGGAAGCAGACGGGCGGGTGGCGGCCCTCAGCCCGGGTTCCTCCGCAGTGCACCCGGTCCGCAGAGCTGATCGGGACGTTCGTCAGCCCAGAAGTGTTTCTGAAGCTGCTCTGGCCGATGCTGAAGAAGTCGCCCTCCGCCTCCGGCCTCCTGGTCCTCGCCGCGCTCATCCGGGGCTGCCCGAGGGAAGCCCTGCGGCTGCACCTGAAGGCCATCACCACGGAGCTGGCCGGGGAGCGCATCCGTCAAGGCTCGGAGAACGTAAGAGGGCGGGTGGGGCGCCGTCACGTCATCCGGGAACGTGTTCACGGTCTTTATAGAAAGTCCCATCACACGTGTGTCTCTGGATGCGTCTCAGCCCCGCCCGGGCCAGGGAGCCAGCGTGTCGAGCCCCAAACTGGCATTCTGCTCCTGGACAGACCAGTGTCCCGCACCTCCGTGTGGCAGGGGCGCCCTGCCCCACCCCAGACCTCACCTCCGTGTGTCCATGTGCCCGTGTGAGTGCGTGTGCGGATGTGCACCCACGTGCGTGTGAGCGTGTGTGAGCGTGTGTGTGCCACGCGTCCTTAGGAAGGCGGTGGCGTTTCCTACAGTCACCTCAGTAGCTGTAAGAACAGCCCACGAGTGTCTTGCAAGAACAGCCTGACGTTTGAAAACTCCCCTGTGAGGCCGAGGGCCGGGGCGCTGGGACCTCAGGTCTGGGCGTGGTGCCACGGCCCCAGGTGTCCGGCCACGCGTGCGCCGGGGCTCAGCGCAGGAACGCGGCCTGGGCTTTGGAATGTTGTCTGGTGACGGGCAGCTGAAGCGAGGAGTCGGGTAACACCGGTGGCTCACGTCCTGTCTCACGGAGGTGCGGGGTGCCGGCCCCGGCTTTCCCAGGGCCCGGGGGCTCGGGTGGCGTTGTCTGTGTGTGTGTAGGTAGATGTTGAAATTCCCAGTTAAAGGCGGAGAATTGCAGCGTTTCCTCCAGGCGTTGCCATGGTCACAGCAGGGCTGACGTGCTAAGGACGGGCCGGTCTTAGAAAGCAAATTCCTTTTCCTTTTTAATTTAATGACTGTTCCTTACGTATACGTTATGTTTATATTTAACGTAATTATTTTAAAATGGCCGCTCCTGAAACATATATTGTAGGCCCTTTTAGAAACTAGACAAAACCACATCCTTAAAAAATCCATCACCCAGCCCCGGCCTAAAAGAAATCGGACTGTGGAAGAGGTCAGGGGTCAGGGATAAGCACCGAGCTGCTGCTCCCGGGCCGGGCGTCCGGGTCCTGCAGGCAGTAGACGGACCGACCCGCCACGTCGCCCCCTGTTTCACGTTCGTCAGGAGCCGTTTTGTCCCTAGAGTTTTGTTGTGAAGACACAGAAGTGTTTCCAAATGCACAAAAGCAGCACGGAACAGACCTCCAGGGCCCGTCACAGGCGCCAGTCACCCGCTCTCGCGCTCCCGTGCCGTCCGCCACCTTTTTCTTGAACTCTGGGAGGAGCTGAGGTGTTTCGAAGCAAATCCAAGATGCCCAGTCATTTCGCTAGTAAATTCTCCATTACGAGTTAGCATCGCTAACACATAAGAACTTTTAAAAACGTCCATAAAACACCATTAAGCAATTAATGAAATTAGCAAGAACGTGTTGGTTCCCAATCTGTGTTCAGTTGGCCGTTGTCTAAAAAATGCCCTTCATGGTTGGCACTGGACGCCGTGGCCGGGCACCGCGTGTTCCGGTGGCTCGTGGTGGCCGTGTCTGTGGCCCCATGCAGGCCCTGGGGTGGTGTCTGAGGCCCCGTGAGGTGGGCAGTGGCCCAGGGACGGGCTGACGGCTCCCGCCCTGTTCACAGCTGCGCTACGGGGAGCACCTGCTGCGGTGCGTGCAGGCGGCGGTGTCCACGTGTGGGGAGGACTGCCGGGGCTGCGGCCTGCAGCTCATGCAAGTGCTGGTGACCGTGATGGCGCTCCCGGGGGCCTCGGGCCTCAGCGACCAGGTGAGCCTGCGGGGACCCCGCTTGGCCTTGTGGGTGACGATGCCCCTCTGACCGATGCAATCACGACTGTAAATCGCAGAAAGATGAGAGACGAGCCCCGTGAGCTGGCCTCGGGTGCCCAGGATCTGGGGCCCTCCAGTCGCCAGCTTCCGGGTCTCGGTGAAGACAGCTGAGTGTGGGCGTCGCTGCAGGGAGCGTGGAGGAGGGTCCTCGCCCAGACAGGCCTGTGGTGAGCGCGGCTAACGCACGTGCACACACGGCTGAAGGCTGGAGAGTCCCGGTGGCGTGGCTTCGGTCCCGTTGGCCCTGCCTTAAGACATGGACGTCCGTGCCCGCGGGCCCAGGAGCTGCTTCTCCGAGAGCCGGGACGGCGCCGGCCTGCGGGACGGGGCTCCTCCCTCCCTCTCCTTCCCCGGGGCCTCTTCAGCTTGGCGTGTATCTAACCACCTTTCAGAGGCCGCCTCCCCGGGCGGGCGGCGGGGCGTGAGGTAGTAACAGCCATCGGCTCACAAATCTGCAGACAGACGCGCCGGCTGCTCGGGGTTCAGGACCTTCCTGGCTGTGCCCACTCGAGGAGAAGCGGGGAGGGGCGCGTGGGGGCACCCGGCTCCCCTCACCCTCTGTCCAGGGCAGCAGTTACTGTCGCCCACCGGTCTGTCAGGGCGAGCAGAGGACACGGGGTGGGGGGGCGTCTGCTCGTGTGCACCAGGGCTGCTGCGTCACTTGGGGAGCGGCGGCCCCTGCAGTCCTAGGTCCCTGGAACGCGCCCGAGGGTTTGCACTCCTCGCGGGGACGTGGCCCGTGGGCTGAGCGGAGGGGAGATGGCCCCAGCCTGTGACTCCCCCTTCCAGATTCAGGAGACCGAGGCCGCGCTGGCCGCGGTGGAGAGCAGTGGCGACGGCCAGGACCTCTACCGCCAGCACGTGGGCCCCCTCCTGGAGTGGCTGGGCGGCTCCCAGCGGGGCTGGACGGCGCACTCCCCGGAGCTCCTGCAGTTCGGCACGCTGGTCGCCCACGCAGGTGAGCCCCGTGGCCCAGCGCCCCAGCGCTGTGCTGAGCGAGGAACAAACCTTAATTTCTGAAACGCTGAGAACATTGTGCTGAGTTGGAGTGCAGCTCAGTCCACTCGGCACACGTGTCCGCGGCTCTCACTGGGCAGAGCTCGGCGTAGGCGGTCAGGTGGAGTGGCTGCCGGGGTCGGGCCCAGCCGTTCCCAGGTTCTCCGGCCTCCCGCCAGGCCTTTCCTGGATGAACGGGGGCGGGAGAGTGGGGGGCTCTCGGTAACGGAATTCCAGCGACTCAGTGCAGACAGGGCGGGCCGAGCTGGTGTACAGCTGTGAGTGCACGCAGGGCTGAGTGCGCGAGCGCTGTGTTCCTGTGTTGGTGTCCGTTCGTCACCGTATTGCTTTCCTGCCGCCCTGTGCCTGTCCTTCCCCGGGCGGTGGGAGCCCCTCCTGTCCCCTGCTGCTCTGGAGGAGGGTCCCGTGTCACGTGTTCCATTTCGCGTGTCCATGATGTTCCCCAAGCAGGCCCACGAGTCAGGTGCTCCGGGGGTCACAGCCCAGATGGGGATGCTGGGCAGGTGTCCCGGGGACCAGCCTGCGTCGTGGCGGGACGTGCAGGGCTGAGGCGGCTGCCCGAGGCGGTCTCTAACATCTGTTCCCACCTACACTTCCAAAAGGTGGTTCTCGTGGTGGTGGCGTCACTGATTGGCACCAACTCTTTGGGGCCACACCTCACATTCTACCCAGAAAACACTGGCCGCACAGCTCAGTCACCTGACTGGGTTTCCTCTGACCCCTCTGTGTGCGGGAGTGCGTGCATGGGGGGGTGCGTGTGTGCACGGGGGTACGTGTGTGCACGGGGGTGCGTGTGTGCATGGGGGTGCGTGTGTGTATGGGGGTGCGTGCATGCGGGGTGCGTGTGTGCACGGGGGTGCGTGTGTGCATGGGGGTGCGTGTGTGCACGGGGGCGCGTGTGTGCATGGGGGGTGCGTGTGTGCACGGGGGTGCGTGTGCGCATGGGGGGCTGTGGCCTGTCTGATCCTGGCGTGGCATTCATGGAATCCCATCCTTTCTTTAGTATTTGACTTTTGTTGATATTTAGTACATTGCTGGGCTTTAATTTTTAATAATTTGGGAAAACGTAAGAAGTAGGAAGTTGACAGACTGAGGGATCAGTGAGTGGGGCTGAATGTTCTCGGTGACTCTTTGATAATCACGTCCACGGTGGGGAGGGGTCGCCCCGCCCACGGGGGGCTGCTCGCCTGTCTGGTGCGGGGCTCCCGCCTCCCACGGGGACAGGACCCGGCTGCTCTGTTCCAGGCCCTGCCCTCGGAGAAGCACTGCCCCACCTGGTCCCCGTCCTCCGGAGCTGCCTGCAGCCGGACAGGGACCCCCAGATGCGCCTGAGGCTCCTCTCCGTCCTGTCCCGGGCGCTGCTGAACGCAAAGGAGACCGTGGACTCCCAAGGGTATGTGGGCTCCCCCTGCGGCCCGCCCCACGCTGCCGCACCCCCACGCTGCCGCACCCCCACGCTGCCGCACCCCCACGCTGCCCCCGCCTGCCCCACGCGAGTCCCTGCCGCAGCGGCTCCTCCGGGGAAGCGGTGAGGCGGGCAGTGCGTGCAGGCACAGGGAGGCCTGATCCCAGTCGCTCGGTGTGGTCGTTAGACCTCCACTGAGCGGAAGGGTCAGGGAGCACTAACCATTCGTGCTTCTCTGTTAGCTGTGCTCAGTTTGAAAGGCCTTTTGGCACCTTTCCAACCCACAACCTGATGGAGTCGCAGTGGTGGTGGGAGGCTCGAGAGCCTCTGGCTGCCGTGCGGCTGCAGGGACGGAGCGGCCTGTGGACTCCCATCTCCTGGGGGCAGAGCCTCCAGGGCCCCCCGGCCTTTGTTAAAGCTGCAGAACTGGGTAGTGGCTCAGGTGGACGCTGGGAGCTGTGGAACGTCCCCAAGGGAGCCTGCTTGTCGAGGCCGCCGTGGCGTTTCCACAGACGCGTGGCCGCCCAGACGCCCTCCTCTGGCCGCCACACGGATCCCTCTCCGCTGGGCCTCCAGCCAGACATCAGTCAGGAACCGATTTCCGGCTTGTCTGCAGAAACCGGGCCGAGGAGGGGCCATGAAAACACGCGGCGTGCAGCCTGGCGCAGTCGCAGGCCCTCGCGGGGTAACCTGAGGCTGCGTGAGTGCCAGCCAGGGGCTCACCTGGACCCTGTGCTCGCGGGTCCGAGGACACTCACCTGCTGACCAGCGGCCGAGTGTGGACGAAGTTCTTAAAGGAACTGTGTTGAGCTTCACGCTGCAAGAAACCAGTGTTGGGGGAGAAAGTCTGCGGTTAGTTACTTAGGTTCTACAGGCAGGGAGGTTAAGTCACCACGTGGTTTGATCGTTAGGGCTGTGAAATGGCGACTGGTGTCACTGACTCGCTGGCCGGGAGCCTCGTCCGTTGGTGTCCGCTCATCAGTCAGCCCTGCTCTGGGGGGCGGGGGGGGGGGGGGGTTAGGCAGGCGAGCCCCTGGGCAGAGCTGGTGCTGGGGGCGGTGTTCACGCCGCAGCCCTTGTGCCGCGAGGGCAGGTCAGGGTGGGACGCAGCGCAGGCCACTGCCCGGCTCCTGGAGGCCAGCGCTTGGCCCCTGGGGCCTCCGTCCTCGTTAGGGCCGCTCAGAGCACAGGACACAGGCACGTCTTTCCAAGACGCTCCTGTCCGCGCTGCCCAGGGAGCCGCAGCTCTGCTCACGATTGAAGCGCATAAGTCATCCTGAGCCAAACGCGCTCTCCAGACCTGCGCCCTTTCCTCCGTCCTCGGCTCTGCAGCACCCCCTGCTGGAGGCCGCAGCCCTGCATCCCGTCTCCCCAGCTCTGGACAGCGGGGGCAGAGACGTGAGCCACTTGGAAGCGTGCTTTGTAATGATGTTGGACGATAGGAAGGAGTTGCTTGTCAGGAACGTGTGTTTTGATCTCTGAGTGGAGGCCACGGCTGCCGTGCGGAGGCTCGTCTCGGGTGTGGAGGGAGCTGGGCCTGCACTTCGGAGCCACCAGTGCCGGGCTGGGGTCTGGTGTGTGTGTGTCCTGGTGGCATCCACGTGGTGGGTCACCACTGACAGGCAGCCCCTTGCTGAGTTGGCGGGACCGTCTGCGTCTCTGTGTCGTGGCACTCGGGGTCCCGGGCACAGGCCTGGGGTTCCTGTCTGAGGGCCGTGGTGGGGCCTGTAGACCCGTCTCGTAGGGTCATCACACGTGCAGTGGCTGCTGGCCTCCTCCCAGAGCCGGAGGAGTGGCGGGGAAGCGCTCGGAGCAGCGGGGTCCTTGGGCCCTGGGCTCCTCTGGGCTCCGGACCCAGGCAGCTCCCAGGAGAGGCCAGCAGGGGCCTGGGCACTCGCCTGGCCGTGACCACGCCCCGCTTCCTCTGGGCGCAGAGGCCCTTGCGCGGGTGCCACGCTGGCTCCGTCTCTGCTGTCTGCTGGGCCTTGTCCCCTGGCCCAGGCGGCTCCCCGTGAAGGGCCCATCCTCACCTCCTCTGCTTCCTCCAGGCAGCTGCACCGCTACCTCGACACCGTGGTCACGGACATCCTGGTCCCCAGCCTGCAGTGGCGCGCGGGGAGGACGGCCGCGGCCATCCGCACGGCCGCCGTGTCCTGCCTCTGGGCCCTCATCAGCAGCGAGGTCCTGTCGGCCTCACAGGTGCGACTGGGGTGTCCTGGGCCCATGCGGGCGGGGGCTGCAGCGGTCTCCCTGCGTCTCCTGGGCTGAGGGTCCTCTCGGGAGGGTGTGGTCCTGGGGGACGAGTCGGTGGGATATAGAGTCAGGGGTGTTTTCCTTTGGTCATTTTGGGGGTTCTCTTAGGTTTGCGCATTGAACGTTCCTCTTCACAAGATAACGTAGTCACAGGAGCCTGACCAATGTGTGTGTTCCTCTCCCGGCCAGCAGGGGGTTCAGGGAGCAGTAGGAATGTTCACGTCGTTTCCCCAGGGGCTCCCCTCCCGCAGGCTCCACCTGGCACCGGGACAGCCTGGCGTCAGTTAAAATGCCCCAGGTTTGCTCGGACACGGCAGTCGCGCTAGGAAATAGCAGGCTGGCGGGTTTGTGTCTCAGTGAGACTTTGTGAATAATGATTTTTAAAAATCAACTGACCAAGTTAAACAAAAATTGTTCAAGTTATCTAGATTTTAAAATCCAGCTTTGTCTGCCTATGTAGAAATTCCAAAATAGCATCCAGACCCCTTTGTATTTGCACCAAACCCCGTCCGTGCTTACGGCCGGTGCATGCCAGCCGGTGCGTGCAGATGCACATCACACCCGCGTTGGTGCTGGCAGGTGGAGGACGTGCGGGAGACGCTGCTGCCCCCGGTCCTGACCGCCCTGGAAGAAGATTCCCAGATGACCCGACTGACCTCCTGCCGAATCGTTAGCACGTTTTTAAAATCCTCTGGTGGTGCGACTGAGCCAGATAAATTCATCAAGATTTATCCTGGTAGGACATTCTTCTTTCCCAAAGCATTTGCATGTACTGAGAGCTGTTTTCTTTTATTGGAAAATTAGAAAATGCTACTTGAACTTCCGGTGAAGTTGGCGTTAGGAGGCCAAACTCATCAGTGACAGATAAAAAGGTCACTGAGTAACCAACTCAGGGAACAAGGCAGATGGGCCGGACGTGGGCACGAACCGGCAGAGGTGGGCGGACGCTCAGGTGCCCTCAGCAGCCAGGATGCAGCCCTCGCGCGGCCGGGACCCCTGGGTGCGAGCACAGGCCTGGGCGAGGCGTGCGCCACCCTCGACTTGAACCCCCGGCGCCACTGCCTCTTAGGAGCCAAAGCACCAGGTGGATCCCTGATGCAGGAGCCGGACCTCGCCCCGCCAGGCGGAATCCTGAGCCCAGGAGGTCCTGCCTCAAGGCCCCTGGAGGCGGGAAAGCTAGCTCCTTCCGTCCCACCCGAGAGCGAAACGCGGTTATCCACCCTCAGAGTTACCTTTTAAAACGCGTCTGCGGTCCTCAAAAAGGTACAGGGTAACGCCCAGTACAAACTAGTTGAGAAGACGGTGACGGAAAGAAGGGTCGTGGGAAAAAGAATCCACTGGGAGGTGCAGGTGGACCCGTGGGCTGAGGCCGGGCCCAGGGCAGCCACCTCGGGGGCAGGCTGGGTTCTTGTTTCTTAAGCTCGTTTTCATCATCTGTGCTGGCATGCCACAAAGATGGCGAGATTTTTTAAAGACGGTAAGAATTCCTGGGGATGAAAAATAGTTACTGAAACTGAAAACGGGGCACTGGGTAACGACGGACTGGACCTGCTGAGATGGTTCGTGGGTGCGAGGTCGTGACCTCGTCTGAGGACGGCCCCTGCCACACAGGCTGCGCTGTCCTGCCATGCTCTCGTCCCCGTGCGTGTGGTGTGCGCCAGTGCCTGCTGAGTCGCCACAGGACGCCCAGTTGTGGGGGCCAGCGTTCTTGGGGGGCATGTGAGACAAGCGTATGTTAGATCAAAGCCTCACCCGTGAATGGTGAGACTCTGCAGTGGGAGGGTGGCTGATTCAGCAGCAAAGGCCTGGAGGCTCAGCAGGAACAAGGCTGGCTCCGTTCTTGTCTCCATCCCAGAGCCTCAGAGGGCGGGGCCCACAGACACCCCCCTGTGCTGTCTGCTCGTCGGGGCGGGTCTGCTCGTCACGGTGGGTGGCCGGCCAGGCATGGTGCCTGTGGGTGACAGGCTTTGAATCTGGGCATTTTGGGGCCCAAGTGGCCTGGGAACCTGGCAGGTGTGCAGATGAGTGCGAGGAGCTGGGGCCCAGCAGTGTCCGTGGTGGCCCCCCCCCCAGCACCTTAGGAGGCCCGGGTGCAGGACGGGGTGTCCGGGTGCAGGACGGGGTGTCCGGGTGCGGGGCGGGGTCTCCGGGTGCGGACGGGGTCTCCGGGTGCGGGCGGGGTCTCCGGGTGCAGGACGGGGTCTCCGGGTGCAGGACGGGGTCTCCGGGTGCGGACGGGGTCTCCGGGTGCGGGGCGGGGTCTCCGGGTGCGGGCGGGGTCTCCGGGTGCGGGACGGGGTGTCCGGGTGCTGGACGGGGTGTCCGGGTGCAGGACGGGGTCTCCTGGTGCGGGACGGGGTCTCCGGGTGCGGGGCGGGGTCTCCGGGTGTTGGGCGGGGTCTCCGGGTGCGGGACGGGGTCTCCGGGTGTGGGGCGGGGTCTCCGGGTGCGGGCGGGGTCTCCGGGTGCGGGACGGGGTCTCCGGGTGTGGGGCGGGGTCTCCGGGTGTGGGGCGGGGTCTCCGGGTGCGGGACGGGGTCTCCGGGTGTGGGGCGGGGTCTCCGGGTGCGGACGGGGTCTCCGGGTGCGGGACGGGGTCTCCGGGTGCGGGCGGGGTCTCCGGGTGCGGACGGGGTCTCCGGGTGCGGGGCGGGGTCTCCGGGTGCGGGCGGGGTCTCCGGGACCCGGTGAGCACCTGCACAGGCCGGGCCCACCCCGTGCTGCCCTCCCTCCAGAACTCCTGAAACGGCTGGACGACGTTTCCACTGAAGTGAGGCTGGCGGCCGCCTCGGCCCTGGCCGTCTGGCTGGAGCGCATCAGGAAGGACGGCGCCGAGGCCTGTTACCAGCGTGACGTGCAGCACCTGTACAAGGAGCTCCTCGTGTACCTGGACGACCCCGACAGCGCCGTGCAGGACGCCGTCTTGGGTAAGCCTGGTGACTCCTGGGCCTCTCTGGGTCCGAGCCGATCGACATGGCTGTCAGACGGGCGCACAAGCACAGCAGGCAGGGTAGCGGGGGTCCCTCAGGGCCACTGGACACCCCAAAGGATGCTGGCCTTTGTGTGAGGCCAGCGATAGTTACTGTAATAGAAATTAAGATAGAGTAAATTTTGAGATATTAATTTGTTAAAAGTAACAGCCCGCCCTGGCCACGTTGGCTCAGTGGTTGCGCATCGGCCTATGAACCAGGAGGTCACGGTTCAATTCCCTGTCAGGGCACATGCCTGGGTTGCAGGTTTGATCTCCAGTAGGGGGAGTGCAGGAGGCTGCCAATCGATTCTCTCTCATCATCGATGTTTCTCTCTCTCCCTCTCCCTTCCTCTCTGAAATCCATAAAAATATATTTTAAAAATGTAACAGGAAGCCCATTCCATTTATAATAATAAAAGCATAATATGCTCATTAGACCAGACGTCCTTCCAGACGAAGCCAGGGCTGTGAGGGAAGCCCGGGTCCCGGGTCCAGTGGGAAGCCAGTGCCGGCAGCCAGGGAAGGAAGGCCTACTCTTGCACAAATTTCGTGCATCAGGCCTCTAGTGTTAACATAAATAACGTGTTTCTGAAAGATGTATTTTCCAAAACCAAATACTGAGCAAGGTGTTATTGTTTTACGTGTCCATTGCATGTAAAACATTTTAGTTTGATGTAGTCCCATTTGTTTATCTGTCCTTTTGTTGCCCTTGAGAAGACATCCAAAACGCTATCGCTAAGAGGGGTGTCACGAGCTGCTGCCCGTTGTAGGGTTTCAGGTTTTACATTTAAGTCTCTAACCCATTTGGAGTGTGTTCTTGTGTGTGGGTCTAAGAAGGTGGTCTGATTTCATATGTTTTGCATCTGTCTGTCCAGGTTTCCAACACCAGTCATTGAATAGACTCTTTACCCCACTGTGTTCTTAACTCCTTTGTCACGGATTCATCAGCACTGTAGACACGGGCTGACTGGGCCCTCGGCTCTGTCCCAGGGGCCGCGTGTCTGCTCTGTGCCCGTGCCGTGCTGCTGGATTCTTGTTCTGGGCTGGTGGTCACTTGTGCACCTGGTGTCTGCTGTCTTACAGAGGTGCTCCAGGCGGGCAGCGTCCTGTTCCCCGACCTCCTGGTGCGAGAGACCGAGGCCGTCGTGCACAAGCACCGCTCCCCCACCCGCTGCGAGCGGCTGCTGCAGCACGTGCAGGCCCGGCCGCCCGCCCCATGACCGGGCTCCGGGCAGCCGTCGGTGCCACCGCTGCAGGTGGGCGCCAGCGCCAGCCCTTGTCCACAGCCTAGGACACGAACAAGAAGACTCTGACAGCAAGAATGTATTCCCTAAGGAAAATGCGCAGCGTTGTGGGACGATGTTTCAAACCCCGCAGTTTCTGAAACAAGGTTCTCCGAGTGGCTCTGTATTTTATGTCCTGTTTATAAGTTCATTGAAAGGTCAGCCAAAAGCCTACAGCTCATTTGACAGTAAAACTAAATGTCCACTGTGCACACTGCAGGCAGGCCCACGCTGGCCTGCTTCTACGCTCCTGCGCTGCTGGGCTGGATTCCTGCTCCATCTGCTTCAGTGCCACCACGGACGTTCCTCACCATTAAAAAAAGCCAAAGGGACTTAAAGTTCTCATTCTTTCTTTGGCTTCTGTCTGTTGACACTTTAGTGAACAGACTTAAAGGAATTTGAAATCTTAAGAACTATTAGTGAAATTTTTCCCGTTCAAAATATACTGGAACTTAAAATGTTTTATGGACCAATTCAGTCAGTATCTTTTCTTAGGTCAGTAACGCTAACAGTGTTGAAAACGGAAGATTTAATCAGATTCTCGTTGCTCTCAGTAGCAGGAATGTAAATTGTACTTTATTCTCCAGCACTTTCTACACCCAAGTGCCTAAAAGATTTCATTTAAAGTGGTTATTATTTCCATAAGCCAAATGCTGTGTTTTCTAACAAATATTAACATTTATGCTTTGGTGTTTGACTTAATTAAAAATATTTATTATAATTGTTTCGTATGCCTGTCTTTATGTGTTTTGATAATTAGTTGAAATTTTTAGAAACCGTTCGTTTTTTTCCTTAGATTTAACCTCACAGGAAAGGCCGCCTGGAGAATCCTGGGCCTGTGGAGGGAAAGGGGTGGTCACCGCTCGCTGCAGTGCCCGCTCTGGACACCAGGTGGCAGGAGCTCCCGCGAGATGGCAGGCCATCAACAAGGCTGCCCTGGGCTCGGGGAGAGGCTGGGTGTTGGGATGGGGGACCACGGCCTGCAGAAGGGGTGTGATCTGTGCACACAGCCAAGGCCCCATGGGGATGCGTCTCTGGCTCCACTGACATCGCCCATCTGTGCCCCCTTCTGAGCCGTTTCTATGATTGATGGCTGCAGGAATGGAGGAGGCCCTCTGGGATGGACTTGCTCAGGTATTAGTTCCCAAACTGCCCTTTGCCTTCGGTATCCTCTGCCTTTTCCTTCCTCCGAGTCACATGGAAACTGCTAGAAATGCCAGTTCTTGGGCCTCAGCCCAGACCTCCTGAATAAGGTGGGGCCCCGTGGTCGCCTTGAGGGGACTGACGCCCCTAAAGTGGGAGGACCCCTGCCCGAAGCACCAGGCGTTTTCACGTCCAGCCTGAAGACCCATCTTCCGTTTGGTCAGCCCGTAGGTGTCACAGGAACCACAAGTAAACGGCCGTGAGCTTGGCTGAGAGGACAACACTCAACTCACCCCACCTGTTTTGTTGGTTTCCTTCACTGCAGAAAATTTTGTTTGTTCCGGGCACATGTGGGAGGCAACCAGTTGATGTTTCTCTCTCTCAAAATAAAAACATCCTCAGTGAGGATTTAAAAATAAAGTCTTGTTGAGAAATGCAAAGACTTGTACCCTAGTGTCCACAGCGGCTTTGTAACAGGAAATAGTGCAAATGTCCACCAACAGCTAAGGATGGGTAAACAAACATAGTTTACCCACCGGCAGAATACTATTTATTCTGCCCCAAAAAGGAGCAGAGGGCGGAGGGGGCGGAGCTCACAGGCTGAGCTGGAGAATCTGAGCAAAGGCCCGGGGCGGTGGAGGGAGGGCAGGCAGAACCGCTCAGTTCTTTCCAATCACCGAGTCCACAATGGGTGTTTGCCTGGCACACTCCTCTCGACTGTGTATGGGTGACTCTTGTGTCATAACAAAGTATTACAACCAGAGAGCCCAGAGGCTCCTCCGGAGGGAGAAGAGGGTCCCCTCGGCAGCTGCCTGGCAGCCGGGGCCGTCCCGTCCATGTTTCCGAAAGGTAAGTCTTCCCGGCTTCTCCGTTTCCTCCAGGAGTCTCTAAACACCAGTGCCATCCGGACCTCCGGGCATGGCCTGGTGAGGTTTGGCGGGAGAAGCGATGACTGGCTCCGGATGGAGTGGTGGCCTCTGGGGAGCACTTTTTCTTGTTGACGCCTTTGAGTCACACGACTTTAAAGGCATTTTAAGAGGCTACAGGCAGCGAGGGAGGCGGCAGCCTGCACTCTTGACCGAACCCCTCAGCCTCTCGCACGGCCTAGCGGTGCCCTTGGCCTTGCACCCAGGGGTCTCGGCCTCCTCCCGGTAAGCAAATGGTGGTGTTGGGGCTGGCAGGGCACTGAGGCCTGGAACCTGCCCCGGCAAAAGCACTTCCCCGTTGGCTGTCGGCGTGTCCGCAGGGTGGTCCGAATGTGCTGGAAAGTGTCACTGAGCAGGCGCGGCGCGGCGAGGTGCTGGCTGACAACGGTAACCGCAGACGAAGGATCGATTCCGAGGTGGCGGCGTCCCTGGCCTGAGCGGGCCTTTGTCCTAGTTCGTGTCCGTTTCTGCTCCGCTCTCCACACTGTTGCCGTTTCGGCGAAGACTGAGCGCGAAGAGCGCTGGGGACACTAGGCGTGACCGGGCGGACGGAGCGGTTCCGAGCGGGCCGCTGGCGCCGGGCACGAGGTGGCCTTCACAGCGTCGGGACCAGCCATTTGGGCCCCGCCCTGCGGAAGCATCTCTGGGTTTGGTGCCAGGACACAGCCGCGCTGGCCACGACCGGCAGGTGCCCGGTCCTGACGTCACACCCAGGGTCCGTCACCCCGAAACCTGCGGCACTGCGAACCAAGATCAGGAATCGCTCGCTCGGAGCCGCCGCGTCCTGCGGGCACAGGGGCCGCGCGGGCGCCGCCGGCATCCGCCCCCGGGACCCCGGCCCGGCCTCCCACGGTCTCAGCCGCCCCGAGCGCGCAACGCGTCCCGACTCCCCGGGCGTCCCGCCGGGGCCGCGTCTCGCGCACGCGCCGGGCCGGGCCGTCGTTCCCAGCTGCCCTAGCGGCAGGGCAAGGCGGCGGCCACGTGACCCGGAGTCGGCCAATCGGGCGCGGGTGCGGCCGGCATGCGCAGATGCACGCGGCGCGCAGTCCGGCCACAGGTGCGTCCCGAGCCGGCGTCGCCGCGGGCGGCGTGTGGGAGCCGCCGGGGCAGCCCCCGCCCTGGGCCTCCCCCGCCCTCGTCCCCGGCAAACTGCGGGCTCGGGCCCGGGCCCGTGACGAGTACCAGCGCCTCGCACCGTGTCTTACAGTCACGTCCTCGAGTCCACGGAGACGGGAAGCAGGGACAGGTCGGGGCGGGCACAGCGCTTCCCTCGGGAATGCCCCGGCCACAGGTGCCCACAGGTGTGCGGGGGCGAGGCCACAGCAGAGGAGCGCCGCTCGCGGGCGGGTTTGAGACCACAGGTGGCTGTCAGGTCAGGTCTCCCCCGGGACACGAGTGAGTCACAGAGGGGCGTGGTGACGTCACCATGGGGCGGCTGGACCACAGGCCGTAACCCAGCGACCTGGGCGGAGCACGTAGGGACCGCGGCGCCTCTCACACGGCGCCCCGAGGACTCAGGCGCTGCTGTGGTTTTCTTGCCAAAAATGCACCACCTCGGTCCCCTCCCGGGAAAACATCAGCGAACCCCAACAGGACGTTCTGCGGCGTAACTGAGCCGAGCTCCCCGGAAGGGCCAAGTTCCGGGGGGTCAAGTTCAGAGGGACTGCCCAGCCCCCAGGAGGCCACGGAGACGCTGCACCGACTGCATGTGCTGCCTGGATTGGCAGGACCAGGAGGAGGACATTAATGGGAAGCGTGGACTCTGGATAAAGTCTGCGCTTATGGCAGTATTTGCTATAGACTGAATGCTCATCTCCCCACTCCCCCCCAGAACGTTCGTATGTTTAAGCATAATGTGATGGTATTAGGTACAATCCAGGTGTGATGGTATTAGGAGGTGGGACCTCATTATGCGATCAGTGCCCTTGTTTCTACAAGAGACCCCAGGGTTCCCTTGTTTTTCCCACCGCTGAGGACACAGCGAGAAGAGAGCCATCGACGGCCTCACGCGGCTCCACCAGACACCACATATGCCGGCGCCTTGACTTGGGCTTCCAGCCTCCAGCACTAACACATAAACAACATAACAGTTTGTTTATTTTTTTACTAGAGGCCCAGTGCACAAAATTCGTGCATGGGAGGGGGGTGTCCCTCAGCCCAGCCTGCACCCTCTCCCACAGGGATTGGGCCTAAACCAGCAGTCGGACATTCCTATCACAACCCAGGACCACTAGCTCCTAACCGCTCACCTGCCTGCCTGCCTGATCGCACCCTAACTGCCCCCCTTCCAGCCTGGCCGCCTCCCAGCTGCCCCCCTGCCGGCCTGGTCACCCCTAACTGCCCGGAAGGAAGTTGGACATCCAGAAGACATCTGGTCACCCAGCCTAATTAGCATATTACCCTTTTATTAGTATAGCAGCCCAAATGGACTGAGATAGTATAGTATCGTGCCAGCATCTATTTCCTTGCTTTGATTGTTGTACTAAAATTACCTAAGATGTTCACATCAGGGGAAACTGGGCAAAGAGTAAATGGAACTCTGTTTTCTGTATTTTTGCAAAATACAGGTGGCTAGGGTGACTTCAACTCTCCTGGGACAGATGAGCAAGCGGCATTCAGCATCAGGGCTGACCCTCGTGTCTCAGAAATGGGCAGGCTGGTGAGAGGCTCCAGTGGGTGTCCTAGGATTCGAACCTACAGCCTTTCGGTGTGCAGGACGCCGCTCCCACCAACTGAGCCGCCGTCGGTCTTCCAGGGCAGTTGGACCATTTGATGTCCCTACCATGAGTGTCACGGGCTGGGGAGTGAGTCCGTGTGCTCTGAGCCTTCCCATCACGTGTGTGCTCAGAACTTGCTGGATAATCCAGGGAACTCGGTGTCCCGGACAGGCCCCTGTCCTACACGGAAAGGTTGGCAGGAGCTTCCTGTGGCAGGTGTTGGCCCGGAAGGGGAGGGGCTGCTGGAGACCTTCCCTGGTGCCAGGCTGAGGAAGGACTTCCTGGGAAACCCGGCCACGGGCGGGGGCCACGCCAGCTGCCAGCTGCCTGCCTGGCGTGGGAGGGAGCAGTTGTTCCCACCCCACTCAGCTAATCCCTGCTGCCCCGCCCCAGCGCCTATCCCCACTGCCTGTCCGGGGCTGCTCCCTCCCCCCCCACCGCCGCCTCCGCCTTCCTCCTTCCCTACCTCGTGGAAATCTCACTCCTGATGCCGCTCTCCCCACTGCCCACCTGCCTTCTTGTGCTTTTCCAAGCGTTTCAGTGAGGCCGTGGGAGACGGGCAGAAACTGTGCGGCCTCTCACGGGGGCCTGGTCTCCGCGGCCGAGGAGAAAGCAGTTTATAAATAGTTCACGGGTCTGCCCTTCTATAAAAGAAGCATAAATGTCCACAGCAGAGTGACACGGCACAGACGTGAGCCTATTCTCAGAATTTACCCGAGAGGTGGGTAAAAGTGATCTCTGGGGTTTTTAACTTTTTAAATAGCTGCACGTTTCCTAGACTGGGGTTATGAGGGGGCAGTTGGCACAGCAGCTGAAGCTCCGGCTGTGGCATCACAGGGACGTGGGTTTTGAGTGTTAATCTCCCCACTTCCAAGCAGAGTGGGCACCCCACCCGCAGCCTCGGGGTCCTCGCCTGGCAGAGCCATGTGAGCCTTCAAGACCGAGTGTGCACCCAGCCAGGCCCACCAGGCCATGCTCCTAAAATGCTGGCCATTGTTACTCTGTCAGTTTTAAGATCAAAACACACGCTTGCGGTGTGGCTCAGTGGATAGAGTGTCGGCCTGTGGACTGAAGAGTCCTGGGTTCAATTCCCGGTCAGGGCACATGCCCAGGTTGTGGGCTCGATCCCCAGTAGGGGGCATGCAGGAGGCAGTCGATCAGTGATTCTCATTGATGTTTCTATCTCTCCCTTCCTCTCTGATATCAATAAAAATACATTTTTAAAAAACCAAACCTAATACGTTTTGTGTCAGGGTTGCTTCCCAGCCCAGTTCCCCCGGAGACGCTGCAGGCTCCTCGCCCGGCTCCTTGGCCACACCCGCTCCTCGCACAGAAGTTCATTTACGCTTTCAGTCGCTCTTCGTCAGGAAAATCAAACCGTGACCTCCTGGTTAATAGGTCGACGCTCAACCTCTGAGCCACGCCGGCTGGGTTACTCGTGTTAGGTTTTTGAGAAATATTTGTTGACGTAGCTTTTTCAGAGGGGTGGGCGTCGTGCAGTGAGGGGTCCACAGGGGCTGCTGAGCAGGTGGCGTGGCCCAGCCCCAGGGGGCAGCAGGCTGATGGAGACCCCAGGACGGTGTTAGGGGGAGGGGAGGGGCAGTCTACCACACAGGAAGGCTTCGCGCTGGTGCAGATAGGCAGCAGGGGGTGTTCTTCGCGATCATGTCCAGTAGCGCCGTGTCTGCTTCCGAGTGTCTCTGCAAACACTTCCTTGGGGCACAGTGTTGCTTTATTTTGCCATTTTCACATCCAACAGTTGGAGGCCTTGTTTTTTTTCCCGTGATTCCTGCTATTCATAACTACCAGTTACACTAACTGGCCCTATGCTTGTTTTGTTTACATAATAGCATGTATTTAAACGGGAAAGGAAAAAAAAACACACATGGTTTTAAAGAAGCAGCTGTTGTTATTTGTTACATTGCAGTGACGGCCGCGTGTGGATATTGTGTTTGTCGGTGTTCCCTGGCAGGCAGGTGGCTGTGTCCCCTAAGCCCATTCTGGATGCTCAGGAACACTTGTGGCCATGAGAGGGGGGTTGTTATTTTGTTTTTCGGGACGCAAGTGAATTTGCTTAGCAGAGAATTGGGGTGTTTTGTTAAACAACTCTAGCGGGTGGAAGAGTGACCCCCAAGAGATGTGCCCACCAGGACCCTCGAATGTGACCTCATTTGGAATGAGAGTCGTCGCAGATCTAATCAAGGTGAAGAGCTGGACGTGAGGCCCCCTGGGCCCGGGTGGGCCCTCAATCCAAAGACCAGTCACCCTCCAGGAGGAGGGAGAGAGAAAAGGAGACACGCGCGGGAAGACCAGCGAGACCGGCACAGACGAGGCTGCGGCCACAGCCAGGAGCCTCGGAGCCACCAGGAGCGGGAGACCAGGAAGGACCCTCCTGGGCCGTGGGGTCCATCACGCGCCAGCCATCTGGACGCGCCCGCCTCACCACGCCCACAACAGACAGACCCGGTCAGCAGCGACGCACGGGTTCCTGGTGGTGAGAAGCTGGCCAGCGCAGGACGTCCGGCTCTGTCGTGGGCCTGCCTCTCCCGGGGGCACAGCAGCTCCTGGGAGCCTCGCTGCTGGCCATGCCCCGGGAGGACGGAGGTCAGGATGGGCGGAGGTCGGGCAGGCTCCTGAGCCGGTGAGGTGCAGCTCTGCCTGCCTGCCTCTCCCGGGCTGGTCTCCCGGCACCTGGTCTCCCGGCACGCAGCCGGCTCGGGATTCCAGCCGGTCTCTCCCTCCCCGGGGTCCTGAGCTCGCCCAGAACACAGTGCTCCCTGGTCTGCTTGTGGCGTGAGCCGGTGAGCTGGCCTGCATGTCTCTGCCCGAGGCTCCACGCCCGGCAGGCTGCGGGCGTGGCTCCTGCCTCAGTTTCCCTAGCGGTGAAACAGCGGTCCCACGCTGCTCCGCCTGCTCAGTGGCAGTGAGAAGACGGGAGGTGCAGCGTGTCACCACGTCTGGCCAGCTGTGCGCCCACAGGCAGGGGAACACTGGCCCAGTGTCCGTCTCCTCGAGAGAGAAACCCGGGCAGTGGGCTCTGGGTGCAGAGCTGGCACAGCCGCTGCCCAGCTTTCCCCAAAGCAGACCTGGGTCGCACAGGGGATGGCGAGGGAAGGAAATCCCCAGCCGTCCGGAACTGACTGGAGCCCGTGGGTAGCTGTGCACCAGCTCTGGCCAGCGCCTGCTCACCGTCCCATGTCTGGAAACGGGGGGTTGATGTCCAGGAGGCTAAGAGCCAGGCCCTACCACACCCAGGAGCTGGACCTGCTAGTTTACACCCGAGCTTTACGGACTCGGAACTAGCCCGGCCCACCTGCCCCCGGCCAGCCCGCCCACTCGGGGCCTGAGCCCCTGCCCGGCCCCAGACACCTGTGGGCTTTGGGCTGGGACTGGGGTCTTACTCCCAGAGCTGCCCCCACTGCCGCTGCCCTGAGCCCCTGGCACAGTGAGGCAGGTTTCCTACAATCCTCGTTAAGTAACAAAGGGCGTTGTTTACCGGGCGCTCCCAGAGGGCCAGGCAGGGCACACCGTCTCAGTTCTCACAGGCCCTGGGCAGACGTCCTTATCCCTGCTGAGGGAGCAGCTGGGGCTCAGAGAGGCTCAGACTCTGGTCAAGGTCACACAGCTCCAGCTGGCTGCCCAGCCCACCTCCTCCCGTTAACCCTTTGGGGAAAATAACCCGACGTGTCGTCTTCCATCCTTCACACCCAGTGTTTTATTCCATGCCCATGGGTTAAAGTCTAACAGGGATTCGTTGTTGAGAAAGCTTGAATGTGTTGCTTCTCTACCTTAAACCTGCTGTTCGTGAACGCTGCATTGTTTTTACACATAATATTCATTTAGTCATGTGTTCATAAGAAAAGTTTTAAGTATATTATAAAATAATTCTTAATAGAGATCAAGCATTCTATATTAATAAAAGGGTAATATGCAAATCGACCGAACGATGGAAGGACTGGTCACTATGATGCACACTGACCACCAGGGGGAAGACGCTCAATGCAGGAGCTGCCCCCAGCCCGCAGCCAACCTCTCGATCCCTTCCCCTGGATGGCAGGCTCCAATCGCCTAATGGCGAATAAGGAACCGGGGGTGGGTGGTGGCAGGGGGTGGGCCCGGCAGCTGCCAGCCAGGGAAGATGGCCTTGATCTCAGGCCAGGCCTAGGGACTGTACCCATGCACGAATTTTGTGCGCCGAGCCTCTAGTTTATTATAAAGACTAGCGGCCCCTCATGGGGTCCCTCGGCCTGGCCTGCACCCTCTTGCAATCCGGGACCCCTCAAGGGATGTCACACCCAGTTTCGGCCCGATCCCCACAGGCCAGGCTGAGGGACCCCACCCATCTATGCACCTGGCTGGTTTTGGCCCGATCCCCGCAGGCCAGGCTGAGGGACCCCACCGGTGCATGAATCCGTGCACTGGGCCTCTAGTGTGCATATAAGATCTTCGGTTAATCTCTTCCCACCCTCCCCCCTTCCCTCTGAGATTCATCAGTCTGTTTCATGTTTCCATGCCTGTGCACTGAGCATCTGCCCCTGGTGGTCAGTGTGCATCATAGCTACCAGTCAAACTGTCCAACGGTTGCTTAGGCTTTTATATATATGTAGATAACTTGTGTTTATCTTGTGGATGGAAAAAAAAAAAGGCCACATGCTAACCCGACAAGCTCAGGGGAGGCCTGCATGGCGGTCTTGCAAACTTAAAGACCTAAAGTCACCACAAGGGATGGTCTGAAATTAAACTTTAACTAAAAGCAGTTATGGTGGGGAGTCAGGTTCTAGGCCAGTATTTTCCCTGACAAAGTCAACTTTTACCTTAACTGAGCCTACTGTCTTTTTGCATCTAAGATAACATACCTATGAAATGTAACTCCCCCCACCTACCCCTACCCCTGGGGCACAACCAAATGCCCTGGGTGCCAGGACAGGAGACCATAAATTTCCTCATTGTTATTGTTATGTTAACTGTTGACTGTTAAGTATCCTGCACCCACCTAAGTATGTGTCTATCATTTTACTTTTTATCCAGTCCCAGAGGTTCTCCCCCTCCCTTTGCTTTTTCCCGCCTCCCTATTCTATCACCAGTGGAGTTCATGTAACCCGCCTACCTCCCCTCCTTTGATTGCAATGTATAAAAACAGATGAGAAAACCGCCATTCTCCCGAAACCGGTTTGGCTCTGTGGATAGAGTGTCGGCCTTCGGACTCAAGGGTCCCAGGTTCGATTCCGGTCAAGGGCATGTACCTTGGTTGTGGGCACATCCCCAGTAGGGGGTGTGCAGGAGGCAGCTGATAGATGTTTCTCTCTCATCGATGTTTCTCACTCTCTATCCCTCTCTCTTCCTCTCTGTAAAAAAAATCAATAAAATATATTAATAAAAAAAAAAAAAACCGCCATTCTCTGGAGCATTATCCCAATACGTTGAGGTACTGCTTCCTGGCAATTGTTGACAGTTTGGCTCAAGTAAACTCACAGAAATTCTTTACAGGTTTGAATGGTTTTCGTACGTTAATCTAAAATGGATAAGAACATAAATAAGAATTGGCTTGCACGGTATGGAGACCGAGTCGTCTGCTCTGTAGCCAGCGAGCTGGAGACCAGGGGAGCGAGGGGGGCTCCGGTCTGGCCACAGTCCAAGGCAGGGGAGACCCACGTCCCAGGGCAGAGACCACCTGGTGGAGAGGAAAACCTTTTCTGCTCGGCCTGCAGTGGCCTGGGTGCGGGCCACCTGCTGGACTCATCTCCTGAATCACATGTCCACCCCATCCTGAAACACCTTCCAGGACACTGGACACAGCGGGCACCCGTGGTCCGGACCAGGTGTCACAGAAAATTAACCAGCTGTCCCGGTTGGCTGGGGCAATCCAGCCGTGTCCTGGTTTGGAGGAGGAGTTGATGTCCTCGCTGCTGCCCCCCTCGGGGACGCTGCCTGTCCATTTACCTCACAGACCAGGTCAGGCTGGGCCCCTCGGCAGGAAGGGCCGGTCCCATCCCCTTCCCGTGGGCCAGGGAGCAGGTTTGCGAGGTCAGGGGGCACGCATGTCCCTGTGCCCTCCAACCCTCAGTTCTCTCCTTGCTGATTGTTGCCACTCGAACGGGCACAGAGGCATGGAGCGGCCCCGATGTGCATCGCTCTGATTGCTAGGAGCTTCAGCTTTTCCCAGACCCCTGGTGTGCACTCAGGTTCCTCTTCCTGTGGATTCCTGTTCCTCTTCCTGTGGATTCGGGTTCCTCTTCCTGTGGATTCCCGTTCCTCTTCCTGTGGATTCAGGTTCCTCTTCCTGTGGATTCGGGTTCCTCTTCCTGTGGATTCCCGTTCCTCTTCCTGTGGATTCAGGTTCCTCTTCCTGTGGATTCGGGTTCCTCTTCCTGTGGATTCGGGTTCCTTTTCCTGTGGATTCCCGTTCCTCTTCCTGTGGATTCCCGTTCCTCTTCCTGTGGATTCCCGTTCCTTTTCCTGTGGATTCCCGTTCCTTTTCCTGTGGATTCCCGTTCCTTTTCCTGTGGATTCCCGTTCCTTTTCCTGTGGATTGCCTGTTCACCTCCTTTGCCCAGTTTTCTTTTTGATATGCAGGAGCTTCTCGTATATTCTAAATGGTAGCCCCTTGCCTGTTTTTAACATTGCAAGTACCTTCTGCTCTGTCACCTGGCTGCTGGCTTGCTCACGGCATCTTTTATTGAACAGATATCTTTCATTGCGATGTAATCAGAGCCATCAACGTTCAGCCATAAGGTGTGTGCCTTTTCCGTTTTGTTTAAAAACTCCTCCTCCCTCCTTGACTATCTCATTCGCACATCACAGGGTTCCTTTCCCTTTAGGTTTTCATTCACTTCAAAGACAGTTTTATTGAGTTTACTGAGCAAAATACAGACACTGTCACATAAGGAACCAGCCTGTGACACTCCTGCTTGGAGAGAGCCACTGGCAGGATGTTTCTGTGCCTGATGTAGGGGTGCGTGTGGGGGTGTGTGGGTGGGTATGCGTGTGTGCACACACGTGGACTTGTACAGCACACACGGTTCTCAGTGAACGGCTCATCCCTTCCTGAAAGTGGCTCATGCCCTGGTCCCCGCGACTCCGTCAGGCAGTCTCCAAGGGCTGGCCTTGCTGCTGGAGATGCCTCCCTCCCGCAGTCAGCCTGCAAGGCATCAGGTCCCGGTGAGGTTCCCTGTTGACCATTCCCACCGATGGGTCACCTGAAGAATTCTACCGCCCTCCCCGCCTCCTCCTGAGGAGCTGGACCAGGCCCTCCCCCGCCAGAGCCGCTGAGGTACAGATGGGCTCATTTAAACCAACTCCCTGGTGCAGACCAGCTCCAGCCAGTTCAGTCCAGTGGGTATCAGACCAACCAGTTGGACCCAGATGAAGCCAACACAAACCAGGTGGAAGGCAGTCAGGGTGGACGTGGTCCCATGAGGGGGGATTCCAGGCACGGTTGGTCGGCCGCCTGCTGCCTGCCCAGCAGCCCCGGTGGGTGTGTTACGCCTAAGGACCCTCAGGGTTTTGTGGACTCCCTTTTATGATCTGGCACCTACCAGGGTCCCACTGACCCTCGCCAGCATCTCGTCTCCTCCCCCTCTTATACCATGTGAGTTTGCACCTTCCTTGTTCATTGTTGCTGGTGAACTTTTTAAAAAATTGATTTTAGAGAGAGAAGAAGGGAGGGGAGGGAGGAAGAGAGAGAGAGAAAGAAGCATCAATTGGCTACTTCCTGCACACCCACTACTGGGGATCTAGCCTGCTACCTGGGTGTGTGCCCTGACCAGGAATTGAACCCGGGACCTCGTGGTCCATAGGATGATGCCCAATTCACTGAGCCACACCAGCCAGGGCTGAACTTTTTTAAAAAGCTGCCTTTGGTCATTTTGTAATATTGGCAGAAAGAAGATTGATTCTGTGATCCACCTCTAGTGCAGAATCCTTACCCAGAAGTCTCCACTAACACCTCCGCTCACTAGAAATAGCATTGCAGCCGCATAGGCAACGTTACGTTTCCTAGTAGCCACGTTAAAAAAAGAAACAAATGATGCCCAGCCGGAGTGGCTCCGCGGTACAGTGTGGACTCATGAACCAGGAGGTCTCCTCTCTATTCCCGGTCAGGCCACAGGCCTGGGTTGCAGGCTCCATTCCCAGTAGGGGGTGTGCAGGAGGCAGCCGACTGATGATTCTCATCAGTGATATTTCTATCTCCCTCTCCTTCCTCTCTGAAAACAATAAAAATAAAAAAGAAAGAGATGAAGTTAACTGGATAATGTATTTTAATTAGCTAATGTATCCAAAATATTACAAGTCAACACAAATAACATCTTAAAATATTGAGACATGTTACCGTCTTTCTTTCCCGTCGTCTTATAAACCCTGCGTGTGTCCCATACTCCCTCAGCCCACCGCCCGTGCTCACCAGGTGCAAGGGGCCGGGAGACAATCAGGACCTTTCTTCTCCTCAATCCAGGCCCCTCCCCGCAACGTGCAACAGCTACCCCTCCGCGCCCTACCTCCCGCCTGTCCAGCACCTGCCCCGCAGGGAAAGGCACCTGGGAAGCTCGCCCCGGTGACGGCTAGGCGTGCACGGGAAGCCCCAGGTGCAAGGGCGGTGGTAAACCCCGTGCGGACACGGCTGCAGTCGCACCGCCAAGGCCATTGCTGCGAATCAGCGTGTCCTCATGACAACCACCGCGCAGCGGTCCTTCGCCGGGGCGACGCCCTCCTCCGTCCGTCCGCGCGGCGGGCCGTCCTCTGGCTGCTGAGCTCCCCGGCCCACCGGGGCCCGCCCCCTCCTTTGCAACGTGAGGATAGGAAAGAGCAGCCATGACATTCAAAGGGCGGCTGGGTGTGGATCGGCCGGGCCGCAGAGGCCGGAGCAGCGTCCAGGGCCAGGGCGCCAGGAGCGGTGCCTCCGCGGGTCAGCGCATCTGGGGGCGCGCCGCGCAGCTGGGGGGTGGGGCGCCGGGAGGGCTAGGGGCCGGCGGCGAGGGCGGCGAGGGCCACGGGACTGGCTGATGCCCCCGGGACACCGGGGTCCTCCCGAGACACCGCCCCGCCCCAGTTCGTTCCCTCGCCACCGACCTCGCACGTTGCCCCGCCCCGCGACTCAGCCTCTGCTCGTGATTGGCCGTGCTTCTAGATAGGCCGCATCCTCATTGGCTGAGGGCTTCAGATAGCGCGGTTGGGATTGGTGAACGTCCTCATTGATCCCGCCTCCGGCCCAGGACGCGGCGCGCGATTGGCTGGCGCCGGAACGGTCTGCTCCCCGGCCGGGCCGGGGCGGCGGAGACTAGGCCTCAGGCAGCGGCGGTGGCGGTAGCGGTGGCGTCGGCGCGAGGCAGGTGAGGTCCTGGGCGGGGGTCGGGCCGGGCCGGGGTCGGGGTGCGGCGGGTGGGGCGGGGTGGGCGCCCCTCACGGCGGGCGGGGGCTGCGGGGACGCGCCAAACAGCGGGCCCCGCCTGCGCCGCCAACGGCCGCCGCCCCCGCCTCCGCCTCAGCGCCTGAGGCGTTCGCGGCCTGCGGCCCCTCGGCCCGGCCCCGCCTCCGGCCCGCCTCCCTTCGGGCCTGTCCCTCCGTCCTTCCGGCCCGTCCGCCAGCCCGCCCTCAGCCCTCAGCCCTCAGCGCTGCGGCGTCGCCCGGAGCGATGGAGCCCGTTCCTGCGGGCGGGCGCCCCCCTGTTCTCTCGCTGTCAGGCCTCGGCCGCGCCGCCCCGTGTCCGTCCCGCCCGGAGGTCAGTCTGTCCGCTGACGAGCTCTGTCGTCTGCCTCGTTGCGTCTCCCGTCTCCCAGCGCCTGTTGGTGGTTTTCCCGAACCTTCAGCGGCACGTTCTTGTTTGGCAGCCGCGTTCCCCTCGGGCGTCGGTCCGGGTCCTGCGACGCGTGTGCGGGCCTGACCCGCGCCGCCCCCGCCTGGGCGGTGGAAGTGGGTGCCAGGCTGTGCCCTCCTCAGAGAGGCGGCCTGCACCTGCTCCTGCTCCTGCTCCTGCTCCTGCACCCGCACCCTCAACCTCCGTCCACAGCCGGGTCCCTGCATCCCACACCCTCCATCCACAGCCAGGTTTCTGCACCTGCACCCGCACCCCCTGTCCACAGCCCGGTCCCTGCAACTGCACCTGCACCTCCTGCCCCCTCTGTCCCTGCACCCCGCACCCCCCCGTCCACAGCCGGGTTTCTGCACCTGCACCCGCACCCCCTCACCCTCCCCCCCCCGTCCACAGCCGGGTTTCTGCACCTGCACCCGCACCCCCCCCTCCACAGCCAGGTCCCTGCACCTGCCCCCCCCCCCTCTGTCCACGGCCGGCCGGTTCCCTGCACCTCGTTTCTCTGTGGCCAGTGACACTCCGTTGCATGACCACCCTGCAGCTTGCTGGTCTTCGTGGACAGTCAAGGTGTTTCCACCTTTCCGGAGACCAGTTCCGCTGTAGCCCCGTGTGCATCCCCGTGTGGGCACCTGTGTGCGGTTCCTAGGTGCATTCCTGGGAGTGGGGCTGCACTGTGGGTCCAGGGGTAACTGTGACTTCCAGGGGAACCTCCACTCTGTTCTCCACAGCGGCTGCCCGCCTGGCACCCCACCAACCGTGCAGGGGTCCCAGTGTCCGCACATCCTCACCAGCACGTGTTTATTGTTGTTTTGGTTTTTTAGAAATACGTTTTGTTTCTGTTTTTGTTTTTAAACATATTTTTATTGACTTCAGAGAGAGGAAGGGAGAGGGGGCGAGAGAAATGTCAATGATGAGAGAGAACCATTGATCGGCTGCCTCCTGCACGCCCCCTACTGCCCTGACCGGAAACGGAAAGGTGACCTCCCGGTCCATGGGTCCAGGCCCAACCACGAAGCCACACCAGCGGGCTGTTTATTGTTGTTTTAAGTCACGGCCGTCCCAGTGGGCGTGTTGTGAGGTGGGATCTCATGTGGATGTGGTGTGTTTCCCTGCTGACTAATGGTGAACGTCTCTTTTTGTGCTTCCTGTGTGTGGCTGCCCTGGAGAGTTGTCCATGCAAGTGGTACCCGTTTTAAAGGGGTTGTTGGTCTTTTTGTGGCGTTGTAAGCGTTCTGCGTGGGCTCTGGACGCCGGACCCTTTTGCACACGGTCTTCCATTCTTTGGTGGCCTCCTCACTCTCGATAGTGTCCTTTGATGCACTAAAGCTTTAATTCTGAGGATGTCCAATTTATCTGTGTTTTCTCTTATTGCTCATGCTGTTGGTGTGATAATAGGTAGCCATGGTGAAATCAAAGCTCATATGGATTTGCCCTGTGTTTTTATTTGAGTTTTTCCGTAGTTTAGCTCTTGCGATGAGGTCGTGGACCCATTTTGAGTGAACTCTGTGTGGTGTGAGGCACGCGCCGACTCCATCCTTTTGCATGTGGACATCCAGTTGTCCCAGCTCCACTGCTGAAGAGGCTATTTTGAGTGGTCTTGGCCTGCTTGTAGGAAATGAGTTGGCCATAAATGTATGGGTTTATTTCTGGGTCTCAGTCTGTTAGTTTATATGTCCATCCTTATGCCAATAACATACTGTTTTTAGTAAGTTCGAAGTGTGAGTCTTCCAACTCTTTTTCAAGGTTGTTTGTGGCTATTTGGGTCCATCGGTTCCATAAAAACTTAAGGATTAGCTTTGCCATATCTGCAGGAAACGCCATTGGGATTTTGATAGTTGCACTGACTCCATGTAGCACAGGGAAGTATCACCAGGCTGACGGCCGTGCCCGGGGCTATCTTCTTTCACAATGTTGTGTTGTTGTTTTTTAAAATATATTTTTATTTATTTCAGAGAGGAATGGAGAGGAAGAGAGAGAAACATCACTGGGTATCGAGCCCGCAACCCGGGCATGTGCCCTTAACTGGAATCGAACCCGGGACCCTTCAGTCCACAGGCCGACTCTCTATCCACTGAGCCACACCGGCTAGGGCTTTCACAGTGTTTTAGTGTTCAGGGCACCAGTCTTGCACTTCCTTGGTTAAATTTATTCCTAAGTTTGTTATTTGTTTCTGATGCTGTTAAAAGAGGAATTGTTTTCTTAATTTTATTTTCAGTTGTTTATTGTTAGTGTATAGAAATGCAACTAATTTTTGTGTTGCTGACCTTGTATCCTGTAATTTTTACAACTTATTAGTTATAATATTTTTTTGTGTGAGTTCCTTAGGATTTCCTGTGTATGAGATGATGGCATCTATGAGCCGAGGGAGCTTTACTTCTTCCTGTGGACGCCTTTCATTTTCTCTCCTTGCCTAATTGCTCTGGCTAGAAGCCCAGGAGTGCTGAGAAGCAGTGGTGACAGCAGGCATCCTTGTCTTGTTCCTGATGATCTCAGGGGAAAGCCTTTTGGTCTTTCCCCCCGAGTGTGAGGTCAGCTGTGGGTTTAGTAAATGCCTTTTGTCAGGTTTTGACAAGTGCCTTCTTGCCAGTTGAGATGATCACGTGGTTTCGCCTAACTGCTTCTTAACCAGACTTTCCGCATTCGGTTCCTGCAGTACTTGGTTCTGTCCTGCACCCTCACTTGCAAATGTACGTGGGTGCCACGGTCTTGTCTTTGATGGGGAGGGGGCCCATGATGAACATTGGGTTATTTCTCAGTGTTCCTCATTGTAAGCCTTTGATTCATTTTTTCTGACCTAAGTCAGTTTTCATTCCCCCATTGTTTATAGCTTCCAAGTATTTTCCTGTTGTCTTTTCTCCCTTGGGTTTTGTTCTTTGGGGTATATATATGCCTTTTAAAGAGTCCTTTCCAAGAGGGGAGTCTGGAAGAGGGGGGAAGCTAACATCTGTGTTCAGTGCACCATTTTTAATGGAAATTCCTTTGTGATCTAGTTTCAAAGGATGCTGGTATTTGACAGGGTGTCTGCTCATAGCCATTGTCTCCTCGTCCTGAATTTGTGATGATCAAATGGTCCCCAGATTCTGTGCACAGAGCTGTTTGAATTTTCCCGCAGGAAACGCCTGCCCTTACGCCTCTCAGGTGAGGGAGAGCCCAGGGGACGCAGCATCTGTCGTCAGCCGCTGCTGATTTGGGCTGAGTGCTCGGGAACACATAGCAAGGCGGTGCCCACACCTGGGTTCATGGTGCAGATGGGAACGAGCGGGGATGGCCAAGCACAAGTGATGCCCGACTGGACTTGCTGCTGCGAGTGTCCGTGGGCAGCTGTGCTCCCTGCCCCTGTGGGGGCCGCCGTCTTATTTAGTTGATTGGAAACACTCTCATTTTCCTCTTCCCCTCGCTTCCTAAATTTGGAACTCGTTGCTATTTGACTGCTTATCGGACTTGATTTTCAGATAGAGGAGATGAGACTAGACTAACCTGCTGGGTCTGTGTGGGAAACCGTTCACTCCCATCGGACTAAAATAAACGTAGGATTTTCAGAGGAAGAATATGTGTATGTGCTCTTTACTCTAATCAGATGCTGGGAGTGGCTCTCCTTCAGTAAGTAACTGCGTGGCTTGCAGCTTGAACTCTGTCAGAAGCGAGCTGGGCAGCTGGTGCTTGGCTTTGCACTGAGTCGCAGAGGACACTCACTCAGTGAATGGTCACTCGCTCTGAGTTCTAGTTTGGAGGCAAGAACTCTGTGACCGGTGCTTTTTGACGTTTGTGCCAGTCGCCCTGCAGGTCCCGGACGTCAGTCACGGGAAGTGATCGAGTGCAGAACAGGGATTGGCAGTGGGGTCAGAGGCGCTCCCAGGGGTCGGGCCTGAAAACAGCGCTGTGCT
This sequence comes from Eptesicus fuscus, assembly GCF_027574615.1. NCBI lineage: Eukaryota > Metazoa > Chordata > Mammalia > Chiroptera > Vespertilionidae > Eptesicus > Eptesicus fuscus. The sequence continues at coordinate 108,336,134 of NC_072478.1, read as the reverse complement.
TGGTGCTTGCTCTGGTCTTAGTCATTCCGTTGGCTTGGTTGCATCCTTAATTAACATTATGGGCGATGTCAGCTGTATCTAGACCAGTGATGGGCAACCTTTTGAGCTTGGTGTGTCAGACTTCGCCAAAAAACTGAGCATAACTCGGGTAGTGTGTCACTTTGAGGAAAAAACATTATTTGGCAAATGTTTCATCCTCGGCATGCGGCTGCCTCAGTGGCCGCGTGTCATCAGAAGTGGCTACGCGTGTCAGTGCTGACACGCGTGTCATAGGTTCGCCATCACTGATCTAGACTATGAAAAAGATCAATTTAATGGTTGCTTCACTTGCTACTTAGGCTGCAAGCCTTTTTAGTCCTGGAAGGCACTTGCTTTTAGCCTGCTACTTGGCATGTGGAGGACAGGCACTACACGGGTGATGGGGAGATGGTGTGGTTAACTGTTTGCATTTATAGTAGCATGCAGTCCTGTGACTGCTCTTCCTAGTTATCATTCCCAGTTGTACTCGGGAATGAAGCTGACACCGCTGTTGTGATGGATGAGGAGAGAGGTGCTTTGATGCCCTGGGAGGACTGAGGAGGCCCGGTCCTGCTCTTCCTGGTCCATTCAGCACTGGGGCGGGGCTTCCTGGGTGTGGTCGGACAGGAGCTGAGCGGTGAGATCTCAGGGTATTTGCAGCTTAAGGGCCGAGCAGGGAGCCTGCTAAGTCCTCGGGTGCTACAGGAGAGGCGTAGTTCTTGCCCTCGAGAGCTGAGGGTCTAGCGCCAGCAAGAGGTGGTCGCCACGGGAGCCCAGGCAAGAGGGTGATGCCCTGGGAGGAGGCGCTGCTGGTCTGAAGGGGGTCGGGCAGGCCGGCAGGCCAGTGATTGGACAGGTGGATGATTCCGAGGCAGGAAGCAGGCAGAAATGCTCTCCAGGAGGTAAAGAGGTGCCTGCCTCACTGGTTGCACAGGGAGCACAGGTGGGTGGGGTAGGTGAGTTTCACTTGGCTGGAAGTGTAGCATCACTGATATCAGTGAGAGAAAGCGAGTCCGGGGCCGACTGCCCCTGTGTTCCTGGGCCAGGGAAGGCCTTTCCAAGCCCGACACGAGAGTCAGCCAACCCAGTAACAGATGTGGGGGCAGGGGGTCCCTGGCCTATGTGATATGAGTACGGTCAACATCCTGTCCAACCATAAGGAAAAGACAAACCTCCCACTGGTCGCCTCCCCTGTTGGCCCGGAGCCCCCGGAGTCTGCTGCTCTCAGCGTTAGGAACCTGTTGGGTGTGGGACACCCCAATCATCAGTGCACAGCAGTGCCGCTGAGGGTACTTGCTGTGGACACGCTCTTTCCGTTAGGAATAGCCGGGTGGGCAGCCCTCCTACCCCGGCCAGTGCACTGGCTGTCTGACGGTTCCTGCGTGCTGCGCCCGAGGCTGCAGCAAACCTGTCCGTGCTCTGTGTGCTGGGAGGCCCGCACAGAACACACCCTTTGCCTTTGGGCTGTCAGAGGAGCGGGGGCTCTAGAGGAGAAGGCCTGGAGCACGTCCTGGGAGGCGGAGGGGAGGTCTCCAGGGAGGAATCCTCCTCCTGGAACTCAGCGCCCTGTTGTTAGGTGAACTAGCGGATCTAGCCTCCACCTCTTCCTGCTGTTTCGTCATTTCCAAAAAAAGGAGAGAAACATCACATCTTGGCGAGAAACTGCCTTTCAGTACAGAGTTGCTGCTGAAAATAGCTGACTTCTATTTTTTATTCTATTGTTTTACTTATTTTTAAATCTACTTGTTATGTTTGTAACAGCATTTCACCCCACGTAGGGCAGTGCCCAGCAGGTTAGATGTGTTAACTGATTGCACCGCGGCCGCTGGGGAGGGTTACGTAGGTACCGTGTGTGCTCCCAGGAGCAGCCCTGTGGGTGGGGTTCGGGTGCCCCCCTCCAGCTCACGAGTGCCACAGCTGAGCCACGCCCAGCGAGCCTGGCTGCCCCACTCTGCTTCATACTGAGCACTATTTTTTTTCTTTTTGAAAGTAATGTTTGTTGGGTTAACTGCTTTTTATACAACCAATACTCAACTCAAAAAAATTCAAACAGTACAGAAGGGGTAAGTGAAAAGGAGAAGTCCCATTCTCTGTCATTTATCATTAAACTTAGTGTAGGGTTTTTCTGGATGTTTAAAACATACTCAGGTGTACAGGTAGCATCATAGCATCCTATAAAGCCCTTTCACATATTTTCAGGGGATAGTCACTTATTTCTGATTGGCTGCTTTAAACAATCAGTTCATTTTTAAGGTGTCTCAGTATAAATCATAGTTGTTGTTTGTTTGTTTGTTTGTTTAAAAATATATTTTATTGATTTTTTACAGAGAGGAAGGGAGAGGGACAGAGAGCCAGAAACATCGATGAGAGAGAAACATCGATCAGCTGCCTCCTGCACACCCCCCACCGGGGATGTGCCCGCAACCAGGGTACATGCCCCTGACCGGAATCGAACCTGGGACCCTTCAGTCCGCAGGCCGACGCTCTATCCACTGAGCCAAACCGGCTTTGGCAAGTTGTTGTTTTTTAATAAACATTGTTTTGCTTCTTTAAAATGAAAATAGAATGAGATGCCAGTTCCTGTTTATGATGTTGTAGGAGTCGTTACCTGGAACATGGTCTTGGAAATAATCGTGTCTGACCCGGTTTGCGATTTGTTAAGTCTATAGGCAGAAATAACGAATGTCTTTATTAGTCTTCACATTATTTGGTTTTACAGAATTAAGATCCTGAGCAGAGTAATTATGTTAAGGTTTCGTACGGATTTTTAAAGGGGCACCTTGGAATTTTAGTTTTGAACGTGAGTCTTTACCATTATGAAAGGCCTGAATGGGCGCAGCTGCCCTTTGAAACCAACCCAGGTGATTACGGAGCGGTGAGGGTGGAGCGGGTGTGTGTGTGTGTGTGTGTGTGTGTGTGTGTCTGTCTGTCTATCTGTCTGTGTCTTGTCTCCCCCTCCCCCCCTTCTCTGGAAGGTCCTGAGGGGACAGCCCAGCGGCAGAGGGGCCCTGAGGGCCTGTGTTTTGCAGGAGGAGCCCTGTGGGTCAGCTCCCAGGGGCACCGTGGCAGATGGCACATCTGGAGCTGTGCTGAGCTGGGTGGAGGGTCCTGCCTGTCACTGTCTCCTTGGATTGCTGCTCCCTGTGCACAGCTCTGATGGGGTCAGGGGTGGCGTGCCATTTCCACGGGGTGAGGAGTTTCTGATGGGACTGCCGCGTCAGCTCTCCTGTTTCAGCTGGGCTCCCTTTAGGCACAGCTGCTTCATCGCCACTAAACCAGCTCGCCGACACCGGGCTCTTCATGGCAGTGCCTTCCCAGCAAGCCCGACTGCTTCCTGCTTGCTCCTGCACCAGTCGTCCTGGGAGCTGGCGCTGGCAGTGGTGAGGGGCTCTGCCACCCGCGCCCCTTCCCTCCAGACCGAGCGCCCAGGAAAGAGAGGGGCTAGCCTCGCTTCAGAGCCCGACAGTGCTGCTGTTCAGGAGCAAACACAGAGCTTCCTCTCTCCCACCTGGTGTGAATGTTACAGGGCCGCTGGAGCAGGTGGAGGGTGTTGAGGGAGGAGCCCGAGGTAATTCAAGAAGAACCTTAGCTCTGTTTGCAGCCCAAACAGGGCATATGCATTGGCCTGAGCTGCTGGCCTGCATGGCCTCCCTAGCAGAGCAGGTGGAGGAGGCCTGGGCACCTAAGCATGGAGCTTCCTGCTCCCTTGCAGGTGGCACTCTTGGCCCACATCTCCTGGGGTGTGCGCTTCCTGTTAGGTCTGGCAGCTCAAAATCGAAAGCTGTCCACCCTAAAAAGTACTCTGTACGGAGCAGGAGTGTGAAAGGCCACGGCCAGCGTGGCTTTTGGGTTCAGAGGTTTGGAGAAAGAGCTGATGCCCAAATTGATACACAAGAAATATTAATTTGATTATGGGGGGAGGCCAGGGAAAAGCTCAACTTTAGCAGTCAAGTTCCACTGAGTCTCTTTTCCCAGCTGCTTTTATTTACTAGAATACACAATTGCCTTTTAGGAATGCAAACAGACATATCAATGGTAATGTTTATAGTAAACAGTAAGATTATCAGGTTTGGGGGAGTTTGCTTTAGGCCCGAGAGGTCGGCAAACTGCGGCTCGATGGCGAGCCACATGCGGCTCTTTGGCCCCTTGAGTGTGGCTCTTCCACAAAATACCACGGCCTGGGCGAGTCTATTTTGAAGAAGTGGCGTTAGAAGAAGTTTAAGTTTAAAAATTTGGCTCTCAAAAGAAATTTCAATCGTTGTACTGTTGATATTTGGCTCTGTTGACTAATGAGTTTGCTGACCACTGCTTTAGGCCATTGAGTCAGCAGTAGGTAATAAAAAGCAAATATTCACCCTGTGAATATCAGAGGGGAGCCCAAACCCAGCCTTCAGGTGGACTCCTTGCATTTATATTAATTACTGTTGATCTTGGTTTCCAGCACAGGAGAGGCTCTCTCATCCCCTCCCCCCCCCCCCCCCCCCCCCCCCGCTCTCGTGTTGCCTGCTGGGCTGGGCAGCCTGGGGGAGTCCTGTCAGGCTCTGGGCCCCCAGGAGGCCTGATGCAAGCCCCAGCCCCTTTCCCAGCCTCCCCTGCAGCCCAGGCTACTCCCTGGACCTGCCTGTGACAAGGTCGGACCAGGGACAACACTTTAAGGGAACGAAGGGAGTGGCCCAGAAGGGATGGAAAAATGAGGACAGAGAAGCCTGGACAGGGCCCCTCTTTGTCACATCAATTTGCAAATGTTAACTTCCAGGATTTTCTGATGCCATTAAATGTGTTCGGTCCATTTTCCCCTTGCTGTCTCAATACTCTTCAGAGGTTGAAGGCAATCAGACCTCCCTCGGGTCTCAGGCTGAGGCGGGTGGAGGCCGCGCCTTCGGCCCGGATACAAATAGGAAGGCTCTCATGTCACATGTGGGCTTTAATTAGCAGTGACGTAAACGAGACTGGAAGCTGCATTTTGAAAATGCTCAGCGTGTGTGTTTAGTTTTCAGTAGATAAGCTTGCAGCTCAGATAGGCTTCGGAGAGGCTGGCGCTGGCTCCGACCTGCTGGCTCCAGTGAGCCGTCCCAGCCGGCCGCCTGCTCGGCGGACTTTGTCTTTTGTTTCCGCCAGGGGTGAGTGCCTTCCATCTCAGGGATTGCTAACTCAGAAGAAAACGACCTTCTTTTTAAAAACTTCAAGCATAGGCTATATGACTTCATTCCTCGGAGTTAAAGCTGGCGTCAAAGGGACCGTTAGTCCTGTGTCGGGCCTGTGTCAGGCACACCTTCCACGCGTTTCACTTGGTCCTGGGCTGTGCAGACCCAGGGCCCAGGCAGCACTGCGCCGACCACGGGCCTGCCTTACGCTCGATGCTTGTCCCTGAGAACACAACATGGAACTCGTGTGCTTACGGAGCAAACCGGCCTGAGCAGGGAGAAGCAAGGCCTTCTGATCAGCACCCTGTGCCGTGGTGGCTGCTGAGCCTGGCCGTGGGCCTCAGTGGGCTCTCCGTCATCCGGGCCCGAGCCTGCTGCCCGGTCCCCACGCTCCTGCTGCTGTTCCTCCAGTGGGCTTACCGTTGGGACTTGACCACACGTGTAGCTGTTTTACCAAAAATGTGCCCCTGTGTCTGACTCGGCTGAGTCTCCCGTTGTCAGCTGTGGGCTTGTCCCATCACGGCCAGTCATGGCCCTCGGCTCTTGGATAGAACTTTGTTCCAGAGACAAGCAGCCGCATTTCTTTTTAAGCCACGGCCTGAGGCCTACACCGACCTGGGGAGGGATGCAGCCCAGCTTCGCCTGCGTCTCATGGAAACACGTGGTTGTAACATGTTCCGCACCTCTGATAGCTGCTGAAAACATCGTTCGTTGTGCATCGGAAGTGACCCAGTCTGTCTCTCCAGGTGGATGACAATGCGAGAACGTATTAATGTAACTTTTTAAAATAAAGGCTGTAGGTTCACGTTCCTGTGTGTGTCCTCACCAGGCCCAGTGACTGAGCCACAGCCAGACCTGCTGCGCCCTGTGCCAGGGCTGGGATGTGAGCCCGGTGGCAGGGCTCCGTCCCTCGGAGCTGGTGCCTGGTGCCTCCGCGTCACAGTCCTGGTCTGTAAACTAACCGCCATCACTGGTCGGCGCCAGGGATTCTGTGAGCCAGTCCTGGGAACTTTCAGCCACGGAGCACTTGGCGCTGCCAGCTGTAGAGAGCAGGTCGGAATTAGGCTGGGGTTAGTGAAGGTCATAATGCAGGCACTGTAAAATATTTTAAAATGTTTACGTGAAAGATCACTTTGGGAATGAAGTTAGGAAGTTTGGGTTTTGTTAGTGAATAACTAAAAGGGACTAAAATAAAAGGAGTCAGCTATCCTGAGGATGAACAGCGATGGGGCATCAGTCCTGGTGCCGTGCAGCAGGCCGAGGTTGCCTAGTGAGTCACAAGTAAACATCCTCCCCGCGGCGCCTTCAGCGCCCTGCTGCTGGGTGTGGCTCGTTCCCGCCAGGCCTGGCCTGACTGAGTGGGAGGAGCCCATCCTCTGGCTCCTGGTGACGGAGCCTCCTGGGACCTGTTCTGAGCCACACGGAAGGGTGGGGTCGAGTAGACAGGGAGCGAGGCCTCTGAACAGGTACCGAGCAGCTACCTGGGTGAAGTCATGTCTCACAGGTATCAGAGAGGGCTAAGCGTGAAGCGTGTATTACTGAGTGCCAGGGAAGAGAGAATCCTGCGTATTGAATGTGTGTACTGTTGGGCTGGTGGGCTAAGTCCCAGGAGGAACCAAGCAATGTTGGAATGTTTGTTAAAATGCAGGAGTTTTGTAGTATTTGTTGGAATTAGTAGGAATAGTAAAATTTTTATGTATAAACACTTGCCTTTATTTCTATGGGTACTTCATTTTTTAAAGAATATTTAGATTGTTTCACAGAAACTGGTGTGAATTGAAGTACATTTGTCTTAGCTTATACAAATCAGTCATTTTATTTAATTTTATTTTTAAAATTCAATTTATTTAAACTAATAACAACTCCAAACAGTTCACCCATTTTCCCCACTTCCCATCTCTGGCAACCACCATTCTGTTCTCTAATATTTTTGTTTGTTCATTTATTTAACATTTTAAAAAAATCAATTTTCTGTAAGAGAGATCGTTTGGTATGAGTCTTTCTCTGTCTGACGTCACTTAGCAGAATGCCGAGTAGTCCATCCGTGCTGTCGATGTCATTCTTTTTATGGCTGAATAACACTCCATTGTGTACATGCCCCTCAGCTGCTTTGTTCACTCATTGTTGATGGACTCTTGGCTGCGTCCATGTCTTGGCTGTTGTAGATGCTGCTGCAGTGAACATGGGATACGTAGTCTCTTGGAGTTAGCGGCTTCATTTTCTGGATAAAAACCCAGAATTGCTGGCGCCTGTGGCAGCTCTGGTTGTGATTATTTGAGGAGTCTCCATGTTGCTTTCACGGTGGCTGCACAGTTTACATCCCCATGAGCAGTGCACGTGGGTTCCCTTTCCTCCCGTCCTCGCCAGCACGTAGCTCTTGGCTCGTTGGTGACAGCCTTTCTGCCGGTGTGAGGGGCACCTCCCTGCCCCTGAGGACCAGTGATGTGAGCACCTGGTCACGTGCTGGCCGGCCACCCCTACATCTTCTTTGGGAAAGTGTCTCTTCAGGTCCTCCGCCCACTTTTCATTTGGATTGTTTGTTGTTTTGCTGCTGAGTTGTGTGAGTTCTTTATATAGTTTGGATGCTTACCCCTTATCAGTTATGTGACTTGTTAATGGTTTCTCCCATTTGGTTGTTGCCTTTTCATTTTGTTGATAGAAGCTTTTTCATTAGACGTGGTCCCACCTGCTTGCTTTTGCTTTTGGAGTTATACCCAAGACCTGTGCCAGCAGCTTATTGCCACCACTAGGTTTTCTCATTGTTTCAGTCTTACATTCCGGTCTTCGTGTTCGGTGTCAGACAGCAGTCCAGCTTCACTGTTTTGCACGAGGCGGCCCAGTCTTCCCACACGTTTACTGGAGAGGCCGTTCTCTCCCCGCTGCGCATTCTCTCCTGTGTCGTAATCGGTCATGTGTGCGAGGGCTTATTTCTGGGCTCTCTATTCCATTCCTTTATGCGTCTGTTTTTATGCCAGTACCATACTGTTTTAACTACTGTAGATACAGTTTGAAATCAGGGCGCTTAATGCCTTCAGCTTTGTTCTTTCTCAAGACTGCTCTGGCTGTTTGGGGTTTTTGGTGGTTTCATACAAATTTTTGGATTGTTCTATTTCTGTAGAAATCAGTCATTTATACATAATTTTTTTTTTTTTTGTCCAGGATGGTTTTTATTTTTACTTTTATCTTCCTTTAGATTATTCAGCAACAGATTGTGGTTCACATTACTACTATGAGCATTAAAAAAAAAGTTGGAGTAACTGTTTGTGTGTGTATGTGTGTGTGTGTGTGAGGGGGGAGTCGGGGGGATAGACAGAGGAAAGGTTGAATCATTCCAAAGAAATCTAGGTGACAACCTGAAAAACAATGTGCTCAACTCAACACTTTTTAATTTGAAAATAATGTTTTCTTTTTGGGGAAAATAAAAGTACAAACAATGCCTTAAGCTGCTTTGTTGTCCCGCAGTTTCTGACTCTGGAACTTCGCTGTCTAGGGACGCACAGGAGTGCTTCTTGACTGTGCAGTAGAGTCTTTCTATTTAATTAACAGCAACGAAAAGTTATTTCAGAAGCCTGAGAACACATGACCCCTTCGGGAATTTAAAAATAGGTTGGGAAATGGGTCCTTGGTCTTTGGAAAGTGCCCCAGTTTTCATAATTACAAGTCAGTCGATGTGGTGTCTCCCCTGGGTGGGTTGAGGGATCAGTCTTTTAGGGACTGAATACAGCACAGTGCCCCTCACTCACGTGTAATTATGAGAAACCTTCCCTTTGTTTAAAGATAAGATAAGAAAGGACTGCTCGCTAGCTGGCGTTGCTGCATCAGTCAGTAGACGTGGCGGCAGGCCACCAAGCGTGCTCTCACCTAACCTGACTTGCTTTTCCACCTTCTGCAGTATGAGCTGAGACCGTGAACATGGACTTTTCTCGGCTCCACATATACACGCCGCCTCAGTGTGTGCCCGAGAACACTGGCTACACGTATGCACTCAGGTGAGCGTGTGTGTCTTGTCACTCCTCAACTGCCATTGAATTAACGGGGCCTCTGTGGGGCTAAAATGTTATGTTTAGAAAGAGAAAATATCTATAAACTTTGCTATACTATTTTTTTATGAAATTACCAAACTGACATGGACATTGTGAGGGTGTTTTAAAAACGGTACATTGCTGATGACTCAGAGATTAGTCATTGCACATGAAATGCTGTTTTAACTCCACCCAGAGGGCTGTTCCCGGGACTGAATCTCTGTGGTGATGTCAGGGCCGTGGGACTTTTAATGGCTGGTCTCTTATCGTTATCCACCAACTCTCCTGGCAGGACTGCCTTTGAGAGGGGGCACCCCAGAGGGTGGGGCGGGGCGGGGCAGCCAGGTCCGGAGCCCCCCCCCCGATGCTCAGCGCTCTGCTCTTGGGCGTGCTCTGACCTGAAGGTGCAGACTTGTCCTTTGCATGTCCAGTTTATCAAATAGGAAGGGTGATTGACGGGACACTTAAGTATCGTAACATCACGGTTAGTGCCAAAGGACGGGTCACTGGATGGTTAGGATTTGATTGGCAGTTAGAGAGCCTTTGCACCTTGGCAGGGTTTGCGCACAGGAAGTGGCTCTTCTAAGATAAAGGGTGATGGGAACTTTAAGGACATGGGAGGGCATTTAAGGACAATACTTTTTAAGGGCATTAGTCAAATCTCACATTTAATGATTGTGTTTCTATTCACACCTTCCATAGTAACACACTCTTTATTTTGTTTGTTAAAAGTCCTAGTCGGTTTGGCTCAGTGGATAGAGTGTCGGCCTGCGAACTGAAAGGTCCCAGGTTCGATTCCGGTCAAGGGCACATGCCCAGGGTTGGGGGCTCAATCCCCAGTGGGGTACTTGCAGGAGGCAGCCGATCCATGATTCTCTCTCATCATTGATGTTTCTATCTCTCTCTCCTTCCTTCCTCTCTGAAATAAAAAATATATATATTAAAAAAAAAAAAAGTCCTATAGTATTTTATAAGAAACTAGAGGCCCAGTGCATGAAATTCGTGCACGTGGCGGGGGGGGGGGTGTCCCTCAGCCCAGCCTGCACCCTCTCCAATCTGGGACCCCTCAAGGGATGCCCGACTGCCCGTTTAGGCCCGATCTCGGTGGGATCAGGCCTAAACGGGCAATCTGGCATCCCTCTCACAATCCAGGACTGCTGGCTCCCAACTGGTCGTCAGCCTGCCTTCCTGATTGCCCCTAACCGCTTCTGCCTGCCAGCCTGATCACCCCTAACCACTCCCCTGCCAGACTGATTGATGCCTAACTGCTCCCCTGCCAGCCTGATTGCCCCTAACTGCCCTCCTCTGCAGGCCTGGTCAGCCCTAACTGCCCTCCCCTGAAGGCCTGGTCACCCCTCACTGCCCTCTCCTGCAGGCCTGGTCCCCTCCAACTGCCCTCCCCTGCAGGCCTGGTCCCCCCAACTGCTCTCCCCTGCAGGCCTGGGTCCCCCCCGAACTTCCCTCCTCTGCTGGCCTGGTCGCCCCCAACTGCCCTCCCTTGCAGGCCTGGTCCCTCCCAACTGCCCGCTCCTGCTGGCCATCTTGTCGTGGCCATCTTGTGTGTTGGAGTGATGGTCAATTTGCATATTACTCTTTTTTATTAGATAAGATAGAGGCCTGGTGCACGGGTGGTGGCCGGCTGGTTTGCCCTGAAGGGTGTCCCAGATCAGGGTGGGGGTTCCCTTGGGGCGTGGGATGGCCTGGGCGAGGGGCCTGTGGTGGTTTGCAGGACGGCCACACCCCCCAGCAACCCAAGCGGAGGCCCTGGTATCTGGAATTTATTTATCTTCTGTAATTGAAACTTTGTAGCCTTGAGTGGAGGCCAGGGTGGGCGGGAAGCTTGGCTTCCTCTAGCACCAGGGGCAACCCAAGCCTCCTGCTCTCTCCAGCTTGGTGGCTGCTGCCATTTTTGTTGGGATTTATTTTTCTTCTATAATTGAAACTTTGTAGCCTTGAGCAGAGGCCAGGGCTGGCCAGGGCGGGTGGGAAGCTTGGCTTCCTCTTGCTTGCTCCAGCTCTGTGGCTGCCGCCATATTTGTTGGGTTAATTTGCATACGTGCTCCTGATTGGCTTCTGGGCGTGGCTTGTGGGCGTAGCGGAGGTATGGTCAATTTGCATGTTTCTCTTTTATTAGATAGGATTGAGTGGGCCAGCTCAAGTAAACTATTCCTTATTCTATTTTGTGGAGCATAACTGTTATTCTTGCTAATTTATTTTTAGCCTTTATAACCTATTTTAATTATAGTTTTTAAAAGATGCTGTGTCTGGGTCTCTGTGTGGGGACAGCAGCACTGTGAATTCAGTAACTGGCAGCCTTCCCAGAGATGGAGGTGGGTGGTGAGGGTGGCCGAGCCCTAAGGACGAAGGACAGGCCGGGTGGTTATGCAGGCTGTGCTGGGTCTTTGTCAAGGGCAGTGGAGACCAGTGAAGGGTTTTAACAAGGAGCAGTGTACCCAGGTCTGTGCCGGGAAGAACACGAGGCTGCTGTGTGGAGAAGGGGGTTCCCAGAAGTTGTCCTCTCGGCCTTGTCCTCCAGACCCTCCTCGTCCTGCTCCCCCACCCATGGCTGATGCTCTGACCACTCTCTTGTCTGGTGGGCTGTTGACCGAGCTCCTGGTGACGGCTCTGTATGCAGCGCCGGCTTCACGCTGTGCAGTCTCCGTGGGCACCGGAAGGCTCCTTCCCATCCTGGCCTCTCTGCATGTCATGGCAGCGTTTTCCTGCTGGGAAACTGCCCAGCCCTGCCTCCTGCCTGGCATCAGCAGCCTCGCCCTTGGGCTCCCCTTCTCGCCCCCGTGCATTGTTTTGGAGCAGGTCTCTGAAGGTGAGACTCAAGCACAGCTCTGCAGAGCCCTGTCAGTAAACCACTCCCTGCAGCTCCCCATATGTCCGACACCCAGTCAGTGCACCAGCTTCCCAGGCCGTCTTCTTTTTATTAACTATTTTAAAAGTCTACCTGCACAGGACTCTCCCGTTCTGCTGGGTGACGTGTCTGCAGAGTGAATCTGTGCATCCGGGAGCTGCAGTTAGCTGGAGAGATTGGTCGGCCCCAGGTTTCCGTGGTTTGTGGCATGACTGCACGGCAGGTGGTGCTTCCTGCTGCGCTCTGAGCGGGTTGCATGGGGTCTGTCTCTCCCCTCAGGTGGGGAGCTTGCTCAGTGTTGTCCACTTGCCCCGTTCCCTGAAATCCCATCACTTCTGCGGTGGTGGGCGTGGCAGCACTGGGGAGCTTTGTCAGGCCTCCTGTCCTGGGGTGGGCACCCTGCTGGGTGCAGGCCTGGCTGGGAGGAGCTGGCCTTTCAGTCTCGGGAAGTTGGTCTTCTACCCCTGATCTTAACCCCAAGAGGCAGAGAAGTGAAGTGGGTGTGTGTGTGTGTGTGTGTGTGTGTGTGTGTGTGTAGCCAACAGGTTGGCTGATAAGGGAAGAGAAGGGCATGCTGTGATTACTTATTTATCTTACCCAAGGAGAGGGGGAGTGTGTCTGGACACGGACAGTAAGGAGCCGTAGAGAGAGGCTGAAGGCAGAGAGAAGAGGTGCCTGACAGTGAGGCCCAGAAAGTGGAGGCGCAGCACGATGGCTCCGGGGTTCCCTGCACTGCAGATGGCAGTGTGACTGTGATCCTTCCTGAGCGGTCTGCGACGCTGCCTACTCTCCGAGGGGAGAAGGAAGCAGGGCCTTGGAGACTAGAGAGCCGAGGTGGAGGCAGGGGAGGGTGAACTGGAAGTGAGGAGGGGACAGACTTAGCAATGCTGTCAGCACCTGGGAGCAGGTGACCCACACAGGTTGCCAGGCAGGAGCGAGGACCTGTGGGGTGGGGACAGAGGGACCCCCTGGTCCTTGCAGCCACCGAGAACTGAACAGAGAGAGCTGGAAGAGATGGCCAGGCCCTGGGACGGTGGCCCGCATGGCGGGTGTCGCAGCCCGAGGCTGCTGATCACAGGATTGGAGGCCTCTGAGGCTGAAGGACATTGTGGTGAAGGTCCAGAGAGACGGGGGACAAAGGTTCAGGGTGGGAGGATCAGCTTAGGGGTAGATATTCAGAAAGCATACCGCTGAGCCTGAGTGTGGGGTCAGAGTCTTCAGCTTGTCACTACACACGACTTGCTCGGCCCGCAGACCAGCCTTGGCGGGCCCCCTGGCGTCCCACTGCCCACTGCACAGCTCCTCACCACCCAGGGTCCATAGTAGTCTCCGGCTTTCAGCGGCAGGAGATTTCCTTCAGTCTTTTGATTAAAAGTGCATCTAAACAGATGTTTAAAGACCAATAGGTGTCCATAGCAACACATTACTGGGGAGAGAGCCAGACTGAAACCTGGCCCTTGAGGGTGGAGCTCGGCTCCCTGTGGGGCTTCGTCGATGCTGCCTTCTTTATCTCCCGTTATGTCACTAATGCTCTCACCCTCAGTTTACAGTTTTGTGCCCCCCTCTCCCCCCCGCAGCTTCACAGAGAACCAGTGAAGGGCTTGAGCACCCATTGACACTGGGGTTGCCGGGGGTGCCTGGTTCCTCTGGTCTCCGCAGACGTCTGGCTCTTTCCACTGGGGCTGCAGGTGCATCTGTCTGGAGGAGCCTGTTTCATAGAATGGATAGGATGGCGGGGCCCAGCGCAGACTGAGGCCACAGCCCCTGCTGGTCCTGGATGCAGGTCCCTGTGGAAAGAGGGCTGAGCCCAAGAGGGGATTGCTGACCCCTGCCCTGCCCTCCCTGCCGTGAACCCAGCCTGGTTTAGCTCTGGGGGGCGGCAGCTCTGTGACCAGTTTGGAGAAGACCTTCCAGGTCTTTCTGTGTAAGATGTCGTTTGTTTTCAAGTTTGTTTCAATCTAAATAGAACGACCCTGGAGTGTCTTCCTGTGAGAGGAGATATAGACCTTTTTAGGGTTCGGACAGCCTCACCGCTTAGGAAACATGGGCGTGTCATGTTTATCTCCTCCCTCTCCCCACCCCGCCACGGGTGGTCTACATAGGCTGCCATTCTAACATTCTTCCAGCGGCTTCTTCCCGTCCACCTGTGATCTGCAGGGTGGCTGGGGAGGGCAGGGAGAGAGCCGCTGCCTTTGCCCATCCTCTGGATTGCCCGGTTGACTGTGCCCGTCACACGGGTGTGGCTTGGACAGAGGTGGGCAGACCTGGCCGTCACCATCCTTCCTGAGGTTAGTTCATGAAGGGCCATCTGTGACCCATGGAGGGGTCCACACTTGCATGTGGAGCTCTGCTTTGAAAGAACATGCTTTCCTTAAATTGAAGTCATCTATATACATATAATCCTATATAATAAAGAGGTAATATGCAAACTGACCATTACTCCAACACACAAGATGGCTGCCCCCATGTGGACACAAGATAGCCGCCACAAGATGGCCTGCAGGGGAGGGCAGTTAGGGGCAATCAGGCTGGCAGGCGAGCAGTTAGGCGTTGATTAGGCTGGCAGGGGAGTGGTTAGTGGGTGATCAGGCTGGCAGGCAGAAGCGGTTAGGGGCAATCAGGCAGGCAGGCAGGCGAGCGGTTGGGAGCTAACAGTCCTGGATTGTGAGAAGGGTGTCCGACTGCCTGTTAGTCAGACATCCCTCAAGGGGTCCCAAATTGGAGAGGGTGCAGGCTGGGCTGAGGGACACACACACTGGGCCTCTAGTCTATATACACTGAGTGGCCAGATTATTATGATCTCTGAACGCATAATAATCTGGCCATTCAGTGTGTATCCTATATAATAAAAGGCTAATATGCAAATTGTCCCCTCGACCAGGAGTTCGACCAGCAGGCAGGCCGGCCAACCGCCCATGTCCTCTCCCTTTGGCCAGGCTGGCCGGACTCCACCCATGCATGAATTCATGCACCGGGCCTCTAATATATATATATATATATATATATATATATATATATATATGTATGTATGTATATATATACACACACACACATATATATATATGTATGTATATGTGTATATATATACACACACATATACACACATATACATACATATATATATATATATATATATATATATATATATATATATATATATATGCGCGCGCGCACACACACACACACAGAGTGGCCAGGTTATTATGTGTTCAGAGATCATAATAACCTGGCCACTCAGTGTATGTATAAAAGGCTAATATGCTAAGTATCCGACTGGTCGTTGTATGTGCACTGACCACCAGGGGGCAGATGCTCAATGCGGGAGCTGCCGAGCTGTAGTGACTTGGCAGCAGCAGTTCTCAGGTGATGCACCCTGAAACCAGAGAGGAGGGAGCCCGATTGATTCCTTGCGGGGCCACATGATTCCACCTTCGGCCATGGGTGATGTTGTTGCTGGGGCGCTGTTGGCCCCGAATCTGGTTTACTGCACACTTGGATTTGCATTCCACACCCTGTATGACGGCAACTTTGCAGAATGCCCTCTCTCACTCCAGGACCCCTTGGAGGATGTCAAAGAGCCGGTTTCAGCCCGATCCCCACAGGCCAGGTTGAGGTACCCAACCTGCCAGAGAGACCCTGCTCACTCTGTAGATGTGGGACCACTTCTAGCCACTGCGCTGCCCCAGGTGCGCCGGCTGGGGAGGGACCGCCGGAGGTTGGCTCCAGCCCGTCATGCCCAGTCCCGCCCCGCAGGCCACCTTCTAATTAATTTCCTTTCAATGTGCACGAATCCATGCACTGGGTCACTAATAGTTGTATAAAATATTTTGGGAAGAAAACAGGCAATTTTAGCCTATACTAAAATTATGTCCTTGGCCTCCTTGCTGCACACTCAGCGTGGCTGCCGCAGGCTCCCACTCCAGCCCCTAGGTCCACACAAACAGCCTCTGAAGGCGTGTGGCGTGTCCCACAACTGTGATGTGAAGCCGTGGTGTCAGCTACTGTTGCTGTGACTGCATGTTCTAATGTCGGATCTAATGAGTTTAGGAGGAATTGGGTTGGGAAACTATTTCTGTAATATCCAATATAATGCAAAACTGTTCTCAAGCCCATTCACCTCACTCCGATTGTCAAGTCCTTCCCACGCTTGGGCAGCGGGCGTCCCACACCACCGCTCCCGTGGGAAGCCTCTGCAACACGTGGCACTCCCAGGCTCCTTCCCCCTCCCCTCCCTCCATGCGCTGGGTCTGCAGTTGTCTCCCTCAGGGTCTCAGGAAACCCTCAGCGGGTCCTGCCCCTCCCCTCCTCACAGTGACCTGTGCTCACCTCCTCCTACCTGCCAGGTGGTGGCTCCTCCCTGCTGGCGACCCTGTAATATGTGTCCTGGTGAGCGGGAGCCCTGAGCACGCTCGGCCACTGGGACCTGCTGGGCAGGGCAGGAGGCATGGTCCCACCCCGAGGTGGCACAGAGTAGGCGCTCAGAGAAGGTTTCTTGGTTTAGAAAAGCTTGCTAACAACACAGAGGGCCACACCTTTGAGTTCACGCTAACTCCATGGAGGGCTGAAGTGAGCTCCCTGGCTTGTCTCCGCTCGATGGTGCGTTAGAGGCAAACTAGCAGATGGTCTGGCCAAGTGGTCGGCGAACCGCAGCTCACGAGCCACATGCGGCTCTTTGGCCCCTTGAGTGTTCTAACGCCACTTCTTCAAAATAGACTCGCCCAGGCTGAAAACCGACTTCTGCGCATGGGCCACAAAGTTTCAATCGCACTGTACTTGCGTGCCCGCACGTGGTATTTTGTGGAAGAGCCACACTCAAGGGGCCAAAGAGCCGCATGTGGCTCGCGAGCCTCGGTTTGACGACCACTGGTCTAGCCTAGCACCTGCTTCCTCCTGTCCTGCCACGGGTCATTCGTGACTGTGATTCCTGCCAGGGAGGGTTGCTGTTGCTGCTGCTTCATCGGTGTGGGCGACACGATTGCCCGCAGGTGGGATTCTTGTGAGGCAGCATGGCTGCGTCGAGCCATCTCAGGTCTGCTCTGACTTAAACAGCAGGCACCGGGGGCTGGTTTCCCTGCACCGATTGGGCGCGGCCTGCCTGCCTTGTAGAAAAGTCGTCACAATGGTATGGGTGTTCTAAAAAGGCACCACAGGTCCCACCTCCTCTGTTCCTGTTTGTGTGTTTAAAGCGGTGCTGTGAGCATGCTTCTCTGACACCCTGCTCTCCTTCCAGTTCCAGTTACTCTTCTGATGCTCTGGATTTCGAGACTGAGCACAGATTGGACCCCGTGTTTGATTCTCCAAGAATGTCCCGGCGTAGCTTGCGCCTGGCTACCACTGTGTGCGGCACTGAGGGGGGCCAGGCGGGGGACGCCGACTCCTGCCTCAGCAGCACAGCCTCCCTGAAGGACAGAACGGCCAGGTGAGCCCCGCACCTTTGTGCTCACACACGTGCTAACACCAGTTAGAGCCAAACGCACACACTCGTGGCCTGTAAGACCAGCTCTTGAATTTGAGGACAGGTGTGCACACAGACCCACAAGTGGTCTCGTGGCTGTGTGAGGGGAAGGTTCCCCAGGTCTGCCAGCCTGGGGAGGTGTGGGTGCCCATCACATGGGCACATGCCACCAGAGGCTGTTAGGGGCGGGGCCATTGCAGCCAGTCTGTTACTGAAACCGTGTGCAGTACAGACTGCCTGTGCCCAGAGGAGCACAGTGGGCAAGCTCGGTGTGCATTCGAGACAGAGTGGGCCTGAGGTCTCCTGTGGGCCACGTGAGTGACAGGTTCCCCGCAGGCTCTTCTGTCGGGAGCGGGGAAGGGGCTGTCAGCAGGGATGCTGCTGGCCTAGTGGGGCTGGATGCTCTGGTCGGAGTCCTCTCAGAGTTTAGAGACGGAGTTTGCACCTCCCTCCCCCCTGGAGACTCGGCAAGAGACCGAAAGCTGCGGTGGTTACAGCTTGGTGCGTGGTGTGGGCATGCCCGGCGGTGTGGGCACACCCACGGTGACCAGGTATCCTAACGCCATGTGCACGCCCTCTGGGCCCGCTGCCTGCTCCCACCCAGCACTGCTCCCTCGAGGGGCTTCTGCTCCTGGTCTTGGCGATAGCGTTAGTGTTCAAGGCCTTCATCTTGGTCACTGTGCTCACTGGGAATGCTTGCCGGACTTACCGTCTTTCCTGGTGACTGAGAAGTAGAATGGGGTGTGCGAGTGTGTGGTCACTTGGTGTAAAAAGGGAGGGGGTAGACTTAGAAATCATATGCTTTTTTATTTTCATACTTAGGCTGCTTTTAACCAGGTTATTTTAACTACTAACCACTGCAGTTTTAGAAGGAGCTCTTGGACCCCAACTTAGGACTCCCTTTTCCAGATGAGTGGGTGTTTCATTACAGCAGAGAGCTGTACAGAGATGCTGCCTTAAAAACGCTATGTTTAGCCCAGCTGGTGTGGCTCAGTGGTTGCACATGGACCCATGAACCAGGAGGTCACGATTCCATTCTCAGTCATGGCACAGGCCTGGGTTGCGGGCTCGATCCCCAGAGTGGGGCATGCAGGAGGCAGCCAATCGATGATTCTCTCTCATCATTGATGTTTCTGTCTCTCCCTCTCCCTTCCTCTCTGAAATTAGTAAAAATATATTTCAAAAAATTTTAAATGCTGTGGTTTGTTCTCAAAGGTTTTGTATGTGTAAAATACAATCATTTTGTATTAACAAGAAAAAGTCTATGAACTTGTTCCTTCTTTCTTTCTTTTTAGAACAGCAAAGCAGCACAGAAGTACGAGCAAACTGGCTTTTAGTGTAAACCGCCCCTCGAGGCAGGTTGCTGCTGGCCAGAGCAGCAGTCTGCAGGGCGCGGCCTGTCTACGGCCGCCCGTGCTGGACGAGTCTCTGATCCGAGAACAGACCAAAGTGGACCACTTCTGGGGTGAGTTGTCTGCGGTGTGGTTATTGCTCAGATTGTTCGGGAAGGAGGGAGGTCATGGCCAGTGGAGCCCCGTAAGGTCAGGGTTTTGCTCAGGCTCACAAAGCCCACGCAGGAAGCTGCATAGAATGTGTCACAGTCTGCTGGTCAGGTAGCAAGCGGAGAGCTACTGCGAGAGCTGCTGGTCAAACGCGTCACTTGTGGGCACTGGCCGTCCGTGAGCAGTAAACTCAGGCTCCCTGGCCTCAGCAGAGGGCAGGCAGTGTTTGTGAGCCATTGGACAGCACCCAGGATGGACACAGGGACTGAGCTGACTTGCCTGAAGGCAGCCATAGGGCGACCCCACTCCTGCAAGGAATGGCATGCTTTGGGCGGCAGCTTTGATGGGCGCAGAGCCGTGCTGTGTCCCCTCCGTGTCCTGGCCGGCCTCAGCAGACGGAAGCCCCAAGCTTGTTCCAGGAGTTATGTGCCGCTCTAGGGAGCAAGGCAGCGAGCAGGGGGGTGGGGGGTTGCCGTGTCTGAGAAACGGCTGGTCCCGCAAACCTTGCCTGCATGCTGCATCCTTAGCACGGGCAGTGTGCGCGTGTGGGTGCATGTATGCATTTTCGTCAATGTCCTTCCACCTCCGTCAAAAGAGGGTGTGTGTGTATTGGAGAAATTGCCATGAATGTTAGGCGTTTAGGAAGTAAATATTGACCAGCGCCATAACGCTGAGTCATTAACCATTGTAACCTTTACTTTTTTGAGTGGGCTTTGCTCTGTTTTGATCATTTGAGCTCAATTACAAAAATATGTGTGTGTTTTAGGTCTTGATGATGATGGAGATCTTAAAGGTAATAACTCAGTCCTTTTTCTGCCCTATGTTTTAAGATAGAGTGTGAGGGCCCACAGGTTGTGAGCAACAGGGCCCCTCTGCTTTTTGAAACCTTCAGGTGGCAATAAAGCTGTCGTTCAGGGAAATGGCAAGGTGGCCGCAGACGCAGCCTGGAGCAACGGCTACACCTGCAGGGCCTGCACCCTGCTGTCCGAGCGCCAGGACACGCTCCCCGCGCACGGCACCTCCTCCAGGGTCTACTCAAGGGACAGGAATCAGAAACGTAAGTCCTGCTCGCTTGTTTAAGTGGTAGGAAAAGATTCCACGTCTCCTCTTACAAACCTGGTATCACAGGCCTCAGCATCTGCACTTTGTCGTAGACTTGAACTCAAAATCATCCTGTAAAAGTTTAAGAAATGCACCAAAAAGTAGCTATGCTCCTTCTCATCCTCTTTCAACTTACATTTCTTTAAAAATATATTTTGATTGATTTCAGAGAGGGAGAAAGTGATCAGCTGCCTCCTACCCACCCCACACTGGGGATTGAGCCCGCAACCCGGGCATGTGCCCTGACCAGGAATTGAACCATGACCTCCTGGTTCATGGGCTGACGCTCAACCATTGAGCCACGCCAGTCGGGCCATCCACTTACATTTCATGTGGTTAGTGTTTCTGTCCCAGGAGTGTCTGAAAGTCTCAAGTTGCACTTAGATGAAGCTGCTGGGACTGTGCGGTCACTTTCAGACACGTGCACCCACGGAGCAGCTCCGCGGGGTGCTTTCGCCTCCTGCCAGAGGGGCCTCATGCCAGTGGGAGTGAGGACGCAGTCCCTGGTCTCCAGATTCATGATTGAGGGAGCTTCATTTCGGGGACAGCTCAGCCCTGGCCTGTTGGGGTGGCAGCTTCATTTCCTGGCCTGCGGGCAGGCACGGCACTGGCAGCAGGTGCTGGAGCATGGAGGCCCTGGGAGGCTCTGGAGCTGTGTGACTGTTGGAACTGCTGCGGCCTCCGCAGGCCGGGCTGCGGGGCTGCCTCCTGCCCCAGAGCTGCAGGCTTCCCTCCAGGTTCCGTCGTGTGGCTGAGATGCCCCTGCTGGCTCGGGCCCTCCACACCAGCCCAACCTTCTGCCTGTGGTCCCTGCTCACATGCTCGTGGGAGGCTGGGGAGCCCTGGGCTGAAACTGCATCGCCTCATGTCCGAGTCCTTGCTCCCGTGCGCTCAGTCTGAGTGTGGGTCAGCCTGCAGGGCTGGACGTAATGGACGCCGGTACCAGGACTTCAGAGGTCCTGTCACAGCTCTGACGCTGTGGCTCTGTCTGCTGTGGCGGTCGGGACGCACTAGGAAAGCAGAAGGGGAGGGGAGGGCAGTTGTGACGGGATGACTCCCTTTCTAACACGGCGTCCATCGAACCTGGGTTGGCCACGTGGAGCCCGCATCCCAAGCAGTCCCTCTGCTGCGAGCTCTGCCCCAGTGTCCTGGCCCTCCTGCAGCACTGCCTGTCCCCACCCTGCAGGCTGCCACACTGAGGCTCAGCGGTGCAACCTGCTGGGTGATGGAGATTGGGGCTGGCCGTGGGCATCTTGCCTGCAGGTGCCGTCCCCGGAATCCCATTGACCCGGTCACTGTCCCACTGCGGCTCTAGGAGGGTCCCAGCCATAGACTTGCCAGTTCTTCATATTTTCATACTTGAAACATTTTTCAATCTGACAGGTAAAAATTGGGACTTTGGTGTTTTTTATCAGGGAGACTGATCCTGCGTTACCTCTTAATAAATGGCTCTGCTGTCCAGCCTCTGTTCAGAGTACAGGCAGCAGAACAAGGCTCTTGTCCAAGTGCCAGCCCCCAGGGTCGACTGCTTCATGAAGCCGTTTGCAAAAAGCTGTACTTCTCCTTCTTTAAAATGACTCCAACCCCGTCACCCCAGCTGCTGCCTCCTGCCCGTAGTCTGAGTCACTGAGGCTTCTGCCTAGGCCCTAGGGCAAGTGTGAGCTGAGGTGCAGAGCCTCCCCGCAGACCGGGTGGTCTCCAGTGGTCGGTGCTCACCCGCCTCCGTGACGTGAAGAAGCTTTTCCAGGAATAAAGGTTTCTAGCAACTGAACCTTATAGGGTATCCCCCCACGCGTGTTAGGGTCACAGAGGCAAAGTGTCAGAGGTCACATCGTGTGTCCTGGAGCTCGGGCACTAATCGAGGTGCAGCGCTCCGTGAGTGCCCAGCTGCCTCCAAAGGCCACGCCTCTGTCTCGTCATCCCCTCGAGTGCTGTGGCAAGGACCTGAGGTGCGCGGGCCCACCTGGCATCCGTCCTCCAGGCAGCAGGGCAGGAGGTGGGCGGGTGGTCAGGTGGGGAGTGGTTACTGCAGGGCCTGAGCACGTGTGTGAGCAGCACTGGGTGAGGTGAGCTCAGACGGGGTCTTGTGTGAAGATTGCCGGAGAGAGAGTCGTGGCGGCAGCTCTGACTTGTCGTCGCCTTCCCAAGTGGTTGTCTGGTGTCCATTTGCAAAGCGATTCTGGTTTGCTTGACACGAATGGTTTGGCTCTGGTCGGGGAGGAAATGCTGGCTTTGTGGGAGGCAATTAACTGTGTCCACGGTTTTTTGATAGGCGGTGCGTCTCTCTACGTGGATAGGATTCTGTGGCTGGCCACGTACACTTCGTCATCCTTTTCATCATTCTTAGTGCAACTTTTTCGAGCGGTTTTAATGAAGCTCAATTATGAATCAGAAAATTCCAAATTGAAAAGCTATGAATCAAAAGATCGTGAATCAGAAAGCTATAAGTCAGAAAGCCATGACTCACAAGGTACTTCAATACATTTTTTCTCTTTTTTCCACCAAATAATGCTTTCGAGGTGGAGAAAGCGCTCTTTTTCCCAGCGCGGTGCTCATGCTTCTGCTCGCACGGTCTCGGGGCAGACTCTCGTGGCTCAGGCTTTCCTCTGGGAGCTGACGGAGGGGTCCTGTCTTCTGTATGTGGCTGTTTTCTGACAGTTGACCAGTGTTTAAACATTTTTAAGTCACTTTTTTAAAATCCTCATGGGAGGATATGCTTATGGATTTATTTTCGTTTTTAGAGAGAGGGGTAGTGTGTGTGTGGGGGGGGGGAGACATCTATCGGTTGCCTCCGGCATGTGCCCTGACTTGGAATCGAACCCCCACCCTTTGGGTGTATGGGAGGACGCTCCAACCACCTGAGCCACACGGCCAGGGCTTTAAGTCACCTTTCCAATAAAAATTTAATATGCTCAGTTTCTGATTCTCTCTTAAAGCAAAAACAATTTTATTTGAATGGCATTTAGAACGATGTTTGGATGCGTTCAAGCAGCCCCTGTGCGTTGTGTTGGTGGGTGCACTGTTTAGCCAGTGGGGCCTGAAACTCTCTTCCTGTCTCCTGTGCTCCTGCCTGAGCGAGCCACCAGCTGTGCTGAGCCGGTGGCCGCACATGCGCTCTGCCTGGCCGGCTCCTTGGGCCTAGGAGGCGTTGGAACGCGGAGCTTTCTAAGACTCTTTTGCGTGTGTTGCAGCTCGTTCCGATCCCTGTGGGAGGAGGACAGTAAAAGAGTTTCTCAGAGAGGACGGTGACCTCAGTGTAAATGGGGAGTCGTGTAAGTATGGCCTCGTCTCACACCCTGCTCTTGGGTGATTCCCAGGTTGCACGCAGGCCCCTGACGCTGGGGCATCACTCCGTGAACTCGCGCCTCCCTGGGTGGGTGGGGCGGCCAGAGCTGCTGCTTAATCCTTAACAATAGAAGCCAGTGCCACCAGGTTCATTTGCTTTGTCTTTTCTCTTTTTCATAATCGAGTTTCCTATTTTTTCAAACTGCCATTGTTGTGCACAGTTTTCGAAGGGACAAGGTTTGCATATTAACTGCTTGTCACCACCACCCACAGGCAATGACTGTCGGGGGACGGGCACGGAGCACCTCGAAACCCACACAGCCACCCTCCTGCGGTCCCCCAGGACAGAGAGGGCAGCAGGGACCGCGCAGCCCACCCTGTCTCGTGCAGGTTGTCTCTCACTCTCTTCCATTTTTGTCATGTTCTCCACAAATGCCTGTTGTTCCTTGTCTACATTTGGAATTCAGATGCCCATTAAAAAAGGACAGGATTTGAGTTAACTTTGGTTTAAAATATGGAGACTATCTCTGTTGCAAACTTATTTGTAAGTGTATTTAGTGTGAATTAAATGAATGATGAAAGAACTTACTTGAGGTTTAATTAAAGGTTTAGCTCAGCGATGGCTGTCTGCCCCTCCCCGGGCAGCAGGGAGATTTACATAGAGTTAGGTGTCCGGTTTGTACCTGTAAGTTTCTTGGTAAAGGGGCACCTTTTAAGGGGAGCCTTTTTTTTTTTTTTTAAAGCTGAGCTTCAAAAATAGTTGTCAACTGTTAATTAATAAACA
Source organism: Eptesicus fuscus (assembly GCF_027574615.1). Taxonomy (NCBI): domain Eukaryota; kingdom Metazoa; phylum Chordata; class Mammalia; order Chiroptera; family Vespertilionidae; genus Eptesicus; species Eptesicus fuscus. The sequence continues at coordinate 108,311,960 of NC_072478.1, read as the reverse complement.
TAAAGCAGTCGACTTTCAAAACCCTCTTAAACCATATTTCTTTGTATATCAGCCATGTCGGAATTACTTAGTAGTTTCAGGAGTCGGCACACACATGCTAATAGGAGTGGATAAGTCGGCAATCACTCTTAAAAACCAAGCAGAATGGCTTGCTCAGGGGTGTCGTGCGTAATGTGCACTGTGACGGGGCGCTGTGTGCTTGCTTCTCGCACCCGTGGCCGCTGCACTCCAGAGCCCTCCCGCTGGGCAGCGTTGGCCCATTGGTGTCCATCTGGTCCTGAGTGGTCCTGTCTCAGCTGAGCGTGTTCACTGGCGTCTGTGGGGTTTTACATACCTCTCTCCGTGTGAATCCGAGGACACTGCCGCCAGCCTGCGGGCAGCTGCCCCGCCATGGCGTCTGCGGGCAGAAGGGAGGGAGGCGTTCCCACAGCAGCCTCGTCTGAGTTCATGTCAGTGTCTTGCTTGGATGCTTTGTTTTTGTTTCTCTGGAGAAGGGAGTTGATTCCTCAGGAGAATTGGGGTAAAACCAGACTAGCAGGTGTGTCCTGCCGTGTGGTCGCTGTGGAGAGCTACTACTCTGGGGTCTTGTGTGTGAGTGTGCCCCCTGCACGCGTCTGTCTGCCACAGGTCACGTCGCGGAGCGGGCGCTGCGGAGGATCGGAGCTGCAGCGCGGTCTGTGTCGCAGGCCGTGTGGTCGGCCCTCTGGTTGGCCGCGGCGGCTCCAGGTGGTTATGCTGGCTGGCTTTGTGCTCACACTCTCCCAGGCTGGGCCGCTAACACCCAGTGAACGACTCCCCTAACCAGAGAACACCCCACGCTTGGCCCGTGCTTGCTCCTCCTGTGGAGCGCTTCCTTCTGGGCTTGGTACATGGGCTCTGTCCTCAGTGTCCGGTGCTGTGAGGGTCTGGCCGCCTGGTTTGGCTGTCACTGAGATGCATGCTCTGTGTCCCCTCCCAGTCGTGTCTGGTGTGCTGACGAGCACTCTGTGTGGCTGCAGCCTGTGCTGTCCGTGTTGGAGCATGTGGATTCCTGCTGTGCTGACCAGCATCCCTTAACATACCTGCTCCTGAACTGCAACCCCTCAACTTCCCAAACGTCTATCCATCAATTTCCCGGTGCTCCCAGCTTGGCCGTCACTAAAGCAGTTCGCTTAGGAGCCTGGCTTTCCTAAGAACGCTCCCGGGACTGTCTGGTGTTATCCTCTTTCAGGGAAGGCAGCCTCTGGCGTGTTCTGGTGGCTGGGGAGCGGATGGTACCAGTTCGTGACTTTGATTTCTTGGCTGAACGTGTTTCTTCTTACAAGGTAAGGAAACTGACGTCACATCCGCTTTGTGTTTTTTTTTTTTAATTTCTTTATTGATTAAGGTGTCACATATTTGTCCTCATCCCCCCATTCCCATCCCACACCCCTCCCCCCGGATGCCCCAACCCCCTGTTGAACTTAACCGTTGGATAGGCTCATATGCATGCACACAAGTCCTTTGGTTGATCTCTCCCCCCTCCTCCCAACCTCCTCTATCCTCCCTCTGAGGCCCGATAGTCCGATCGATGCCTCCTTGTTTCTGGTTCTGTTCTTGTTCCTCAGTCTATGTTGTTCATCATTTCCCCTAGATGAGCGAGATCATATGTCACTAGATATATACTTATAAGAACTGAATGTGAGACGAGCAATAATAGTTATGCTGACAGGCAAATGAGTCAGTCTGTAGTGAGTTTCTTTCTGGACCAACAGTTCTTTTGAGACCCAATTTCAATGTCCACCAGTTCCTTATGTGTACATGTCAGCACTGACCCCTCAGCTCTGGATGGTGGACAAATGGTGTTATCGGAGGTCCGACGCTTTGTGTTTTAAAGAACTGATTTTGTGCCCTAGCCAGTTTGGCTCAGTGGATGGAGCTTTGGCCTGTGGACCGAAGGGTCCCGGGTTCGATTCTGGTCAAGGCTCCTCCCCGGCCTGGGCCCTGGTCAGGGTGCCTGCAGGAGGCAACCCATCAATGTGTTTCTCTCTGTCTTCCCCTCTCTCTTCTCTCTCTAAAAGATCAATGAAAAAATATCCTTGGGTGAGGATTAACAAAAAACAAACTGGTTTTGTGCTAATTGTAGGACATCGTTTGATTTATTGTTTTATAATGATTTAGCTTATATTTATAGTCTTTTTTTTTTTTTTTTAATATATTTTATTGATTTTTTACAGAGAGGAAGGGAGAGGGATAGATAGTTAGAAACATCGACGAGAGAGAAACATCGATCAGCTGCCTCCTGCACATCCCCCACTGGGGATGTGCCTGCAACCAAGGCACATGCCCTTGACCGGAATCGAACCTGGGACCCCCGAGTCCGCAGGCCGACGCTCTATCCACTGAGCCAAACCGGTTTCGGCTATTTATAGTCTTGTAGTATGGTATGTTAATGCCCTGCATTCACCTGTCATTTTATGTTTTACGAAATGCTTTCATGTTCTTAAGGGAGGGTCACTCAGGGAGGAGGCCCTGTCAGTGCTGGGGCAGCTCCCACGGCCCAGGTTACCTCGGGGCCCATGAGTGAGGCACCCCCCTCCCCCCCCCCCCCACCCGTGCTCCCAGCGTGACCTGTGTGTGCTTGTTGACCTGGGCCCAAGCCACCACTTAGAGGCAGGGCTCCTGCAGTGGAGACACACCTGGTGGGAAACTGTACCTGCATTTCTAACCTGTGGGCTCCTCTCATGGGACCTGAGGGCAGGAGGGGAGGTGTCACCTGGAGAGGTCAAGTGAACAGGGACCCCTGCCTTGTGCTTCCTCACGGCAAATGTTGGCCTTATTCCTAGGTGCCTTCGGAATATTTGCAAGGTTCTCATCGTGCTCATTCCACTACTCCTCTTCCTCGGTGAGTAAGATGTGACCGCGTTCCCTGGGAGGGCCACTGCACACCACCTGGAGGCGCTGAGTGAGCGTCGGGCATCGGTGCCCCTTGTGGGAGGCGGTGTGCCTGTGCCGACCGCGACCGCGTGGTTTTCTCTCCTTCAAGGTGCCGGCCTTTCCTTACGAGGCCAGGACGGCTTCCTCTCCCTCCTGCCTGTGTTCAACTGGACACACACGCTCAGAACACAGAGGGTGGATGACCCCAAAGACATGTTCACACCTGATACTTCTCACCTGAGCCAGCCTCCAGAGGTAACCAGTTAAAGGCCTCCCCTGGCATTGCAGGTGCAGGGCTGCCCTGTTTTAGGAAATGCTTTTAAATATCAAGCTCCTTAAATGCTCTGAAATAGTACAAGTAATGCACCTGTAAAGTTGCCGCCTAGTTCAGTAAATTTCATTGAAGAATAATAGTGTTCATTACTTTGGGGAATGTAGAAAGTACAGAGAAGAAAATGAAAACCACCACTAGCTTGCCATGTAAGGAAATTCACCAATGGGCATTTTTGCATATTTTCCTTTCATGTATTTGTGTGCATTATAGTTAACATTTTGCCGTAATATTCTGTCTTGTAGTTGTTTTTTTGGGGGGAGGGGGGGTTGTTAAAGATTTTTTATTGATTTTTAGAGAGAGGGAGAGAAACATCAATGTGAGAGTGACACATCAGTGGGCTGCCTCCCGCCCACCCTATACTGGGATTGAGCCCGAAACCCGGCACATGCCTCGGCCGTGAATGACGTGGCGACACCTTGGTGCACAGGATGGCCACGGCCACAGCCACAGCCACACCGGCCAGGCTGCTTTGTAGCTTTGACTTACCCTGATGCTGGTTTAATGTCTCCCTCGCGTTGCTGTGGAAATGTCTCCTTCCTGGCTTAGGGTGCTGCGGAGGCGTCTCCCTGGCGTTGGATGAGTGAGGTGGAGAGGCAGGTGACCTCGCTGTCCGGACAGTGCCAGAGCCGTGACGAGAAGCTGCGAGAACTGACAGCTTCGCTCCAGAAGCTGCAAGTGCGGGTGGACCAGATGGACGATGGGGGTGCCAGGGTGTCGTCCCTGGTGACCAGCGTGGTGGGGCAGCACTTGAAGGACCTTGGAGCTGGCGGGCTGCTGGGCTCCCAGGTAAGGCTGGGAGGCCCTCGCCGCGTTTTCTCTGGGACCAAGGTCAGGAGGACACAGCCGTGGGACCTGGTCCTGCTCTTCATTTCGGACCTTAAGAAAACCAGCATCAGTGTTGAGGAGGGTGGGCTGACGGTTCTTTCCTTGAGAATACCAAGTAAGTTAGATATGCACGTAGCTGCTCGTGTCTCCACGTGGGACAGCAGCTGCTCTGCGTTGCTACGCTGCAGGGCGAGCTTGGAGTCCCACCCACAGCCTGGATCCCCAGGGCATCTAGCTGAGGCCCCTGAGTGCTCTCCCAGCACGGACGCTCCTGACAGGGAGCTCCCGAACAAGAGGGTGGCCAGCAGGCCGCCCTTAGTGCATACGGTTCATTTGAGTTCTCCTTTGAAGAAAAAAATGACATTTAGGAAAAGAAGAATCCGTTTCTCTGGTGTTGAGATTCTAGGTTTGGTTGGCTCAGTTAAGCTTCGCCGTCTCCCATGGTTGCCTGAGCACTGTGGCCATGTTGACCCCAGAAGGAACCCCAGCTTTGCGGCAGGCAGCCACGTGGTGTCTTTTCTCCTGAGCTGCTAGCACGGTCTTGGGTCTCTGACGTGGCGGTGGAGACGAGAGCCTTGGTGGGTGGTGAGCCCTTGCGGTGCTCTGCCACGCTGTGACCAGACGCGCTCCACACTTGGGTGTTCTGTGTCGGATAACTTGCCGGGTTTGGTTATTTGACGCTTCCTTTCTCTGCCATTTGTCCTCTCATTTCTCTCCAAGGCTGACTCGGGGACCTCCCACCACCAGCAGGAATCGCGCATCTCAGACTTGGAGGCTCTTCTGGGAAAGCTGGCGGGAAAGTTGGAGGTATTCCTTCTCGACACTGTGGCCTCGGCAACGTGCTCTCCTACATGAACGCCCACGAGGGTCGGTGCTGGCATGCCCCAGCCTTGAAAGTGCCCTTTCGGGTATCGGCTGCCGTCCTTGATGGACGTGAAGAAGGCCTCTGCCAGGCCAGGGTTTCCCTGGGAGGTTCCGTGTGTTGCCGTGATGCTTCATGAGCATGTCCAGCTCATGGTCCGAGGTGTCTTTTGAGGGGAGGCCTGCGCCCAGGGATCGGCCAGGGCAGGGCTGCGGACGCCAGGGGCCGGCTGAGTCTGTGCCTCCTGCTTGTCACAGCCACCTCCAGAGGCACCTGTGTGCAGAGGAGAAGTCAGTTTCTGGAGGGAAAGTCTGTATCTCAGATGCTGATGGAGGCAGAGAACGGAGGCCAGGTGCTGGGCTGGCACAGAGCAGGGCACAGCAGGAGGCTGTTGGCTGACCCAGCGCAAGGCAGGGCACAGCCACAACCGAGTCAGAACAGTGAGGCCTGCCCAGCAGGTGCGAGAAGGCCTGGTGCTGAGGCAGGGCTCACCTGTCTCCTGGGCCTGAGGCTGCGAGAAGGCCTGTCCACCTGGCGCAGAGCCCGCTCCTGCGCTTTGAGCGGACCCTGCCACCGCCCTTCATGTGGGCGTGTGTGTTTCTGTTCTGTGCTGCCACGGAGGTGACGGCCAGGGCCCTGGGCTGGTCTGGAGCCGCGGATGTGGGACATGCACCAGCTGCTCCTGTGTGACTGCTCCTCTCTGTGTCTGAAAAGCAAACCCTTCCCTCCAGCTGGCAGCCCGGGCTGGGGCTGTAGGGGAGGAACCCAGGCGGCGTGGTTATACACTACCTAGGTGTGTGTAGTTAGCCACGTGGTGGCTCCATGAAAAGCCAGCATGGCATCATGAAAACAGATGGTTTCTCGTGCTCTCTAGGCCATCCAGAAGGAATTGGAGCAGACCAAGCTGAGGACAGAGAGGTAGGAGGCTCAGATGCACCATGTTCGGCGTGTCGTGGGGCTGCCACCTGGGGTGACGAGCTCCGGAGGGGACGCAGAGCTGTGTGTCTTCCTGGGAGGGGTCTGTTGGGTCTGCTGCTCTCCTCACAGCACCCCAAGGGCAGGGCACCCCTTGCTTTGACTTGGAGTGCTTAGAGGGCCACCCTCGAGGCGCAGATAAGCCCAGGCTCATGTCACAGTGGGAGGACTTGGTGCCTGGAGCTCTCTGGCACGTGGGCATCGAAGCTCAGCCCTTGTCCTGTGGGCAGGGCCTGCGTGTGAGATGGGCCTTTGTACCCCACTGCAGCTGGCCCCTCGGGGCAGGGCTCCGGCCTTCTAGCCGTCCCTCTGCCGCCCAAACAGCCTGGTGCCTCAGCAGGTCCTGGGCTCCTCACTGCGCCCCGTGCGCTTCCCTCTACAGCCAGCCCTCCCCCAAGCCCTTGGACACTGGACTCCCCTTCTCACTCTTCACTCCTTAATTTCATCACACAAGTCCCTTCCCCGCCCTCTAGTTGGTCTAAATACAATACCTTCACCCTTCGTTGCTCAGTGATTCCTGAGGCTCAACCGGGGACCTTGTCCCCTCTGGCTGCTGTGTCTGGCCGGCGATCGGCCGCATCAGCACACGTGGGGCAGGTGCACCCTTGGGGAGGGGGACCCTCAGGGACCCGGCCCGAGTGTGTGAAGCTCCTGTGCATGAGGCGCAGGCTGACGTCACCCACTGTGTCTGGGGCCGTGCTTCTCCCGAGTTCACTGAGCCTGTTCTCCCCCCACCCCGACCGCCAGCACGCCCGGGCAGGAGCAGCACCTGCTGTCCATGGTGGCGCAGCTGGAGCGCGAGCTGGAGCACCTGAGGTCAGACATGGCAGCGTGGCAGCCTCTGAGGAGCAGCTGTGAGGAGGCCCACACGGTCCTCGGAAAGGTAAGCCTCCTCCGACCCTACATTGCGGGGTTGTAGCGAGTAGAGCGCCTGCTTCCGCGGCTGCCCAGGCGCTGTTCTGTACACGAGTGTGCCGAGCAGTAACGCCTGTGGGCGTTTCTGGAAACAGTGATGTTTAAAGTGCTCTGTGCCCCTCACCCGGGGACCTCAGTGCTGGGTGGGCGAGGCTGGACGCGGTGGCGCCTCCTCCTCGGCCTGAGACGCAGGCTCCACTATGCTGTGCCCCCTCCCACTCCTGTTCTCTGATCTACTCCAGCCTGTCTGGAGGGGCTCTTCCATTTAACTGAAGGGGGAAATCACTGGCCGGCATGGCTCAGTAGTTCAGCGCAGCCTATGAACAAGAGTTCAGGGTTTGATTTCCGCTCAGGGCACGTGCCCAGGTTGGGGGCTCGATCCCCAGTCGGGGGCAGGCAGGAGGCAGCCGATCAATGACCCTCGCTCATCCTTGATGTTTCTGTCTCTCTCCCTTCCTCTCTGAAGTCAATAAAAACATGTTAAGGCGGGGGTGGGGGTGGGGGTGGGGGGTGGCATTTCCATGATGGACGTGAAGAACTGGGGGACACTGCCATCGTATCTAAGGTGAGGGGCATACGGAGCCGTACTGATTTCTCGTCTGTGTCCTCGTGATTTTATAAGGTCGATGCCCAAGTCCGAGAGACGGTCAGACTCCTGCTTTCCGGCGACCAGCAGGACGGTTCCCTGGACTGGCTGCTGCAAAAGCTGTCTGCGCAGTTTGTCAGCAAGGGCGACCTGCAGGCTCTGCTGCGAGAGCTGGAGCTGCAGATACTGAAGAACATCACCCACCACATTTCTGTGACAAGGCAGGGCCCAACCTCTGAAGCCATCATGGCCGCGGTGACCTCGGAGGGGACTTCTGGGATCACAGAAGCGGTAGGTGGAGAGGGAGGGAGGTGACACTGTGGCGAGGGCGATGAGGGCCGGGTCCTGCACATCGGGACGGGCGGTGACAGGGTGGGTGCTCAGCCAGGGAGGTGCAGAGGTCGTGGGCGCCCAGGTGGCCCTGCTGCTGGGGAGGACTACTCTGCCAACCTCTGTCCCAGAGTCCGGTTGCCTGGAGCCGCACACCTGCGGTCGTGTCTCCCATCACACAGAACCAGGCCGCAGTGCCTGCTCTGAACCTGCGTGGCCACCTCTGTGTGCCAGGAGCTGGGGCGGTGGGAGCCCTGTGGGCAGGGTGGGCGCCCTCCCATGCCCGCCCGTGGCCCCGCCCGGGTGCAGGCTGCAGTTTGGATTTCCCAAACATCCCCATGCCTGTCGTCCGCAACACAGCTACTGACAGTGCTCTCCCTGAAACGCCGGGCCTCCGCGCCTGCTGCTAACACGTAGCCTTGTCTCCCCTCCCCTGGGCCCCCTCCTGCGCTGCCTCCCCCAGCAAGCTCGCATCATCGTGAACAACGCGCTCAAGCTGTATTCCCAGGACAAGACCGGCATGGTGGACTTCGCCCTGGAGTCTGGCGGTGAGTCACCTCTGGTGACTGCCAGAGGCACTGCTGGCAGGTGCAGCCGTAGGGGCTGCCACTCCCCGTCCAGCACCAGGACTCACTCGGGCTTTCAGGCCTGGCTCTCCCCACGCACAGCGCTGTGGTGAGGCCGTCCGGTAAATCTCAGTTGGGGGCCTTTCCGCGGCTCTAGGGCTCTGCCAGCTGTCAGGGTCCCCCCACAGTGGTTGGCTGGTTGCTGTGGTCTTGAGTGTCGTGCAGTGTGTGTGTCAGCGTTGCAGGTGTACGTGCTTGTTGTTGTGTATCCTCGCTTGATAGGTTTTTATTGTTTTTCGAGAGAGAGGGGTGAGGGGAGAGAGAGAACATCCATGTGAGAGAGAAACATCAGTTGGTTGCCTCCCGCACGCACCCAAACGGGATGGAACCCGCAATGGCCACGGTGCTTTTTTTACGAATTGAAGGCAGCCCCAGCAGGAGGACACTCGCTGTGTGGTGACCCTGCTTTTGTGCTGGTCGCCGAGGTGACCTGCACGGAGGTCAGTCACGGGCAGCAGGCAGTTTCTTCCCGTGTCTCCCAGGAGGCTGTGCTTGCGTGTGGGTGCGGGCTCCTTCCGGAACTTGGCGAGCCTCTCTCCAGCCCCTGCCTCCTGCCGGGATCGCAGTCCCCGAGACAGGTCCGCAGCCATAGGCCTGCAGCAAACTGTAGAGAGAGGCGGGGCTCCTCACCGAGTGAGGAAAGTGTGGTCTGTTTGGGCTGTGTGCCGCCTGCCTGCAGGCTCCAGACCGAGATCGCAGGCCACTGTACTGAGAAATGAGACTGTGGCTCAGGGAAGGGTTGGGGCCACGTACATGCCTTCGTCACCTGACCTCTGTGACGTTGGATCAAACACGGGAAGGTTTCCATGAAGAAATCGTGGATGCTCATAGGACAGGAGAGAGAAAGACTGAGTGACTTCACATCCGGTCGGTGGGGAGGTTTTGCCACCCTCCGTTTTATAGAGCATCTCGGGTTTCTGAATGTGTCATGTTAGGGATTACAGGTTGTCCTGAGAAAAGGAGGTTCTTAATGCGCTGTCGTGTGTTGAAGGGTTGGAGTCTGCAGGGGCGATGGTGATCTCACGCACTGGCCGCCTATTTAGTTTGCCTCATTCCAGCAGCTTAGGAAGGAGGGGGCCTGACCCCCCTACCCCCCAGCAGCTGGCCGTGGGCCTATTAAGTCAACCCTCTCACCCTCACGGGTCAGGTAGCAGCGGGCCTGATTGGATTCATTATTATTCATTTAAGAACATGAGCAGCCTGGCTGGTGTGGCTCAATTGGTTGGAGTGTCCTCCCACGCACTGAAAGGTTGTGGGTTCGATTCCTAGTTAGCCCGTGCCTAGGTTGTGGGTTCGATCCCTGATTGGGGTTAGGGTGGTACAGGAGGCAACCAACCCATGTTTCTCACATTGATGTTTCTCTCCTTCTTCCCCTTCCTCTCTCTAAAGTCAATAGAAACATATCCTTGTGTGAGGGTTTTAAAAAAACCATGAACAAAAGTTTATTCAGAGTTGCTGTCCCAAGAGGTGCAGGCAGGCAGGGAGCAGCCATGTTTAAGGGCCTCCCGTGTTGGCCGGTGCACACTGCGCAGCTGAAAGCCAGCACCTCCTGGCACTGGACTTGGACCAAGTGGGGCTGAGCGGGGGGCTGACCTAGAGTACCAAGGCCAGCTCCTCCCTGCGGGGCTGGCGGGCTATTCCGGAGGCGGGCTCAGACCCTGACACAGGTCGCTGCTTCCAGGGGGCAGCATCCTGAGCACTCGCTGCTCCGAGACGCATGAGACCAAGACGGCGCTCATCAGCCTGTTTGGCATCCCGCTGTGGTACTTCTCCCAGTCGCCCCGCGTCGTGATCCAGGTGAGGAGCTCCGTCTGGGCCCCTGCCCGGTGGCGTGTGCTTGGCGGCTGGCATACTCGGGGTGCCCATTGTGACCAACTCTGTGATGTATTTTTAGCTTTTTGTAAAGGTGTAGGGTACCTGCAGGAGTGTGTGCCCTCGTCTGTGTCCACTCAGTGAGTTTTCACACAGCGGACACATGCGGGCCAGCACCCCCAGCCCCTCTTGTCCCCTCGCCCCAAGGTTGGCTTGTAACTCAGTCCCATCTTGTCTGAGGTGTGAGCTGCAGGGCCCGCTGTGCGAGTCAGCTATGCCTGCTCACGCCTGAGAGAGCGGGGTGAGCACCCCCAGGCGGCACACACACAGGCCCCGCGATTCCGGGCGGTGTGCCTTCCCGGGGCCTCCCTCCTGCACTGGTCTCAGGTCCCAAGGCTGCATGAGGAAGAGTGTAAAGCATCAGATACATTCGTTCGGCCTCAGGACTAAACTGCTGCCTTACATTATAATGTTTTTGGAAGAAAATTTAAATTATTTTTTAACATGAAACATTCACGGTAGCGACCTTTCACTTAGAAACCACACACTCAGCCTGAAAGAGCTCAGGAAGGAGCTGAGCGGGGAGTGAGTGCCGTCCATGGGCAGTGCTGGCCTTGGCCCTGCCCTGGCACTCGCCTGTCCTAGGTGCTGCTGGTGTCTGACCTACGTAATGCTGGCTCCTCGGTTCCCAGCACTCACCAGGCCCTGGTCCACAGGGTCGCTCACCCACGTACCTCAGCTCTGCATGGCCTTAGGCGCACGGTCTGCCCTGTGCCATCGTGCTGGCCTGGGTCCCACCATGTCCCCTGGAGGTCAGGAGGCAGCTGTCCTCTGCATGGTAGACGTGCGGGGCAAGAGTGAGCCGTGCCTGACCGGGAAGGAGGAGAGGGTGCCGGCTGTGCTGGGGCAGCAGCAGTGGTGGCTGCTCGCAGGAAGGAATGTGTGCCTTCGCAGGGACAGCTGGCGGAGGATGAGCTCCCTCCGACGGGCACGGCAGTCCCGGGCTCAGGCCACACCTCCTAGGAGCACAGCCGCAGCTCACTGAAGGCTGCCACATCAGGACCCTGCAGAAACCCACTGGGCACAGAGCACCGAGGGCTGTAGGGAGTGAGAGCGTGGCCTTGGGGTGGCCGCTCCTTCGGACGGCAACGAGTATTTAGGGCCCAGGCCCCTTCTCACAGGGCGAGCAGAGGGGCACAAAGAACCGAGAATGAGTATCTTTTCCTCGTGTCATTCCACCCTGCCCCTCCCTCCCGCCTGGTCTGGGCCGCACCGCAGAGCCGCCGGCACCAGGGCAGGGCCTCCTCTGCCGTGGAAAGGACTCTTGCCGCCTGTGTCCTGGGTCGGGTCATTTTGTGCCCTCGCCAGCGTCCCCGGGTGGAAGTGGGCATGCGGGTCAGAGGCCCATGTGCCGGCTGGGCTTCCTGAGCTTGGCCAGCGCCCCACAACTCGGCACAGGCGCCCACCTCGGGATGATGAGAGTCTGCTCGGTGAGCCCCGGGCCACCTGCCACACAGACTCGGTTCCCGGTCCCATGTGAGCTGGACGTCCTTGTGGCTGGGGACATTGACACCCCATGTGGCCTAGGGGGTGCGTCTCGCCCATTTTCCCTGCGGTTCTGGCCATGTGAGCTCCGTAGAACTCACTCACCTGTGGGAGGCAGTCACTCTTCCCCAGGTTGTCTTTCGATTTGGCTTATGGTGACTTTTTACCCCGCAAAATGCTTTTACTTTTATTTCAGTGGTACCCGTCTTTCCTCTTACTGCTCTGCTTTATGAATGGCGACGCGCTTGCCCAACTATTAAGTGTTAGTGTTTGCCTTTCCCCAGCCTGACATCTATCCAGGGAACTGCTGGGCGTTCAAAGGCTCCCAGGGGTACCTGGTGGTGCGGCTGTCGATGGAGATCCACCCGACCAGCTTCACCCTGGAGCACATACCAAAGACGCTGTCGCCCACGGGCAACATCACCAGCGCCCCCAAGGACTTCTCCGTCTACGTGAGTATGCTCGCACCGGAGGCCCGCTTCCCTCTGGAGCTTCACAGGCAGCGTGGGCCCAGCGGAGGGACAGTCACGTCTCAGTGATGGAGGAACACCTCCCTCACGGGCGAGGAGTTCGAAAGCCCTGAATGAAATGCCCGGGTGGCAGCCTCGCAGAGGCCCTGGTCTCCGCGGTGATGAGACGGGTTTCCCCGATCCTGCTGGAGAGATGCCGTCCGCTGGTGTCATTTCCACGGTCCGGTGACCATCTGGTTTTGCTTTCAGGGACTAGAAAATGAGTATCAAGAGGAGGGGCAGCTGCTGGGACAGTTCATGTTCGACCAAGAGGGGGAGTCGCTCCAGACCTTCCCCGTCCTGGTGAGCACTTGCAACGCACAATGGTCCCTGGCCGGGAGCAAGCTGCCAGAGGGCGTGGCTCAGCCTGGGGAAGGGAGCGGCTCTCCTCCTCCCCGAACGAGCCTCTGCAGTGCATGCTCTGCTCCCATCGACGTGTCCTGCACAGCAGTCAAGTCTGTGCTCAGGCGGGTTCTCAGCCCCCCGAGCTGTGCCTGTGACAGGGCGCAGTGCCTGTTCCCAGCCTGGCTCCTTTCTCTCAGGAGCCTGGGGGGAATGTGCTTGGGCTCGGGAGTGTTAATGTGAAGTAAGTGTGAATCTTTTTTCTCCCTTTCGATTTCAGAAAAGACCTGAAAGAGCTTTCCAAATAGTGGAACTTCGGATTTTTTCTAACTGGGGCCATCCTGAATACACATGTCTCTATCGGTTCAGAGTTCATGGAGACCCTGTCAAGTAGAGATGTTCCTCACTGCTGCTGTACATTCTGTACATACGGGGCAGCCCGAGACACGGGACCTTCCCTTCGTGAACAAGGGCGTGGGACATGTGACGTCCCCTATTAAATAAATGCTGCTGACTGCCAGCAGGACATGGGAATTAGCAATGAATGTTGTGCGCCCCTTGCTGTTCTGTCTGTGGGAAGCTGCGTGTTGAGGGCTTGGGTTTATGGAGACCCGTTAGCCACAGGGGATCTCAGAAATTCATTTGAATGTATGGCTCACAAAGACACTTTGTTTGGGGGATTTGTTTTTAAACATAAAGCTGTTTATATTCATTATTTTCTTGACATCAGGAACAAAGCAAATGATGTTAAAAAGTTTGATGTGTTCTTGAAGCTTCTACACTTAGCCGATCACTGGCCCTTTCAAAGGACTTTGGGGCAGCTACCTGTTTTATCTTTCAGCACACAGTTCTTTCAGGGGAAAATCAGTGTCACCAAACTTCAGTTCCAAACTCCTTTCCTTTAGGGTCGGTGGAGCTTTATTCAGCACCAGTCGTCTCACGTCACCAGGTGGGGAGGTGATGAAAAGGTGTTTTTCTATTTCGCTTGCTCCACTGAGAAAGGTTCTCAGAGTCAGAGCCTGGTGTGCTAGTACCCGGCAGGAACACGGGAGAGTGTCACCTCGCGTGGCTGAAGTGGGTCTGACTGGGACCGGGATGTCTCGGTGTAAACACACAGAAGTGTGGGCTCAGGTCTCCGCGGGCTCCGCCCACGCGGGTCTCCCGCAGGCTCCCCTTCACAGTACGAACAGGAGCGACAATCCTGCTGGTGTTCAGGTTTCCTTCCAACTTTGTAAAGCAAACACTAACATGCTCCCCCACTCAGAGGCTGTGTATTCCCTGGTGGCGTCGCAGGGACTGTCCAGCGTGGCCATTGCGTACCGCCACCACGTCCCGGACTGTCCTCACAGCGGCACTTGCACTGGCTCGGTGGCACGGCCTTTTCTTAAGCTGTCGGCCATTCTCCTCCCATTCCTGGGAGACCCATTTTGGTCATCGTTAATATTTAACACTGAGGCTATTTAACACTGAGACTATTTAACACTGAGCAGACTTTATACATGAGATATCCACAAGGCACGTAAGATGTTACAGATGTTTTAAAGTTAAGTTTTATTGGGTTAAGACAGTTTCTTGGTGTACCATAAACGTTGTATTTTCAAAAAAGATAAAATGATGGTGCTGACAGGTTTTCTGGAGTTTTATGTATATTGCGCAATAGTCCTCAAATACACAAAAACTAGGTAGCTTTTCTTTTTCTCACTCTTAGAATTGGGGCTATTGCCTATGCAGTTAAGTTGGATAAAATGTATACAGATGTTTCCTATATTCCAGGATAAATATGAGAGTCAGAATTTCCTATATAAAACTAAATTTGGGAGTTGGGGTGGACATATTTTGAATATTAATTTATTTTTAAAGATGCAGATAGGGCTTTGTGCAGTGAGTGTATTTTTGTAAACGCTTTTCCACATGTCTGGCAGTGCTGTTGCTGCCACCAAACAGATGCTGTTGAAATGTTTTAAATAAAGAGTTTTAATCTTTAAGAGAGCATGTGATGCTTCAGATGGATAATAAACAGCATGTTTCTTTCGCCAGTCTGCTTGGTTTCTGCCCGGGCAGCTGTGGGGGAGGGACGACTGGTTTGTGTGTTCTCGCACGTGTGTGTCTGTCGGGATTTAATGTCACCGCCTCGCGCTCACCCAGCTTGACCAGCCCGTGACAGCAGGGCACCCTCGGGTCGGGACTTCTCTCGGAGGACAGGCCGAATTGCAGAGGTTGCTCGACAAGGAGAGAATTAGGAAAGGAGATGCATCTCCTCAAAGGAATGCTTCCGTCCTGGGTCTGCTGTGACTGACAGGCGTGGCGGGAGCCCGCTTTCCAGCCTAACCCAGATTTGATTCCTTAGTCAAGTACAGGGCGGGGCCGCACGCCAGATGGTGCTTGTTTTCCTAGAACAACCGTAACCCTACGCTTGCCCCACCCTGTGCGGCTTGAATGCCCCGTGTTGCGTGTAGGGCGCTGAGCGAACAATCCGTGGGGCGGGCGCTGCGGAGCTGCAGGCCTGGGAGGGCAGGGCTGCAAAGGCTCCGCTCCCCGCCCCACGTTTAAAAGTTTGTTGATTTTGAGGGGAGGGTGAGAAACATCCATGATGAGAATCATTGATCAGCTGCCTCCTGCATGCTCCGCCACTGGGGATGCCCGCAAGCCCGGCATGCGCCCCGAAGGGAATGAACCCGGACCTCCGGGTTCGTAGGTCCACGCTCAACCACCGAGCCACAGTGCCTGGCCCACCACATTTTTATTCTGGCGACAGGTGTGCCCGCCTACGTACACAGCCCGTCCCTCCCTCCCTCCCGCGCAGGCGACGGCGCACTCCGCTCCGTTCTGCACCCGCTCTTTTCCAAGACCGGGAATGTGTGGCGCGCTCAGGTCAGTGGGAACGCTGTGGCAGGTGTGACCTCGGGTGCATGGACGGATTCACCGCGTTCACGACATGCACCATCCACAGTCGGTGACCGTCAGCAGCAGTCGGGCGAGGGGCGCGGAGCAGGGGCGCAGGCGGGAGGAGGCTGCCCTCGGGTGCCTAGTCCCGGCCGGTCTGAACCTGGTCTGCACCGCCCGGTGACCGCCCGCTGCCGCCGAGCGTGGCCTCGAGACTCGCCACCGCCGCTGAAGTGGCTAAAACCCTTTATTTTCAAGCCTTTACACACGTCAACGGTCGCTGAACCGGCAGCTGCCCCCGGGGACCACGCTCCGGCCGCGGCGCCCCGCCCCCACCTGCGGCCGCCATTGTGGCGTCAGCGCGCCGCCGCGGTCACGTGGCCTCTCGGGCTCCGCCTCCGCCCGCGTCACGTGCTCGCCCCGGCGGAGCCCGCGGTCACGTGGCCGCCCGTCGGCGCGCCCGCCCCCGACCGCGCGGCTCCTCGCGGCCACCGTAGAGGACGTCGGGCGGCCGCCGGGACGGAAGCCGAGAGGCGCTGCCGACCGCGCCTGCGACAGCGTCAGCCCTGCGCGGAGCGCCGGCCCGATGGCGGCGACGGCGGCGATGGCCGAGCAGGAGGGCGCCCGCAACGGCGCCCGCAACCGCGGTGGCGTCCAGCGCGTGGAGGGCAAGCTGCGCGCCAGCGTGGAGAAGGGCGAGTACTACGAGGCGCACCAGATGTACCGGACCCTCTTCTTCAGGTAGCGCCGCCCGGGGTCCCCGCCCGGCGCCCCGCCCCCGCCGCCCATTGGCCCGCGCCGCCGCCTGTCGCCGCGGCGGTCCGGACGGGCTGCGGGGCGAGGGCCCGGGGCTCCGAGCTCCCCCGCCGGTTCCCCCGCCGCCT
Source organism: Eptesicus fuscus (assembly GCF_027574615.1). Lineage (NCBI taxonomy): Eukaryota > Metazoa > Chordata > Mammalia > Chiroptera > Vespertilionidae > Eptesicus > Eptesicus fuscus. The sequence goes on along the minus strand of NC_072478.1, from coordinate 108,295,637 downwards.
CACCGCCCTCACTCCCCTCCCTGCCCAGCTCCGGGGCCGGTCCCCACCCCCGAGCGCCGTTGGTGCGAAGCCCCCACGCGAGGTCGCACGGCTCTCCGCCCACTCGGAACGCGGTCATCCGCTTGTGTCGGGGCCCGTGCTCGCCGCTCCCTGTCGTGTCGGTACCGGATCAGCCGTGTCTGCCACCCGGGCGGCGGTGGCACCTGCGCTGCCCACGTGCGGCCGTGCGCTGGGCCGCGGGAGCCCGGGCGGCGCGGGGGGCGCTGGCTCCGTGCGGGGTGACCCTGGGTGGAGTGGACGGAGCAGACGTGCCTCCTTCACGTGGCTCGGGGCTCAGCCCTGCGCGGCCGCCCCGTCGCGGTGCGTGTCACGGTGCGTGGGCCGTGACCGGTGCGTGGACTTTATGTGCGTGCGACACTCCCGGGAAGGACGCGCGTTCGGTGACCCCGGGCGGCTTCAGGCGGGAAACAATGGCCGCTCGGAGGCCCGCTGTTTGGGGGAGCCCTGGGTGACGCTGTTCCCTCAGTGCCGGCGCATCGGTGCCGGGCGGCCTGGAGGTCCTTGCTGCTTTGGCTTCGCCGCCCGTTCACGTCGGAGTAAACGGCCGCGGGCTGCGTGGCGGAGGGACGGAGTGGACGGCTCTCCAGGGGCAGCCAAGGAAGCGAGTGGCCGCGACCCTCAGCCCCCGCCGCCTGAGCCGCCCGAGGCTGGGGCAGGAGCGCCGGTGGATTGTGCGGGGCGCTGGCTGTGCGTGGGGGTCTGTACGTGGGGGTTTGCACCAGCGATTCATCAGCAGAGCTGGGCCTTCCCGACACAAGCGGGCGCTCCTCTTTGGAGCCGGCCCTGCGGTGGTTGCTGTAGGAGGGACGAGCGTGGCCTCGGAGTGGCGAGGCCCTGGGTCCAGGGTCCATGCCCCTGGCCTGGGGGATGGGGAGGCACCGGGCTCTCCCAGCTCAGCCTCCGCCTGGGCTCTGAGCCTGACCTGTGGCTCGGGCAGCGCCGTGGGCATCGGAGCCCTGGCTTCCTCGTGGGTCGCCTGAGGCGCTCCTGCCCCCCGCAGTCATGAGAAGGGACCGGTCTGTGCCCCTGCCCCTGGACAGCTCCCGCTCAGGCCGCATTCTGGTTTGGAACCCTCCACGGCGTAGCTCCCGGGGCCGTCAGATTCACGCGTCATACTAATGTTTAATACCTTCCTACGAGTAAACGCACCCGTGTATTACACTGAAGCATCCACATAGCGTGCCGTGGATGAGCTCGCACACGGCACCCCCCGGGAGCGACGCTGAAAATACCCGTGGCCTCCAGTTTCTCTCCTGCTCACCCTGCTCCAGGCCCGTGGCCTCTGCACCGGAGGCCGGCGCCTGTTTCCTCGGTGTTATCTGAAGTGGTGCATTCACTCCGCACGGGCCACGTTCCTACCTTTACTGCTGGCGGTAACCACTGTGCGGATGGACTGCCTCTGGCTGCCCGCACCCCTTGGGTGAGTCACCCCCTCAGGCCGTTCCAACTCGCTGACATGGTGCCCACAGTTTGAGGAGCAGCGAGCAGGAGTCGGGCCGCCCGGCAGGTGGGCGTCGCGTGGGGCTGTGTCCACAGGAGTGGGCATGGCCCCTGGTTCCGGGAGGCTGAGCCTCAGTCCCACCCAGGGAGGCAGCCGCAGTCTCCCGGGCTGCGTTAGGAATCTGTTAAGTCACTCCTGGTGGCCCGAGGCCACGTCTCCCCTCCAGAGCCTCCTCGCTGGGGCCTGAAACCAGGTCTCCTGCCCCTGGGCTTTCTGAGTTGGCGTGGATGGTTGATTGTGGCCTGTAACCTGTTTTGCCTCAGACCAAATGAAGAAATTTTTAAAAAGAAAGCCTTAAAATACACATTCTCTGCTGCCCCATGGATCACCTGAGCTGAGGCAGGCAGCTGTGCCTCAGTTCCGGCTGTGTTCTGGGGGGATCCAGGGGGCGGGGGGTCAGCTGAGACTTGATGTGTCTCTGTTGTCATTTGACACAGTGATTTTTTTTTTTTTTTTTTTTTTTAGAAAGGGAGAAACATCAATGATGAGAGAGAATCTTTTTTTTTAATCTATTTTATTGATTTTTTACAGAGAGGGAGAGAGGGATAGAGAGTTAGAAACATCGATGAGAGAGAAACACTGATCAGCTGCCTCTTGCACACCCCCTCCTGGGGATGTGCCCGCAACCAAGGTACATGCCCTTGACCGGAATCGAACCTGGGACCCTTCAGTTCCCAGGCCAATGCTCTATCCACTGAGCCAAACCGGCCAGGGCGAGAGAGAATCATTGATCGGCTGCCTCCTGCACGCCCCCCACTGGGGGATCAAGCCGGCAACCCGAGCACGTGCCCTGACAGGAATCAAACCCAGGACCCTTCCGTCCACCGGCTGACGCTCTGTCCACTGACCCAAACTGGCCAGGGCCATAGTGGTTTTTTACATTAAGTTTCTGGAGGTAACAGTGGTTACAACATAAATTCAGGTGCACACCATTATAATTTGACGTCTGCGAGCGTCATAGCGAGCTCTCCCCCCGAGGCCAGTCTCCTTCACCCAGTTCACCCTCACCCCTCTCCTGGGCAGCCGTCCCTTCGTTCTCCGTATCTGTGAGTTTGTTTCCGTTTTGTTCCCTTCGTTTTTAGATTCCACGTGTGAGTGGAATCACGTGGTGTGTGTTTCTGTCTGAATTAAGTCACTTAGTGTAATAGCTTCTAGGTCCATCCGTCCGTGTTGTCACGGGTAAGATTTCACTCATTTTTATTGCTGAGTCATACTCCATTGTGTGTATGCGTCGCAGCTTTTTGTTAATTTCTCTCTTACTGATTCTAGAGAGAAACATGGGTTTGTTGTCGCACTTACTTACGCATTTATTGGCTGACTCTTTCCGTGCCCCGGCCGGGGATTGAACCAACAGTGCTGTATCGGGACGACGCTCCAACCAGGAGCCGCGCCAGGCCGCCCCCAGCTGCTTTGCCAGCGCCCGTCGACGGCACGTGGGCTGCTCCCCGTCCTGGCTGTTGCCGGTAACGCTGCAGGGACATGGGTGCGCGTGTCTTTTTGAGCTGCTGTTTCCATGTTCCTTGGGTAAACACCCAGAAGAGGGATTGCCCGGTCCTGTGGTCGCTGTTTTTAGTTTTTTTTGAGGAAACGTCACACTTTCCCGGTGGCTGCACCAGCTGACACCCCCCAGCGTGGGCAGGCGCCCCGTTCTCCACGCCCTGGCCAGGGCTTGTTCTTCCTTGTCTGACGACAGCCTTCCTGGCAGGTGGGAGCTGGTACCGTGGGGGTGGGCTGCCTTTTCCTAATCAGCGGTGCTGAACGGCTCTCCATGTGCTTTTGGATGGAGCGTCCCCCATCTTCCCGTGGGTCATCGGTCCGACGCGGGTGAGGTTTAAAGGAAAGCCTCCCCTCCGCGTGCTGCTGCGTGTCCCTGCCTCGACGGCTGTGGGCCGCTCTGTATTCTGGCTCCTACGTCGGGCACATACGGAGTAGCGAGTGTTACTTGGTCTTGATGGAGTGCCCTTTCTCGGTATGAGACGTCCATCTTTGTCGTTTATTCTGTCTGATGTAAGCATGGCGGCACCTGCTTCCTTCGGATCCGCGTGCTGGGGTGCCAGCGTCCCCCTTCATCCGAGCCTGTAGTCTCTGGAGCTGGGCCGGTCTAGTTTCTGGGTCCGTCGGCTGCTCTGAGCCTGGAGATGGGGCGCCCGTCGTTCCCCTCCGGTGACCAGTGCTGGCTGGTGACTCACGGCAGCCCGTCTCCTCTGTTCTTCCGGTTTCTTCGCCGTTTGGGGTTGGTGGTTTGCTCTGACGTTATGCCCTGTTTTCTCTGTTTCCACGTCTCGTGCCTCCGCTCTGGGTATCTGTCTCAGATAAAGCCGTCCTTGTTCTTTCCAGCGTCTCATCTCCATCTGCCCGACAGGTTCGCGCCCCCTCCCCCTCCCAGGTATTTCTGTCTCCTCCTCCGTGCTGTTCTCCGCGACTAAATGGAAGCGGCTGTAGTTTTATATGTGCACACGTATGTCAGCGGTGCGGCGGCAGGAACGGGCCGTGTGTGCACATGTGTGTGTGTGGTGGAACGGGCCGTGCGATGACCCGCACGGGCGCAGGGCCTGCTGCTGGCAGGATGGGTGTGCTGTGGGGCCTTGTTGACGGACAGACCTTCTCTGTGGGGACGGGACAGCCCGCCATGGCCCCGGGGGAGGGAAGCCGCGACCGGGCCTCTGCACCCAGTGGTGTGCCCGCGGGTGGGTTCCTGGCTGTGCTCCCCGAGGTCACCGAGGCCCACGGACAGCAGGTGCTCCCGGCGCCGCCCGCACGGCTCCGTGCCGACCTGCTCCCTGTGCTTCCCAGGCTGCTCTGCTGCCCTGGACACTGCGGACGGACCCAGCCCGGACCCAGCCCGTCCCGCCGTCTGCCTCCAGTCCCTGCAGGCTCTGGCGGCACCGCCCCTCCCCCGCCCCCCAGGTCCTGCCCTTGGTGACCCACCGTTCGGAGTGGGGCGCCCACGCGGGGCCAGGCGTGGCGGTGCCTCCCATGGAAGGGAGCGCAGGCTGAGGAAGTCGGCGCAGCCACGGTGGGCGTTGTCCCCGTCCTGTGAGCCGTCCTGGCCTTTGGTTCTGCCCTGATAGGTGGGGGTCACCCAGGCTTTTGTGGTCCCTCTGACAACCCTGGGCCTGAGTCCCTGCTGACGTCCCAGTCACGAGGCCGCAGGGCGCCCGGTCTGCTGTCCCGAGGCCCCGTCGCTGACCGCAGGGTCTCCGTGCAGCCGGGCAGGGCAGAGCGCCAGGACCCGGGGGGGGGGGGGGGACCTCAGGAACCCGCACGCAGCCTGTGCCCGCTCTGGTGGGAGGCCCTCCCGCCTCCTCAGCTCCATGTGGTCTGGGCTCCACCTCCCGACCCCTGCTGGGCTGCGTGGGGCGACCTGACTGGCTCTGCTCCGCTGCAGGTACATGTCGCAGAGCAAGCACGCCGAGGCCCGCGAGCTCATGTGCTCGGGGGCACTGCTCTTCTTCAGCCACGGCCAGGTGAGCAGGGGCACCGCGGGGGTGGGGGCGGGGCTGGGTGCTGAACGTGGGCCGGGCCCTCGTGCCCAGCCTGGCACCTGGCACCTGGGCTGCCGGGCTGTGTCTTCTCAACACAGAGCTTTCTCTCTAACCCTGTGGTTCTTGTCTGTTTCCACGTCTTGTAGCAAAACAGTGCTGCGGACCTGTCCATGCTGGTCCTGGAGTCGCTGGAGAAGGCAGAGGTGGAGGTGGCCGATGAGCTGCTGGGTGAGGCTTCTCGGGCGCTCACGGTTCCTTCCACCTGAGCGTTCAGGGCCGGCGTCTCACGTCGCAGCCCCTGCACACGCACCCACACACGGAGGCCGCCGTGCTGTGCGGTGCTGTGCGGTGCTGTACCGTGCTGTGCCGTGCTGTGCGGTGCTGTACCGTGCTGTACCGTGCTGTGCCGTGCTGTGCCGTGCTGTGCCATCCCAGGGGTTCCTGCAGCGGCCTCTGCCCCCCAGCTATGCTCCCACCGCCGGGCAGGCTCCTCTGGGCATGGTAGGGTGCTCTGGGCCGCACCGGGCCCGGGGGGGGGGGGAAGGGGAGGTCCAGCAGGACCCGCCAGGGGCTGCCAGCTGCCTGGGAAGTGGTGGTGGTGTCTGTTAACTGGGGCGCTGTAGGAAGCTGAGTCTGGGTGCCCTCCCTGAGCAGGGGTCTCTCTCTCCGTTGTTTTCAGAAAATCTGGCTAAACTGTTTAGTCTGATGGACCCGAACTCTCCGGAGCGAGTGGCCTTTGTGTCCAGGGCCCTGAAGTGGTCCAGCGGGGGCTCCGGGCGGCTGGGCCACCCCCGGCTGCACCAGCTGCTGGCCCTCACCCTGTGGCGAGGTAGGTCTGGGCACGTGGGCTGGGAAGGCGGCCGGGGCCCCTGCGCGCCCGCGGCTTCTGCTTGTCGTCACTGAGCTCCCGCCTTGGCCAACGAGGACGGGGTTCCCTGTCGCTGAGCTAAGGCCGCCACACTTGGTTATCACCTAGCGGGGGCACCCCGAGGCGTGAGGCTGGAGTGACCTGGGCGGTGGCCACTGGGCCTGGCCCCTCCCTGCCAGGTCCCTTAGGGCCGCCTCCGTGGGGCCATGCTCCCACCGCACGGGGCTGTTCTCCTCGCACTGCCCGCCTCTGCTCAGCGCCCAGTGCACCTTCTGGCTCGTCTGCTCGGCGCAGGGAGCGGCAGGCGGGAAGCCCCGCCTCAGTGCGGCTCCTCACGGGGTCAGAGGGCTGCGCCCCGCCTTGTGAGGCCGTGTGCAGTCAGGGCCTCCCCGCCTCACTCAGCGCGTCTCTGGGGCCCCCGCCCCTCGTGCCCGGCTGTACCTGGGGACGCGTGCGCTCCTGTCCTCACGGGCCGCCCGAAGGGGGTGCGGAGGGGCCCGGCCTGTGCGTTGGCAGCCAGGACTCAGAGGTACAGGCGGAGGCAGCTCCTCTGACGGGGGCGGGTGAGCCTTGGCGGCGGCTCTGCACTCGCAGCAGCTGCCCGGGAGCCAGCCTGCGGGCCGAGTGTGCGATTGGACCACTGCAGCCGGGAAGGAACGGGCAGGGAAGCAGCCAGGAGCCCTGTGGGCTACGCCGGCCAGCAGGCCCCTCCTCACGCCTCACGCTCCCTGTGAGCGCCTCCTCCACACTCAGCCTTTGCCCAGCGCTCGGGGCCAGTCCTCCTGTCCCTAGACCTCGGCCTTACGTCCCTGTCCCACGGGTCCTGCCTGGTGCTCGGTCCTCACTCACAGCCTGTCTGTCTCCACCCACAAGCCTCTGCCCGGAGCCCTGTCTGGTCTCGTTGCTGTAGTGCCAGGAGCCCTCGCCCGTCCTGCCAGCCCCTCCCAGGCGGGCCCAGCTCCTGCCTTCTCCTCGGGGGAGGGGGCTGTCTGCAGGGCCAGATGGAGTCACCCAATCAGACCTGTGTTTCCAACGGCATTTATTTGGCACCGTGTCCCTGCCTGTGTCTGTGGGGCCCCCGGCAATGCCAGGCCGCTGGCCGCCCCCGCCCCTGTGGCTGCGAAGCAGCGTGCACAGTGTACCCTGGGCTGAGAGTTGGGGGCACGTGTGTGTAGTAGTAACGGCTTGAAACCAGGACACAGGCCTCGTATGTCCTGCCTGGGGCTCAGACCACGGGGAGCCAGGCACAGAGTCCAGGGGGCCCCTCCCCCAGTCCCCACAGCTGTCGCAAGGCTGGGCGGAGGGCCCCCTGCAGAGCCTGGGCTGGCAGACCCTGTGGCCATCGCTGCACAGGCCCGGGCCAGGACTCGGGCAGGAGCCGCCTGCTGGCGGGAGCGGGGCGCAGGGACTCCTGACTCTCCCGCGAGGATGCTCTGACTGCCCTCTGGCCTGGGCACCTCGCAGTGACAGCCTCTCCCTTTGCAGAGCAGAATTACTGCGAGTCTCGGTACCACTTCCTGCACTCGGCCGACGGGGAGGGCTGCGCCAACATGCTGGTGGAGTACTCCACGTCCCGTGGCTTCCGCAGCGAGGTGGACATGTTCGTGGCCCAGGCCGTCCTGCAGTAGGTGTCCCGCACGCTGTCAGCCCTGCTCCCATGGGCCCCTCACCGATGGGGGGCGGCGGGGGCTCTGGAATCACGTGACATCCCCACTGGGCCCTGCACAGACCGCGCCCCTCCCAGCTCTCGGGAGCCGTTGCAGTCAGGGGCTTCTGTGACATTTCAGTTGAGCGGTGAGAGAAGTAGGTTTTTGCATTTTATACGAACACTAGAAGCCCAGCGCACGAAATCACGGCTCCACCCACCCACGTCGCCTCGCTCTGCTGACGGCCCGCCCACCCGCGGTCTTCGGTCGCTTAGAGCCGTTGGGTTTATGATACAGAAGAGCCTTACGTTACCGCTGGCTTTTTGTTTGGTTTGGTGTCTTGTCCCCTCCCCCGTTATCCATGCTTTTGACGTGTCGGTGTCGGGCAGGAGGTGATGAGCACTTTGAGCCGCGTCTTGCCCTGTGGTGCGAACTGCTTTCAGAGGCTTTTTCACAGGCTGTGCCGGCCTCTCCGGATGTTTCTGCGTCGAAGCATTTTCCTGAGGACGCTGGGTCTCCGTCCGTTAGGCCCTCTCTCCCTCTGTTTTCTTTCCTTCGGTTTATCTTGAAAGTGTGGGAACTCACGGGGGGGGGGGGGGGGAGGTGCAGGGGTCCCGCTCGGCCACGTGGGCAGGCACCCACCGTCAGCAGGGCCGCCCGGCTCCAGGCGCTCTGCCTTTCCCAGCCTGAGCCCGTCCCTTCCTGACGGGAACATCTCCCGTGGGATACATGGAATTCCTCCCACAAACACGCCTGCCGTGTGGCCGGGCGCTGGGACGGGTGCCGTGTGATGGAAGGTCCTGCACGCACGTCAGGCCTGACCGACTGGAGTGCGGCAGGTTCCCCGCCCGCCCACCGCCCGGCTAGTGGGTTCAGCGCAGACCCTCTGGAGGGGGCGTGGCTCTGCGTAGAGGGTCTCGAGCCCCTTCTCATGGAGCCCCCTTGTGCCTTAAAAAAGTGACCCCGCCCCACGCACCTCAGCCCGCCCGCCCGCCTGCCGCGGAGCTGTCCCCCCTGGACCCTCAGACCGCTGGCCCCAGGTGCCGGCAGGTGTGCAGACAAACTCATCCTCCCCCGTCGCCTCCCACGCGTGTACTCCCTTCGGCTGGAGGCGGGAAAGCCCAGCTCGCTCACGGAGGGCTCAGCGGGCTGGGCGTGCGAGTCCCCTCTGCCACGGGGGCCGCGGCTGGGAGAGGGCCCACGGCTCACCGGCGGGCGGCAGGCCTGTTCCCACACGTGACGGCATGTGCTCGTTCCCAGGTTCCTCTGCTTGAAGAACAAAAGCAGTGCCTCCGTGGTGTTCACGACGTACACCCAGAAGCACCCGTCCATCGAGGACGGCCCTCCCTTCGTGCAGCCGCTGCTCAACTTCATCTGGTTCCTGCTGTTGGCCCTAGACGGGTGAGGGAGGGAGGGTGTGGGGGTGAGTGCATAGATGTGAGCGTGTGCAGGGGTATGGGGGTGTGTGTAGGTGTGTGTGAGTGAGTGCATAGATGTGAGCGTGTGCAGGGGTATGGGGGTGTGTGTAGGTGTGTGTGAGTGAGTGCATAGATGTGAGCGTGTGCAGGGGTATGGGGGTGTGTGTAGGTGTGTGTGAGTGAGTGCATAGATGTGAGCGTGTGCAGGGGTATGGGGGTGTGTGTAGGTGTGTGTGAGTGAGTGCATAGATGTGAGCGTGTGCAGGGGTATGGGGGTGTGTGTAGGTGTGTGTGAGTGAGTGCATAGATGTGAGCGTGTGCAGGGGTATGTGGGTGTGTGTAGGTGTGTGTGAGTGAGTGCATAGATGTGAGCGTGTGCAGGGGTATGTGGGTGTGTGTAGGTGTGGGTGAGTGAGCGCATAGATGTGAGCGTGTGCAGGGGTATGGGGGTGTGTGTAGGTGTGTGTGAGTGAGTGCATAGATGTGAGCGTGTGCAGGGGTATGGGGGTGTGTGTAGGTGTGTGTGAGTGAGTGCATAGATGTGAGCGTGTGCAGGGGTATGGGGGTGTGTGTAGGTGTGTGTGAGTGAGTGCATAGATGTGAGCGTGTGCAGGGGTATGGGGGTGTGTGTAGGTGTGTGTGAGTGAGTGCATAGATGTGAGCGTGTGCAGGGGTATGGGGGTGTGTGTAGGTGTGTGTGAGTGAGTGCATAGATGTGAGCGTGTGCAGGGGTATGGGGGTGTGTGTAGGTGTGTGTGAGTGAGTGCATAGATGTGAGCGTGTGCAGGGGTATGGGGGTGTGTGTAGGTGTGTGTGAGTGAGTGCATAGATGTGAGCGTGTGCAGGGGTATGGGGGTGTGTGTAGGTGTGTGTGAGTGAGTGCATAGATGTGAGCGTGTGCAGGGGTATGGGGGTGTGTGTAGGTGTGGGTGTACGTGGGAGTGAAGGTGTGTGTGTGAGTGGGAGGGTGTGGGTGTGTGAGTGTAGGCGTCTGAGTCGGGAGTGTGGGTGTGGGCTGTGAGTGTGGTGTGTAGGCGTCTGCGTGGGGGGGAGTGGCCTTTCTGTCTCCCCCCCCCCCCACCCCGGTGTCTAGAGACCACAGAGCTGTGCCCCCTGCTGTCTCGTTTCAGAGGCAAACTGACTGTGTTCACGGTGCTGTGTGAGCAGTACCAGCCGTCCCTCCGGCGGGACCCCATGTACAACGAGGTGAGGCCGCGGGCATTGGGCTCGGCAGGAGGGGCCTCCGTGGAGGGCGGGTGGGGGCCACGGCGCGTCCCTCACGCGTGTCTTTGCTCCGTCAGTACCTCGACAGGATAGGACAGCTCTTCTTCGGGGTGCCGCCCAAGCAGGCGTCTTCCTACGGAGGCTTGTTAGGTAAGGCCCGCGGGGGGCGGGGCCGCGGGGGCGCGGGGCCGCGGGGGGCCGGCTGCCTCCCTGTTCGCGCCCCCCGCCGACTCACCACCCGGGAAGGAGGGCCCAGGAAGGAGGCCAGGTCTCTTCTCGGCTGTGTGTTGTGGTGAAGGGCACGTAACGTAACTTTGCCGTTCTCACCGCCTCCGAGTGCAGTTCAAGGGCCATAAGGACATTCACGTTGTGCAGCCCCCCACCTGGACCTGCCCCAGCCCCCTCCCGCCTGCTCCTGGCACCTCACCAGGCGCTCGCACAGCGTGTCCTGTCTGCTCGCTCGCTCGCAGGCGTCCCGTGAGGTGCAGGTGGCAGGCGTCCTTTCAGGTTAACAGTCGGTGTGCGTCACGTGCACGTGTGTCCCTCGCGGGACACAGGCCGGCTCCCGCCGGTGGCTCCGTGAACATGGGTGTGCCCGTGTCTGAGGCCTCCCGTGCGTGGGTGCAGGCCCTGCAGGGAGCTGCCGGGTCCACGTTGGTTCTGTGCTCACTGACGGGCTGCCCGGCAGCGTTCCCCGCAGGTGCAGGGCGGGAGCCCCAGGGTGTGAGGGCCCCTCGTGGTGGCCGACCTGCACGGCCATCTTTTCACGGGCTCCTTGGCGATCCGTGTGTCTGTCCTTGGCCATCCGTGTGTCCATGCAGCCATGTGACCTTTTTGAATTGGGAGTGTCGTCAGGAGGGCGTGGAAGGCGGGGGGCGTGGAAGGCGGGTGTGGGGGGTCGGGCTCTGACGGGCGCTTGCTTCCAGGCAACCTTCTGAGCAGCCTCATGGGCTCCTCGGAGCAGGAGGGCGAGGACAGCCAGGACGACAGCAGCCCCATCGAGCTCGACTGACGCCCGCCTGCACGGAGAGGCGCCTGCCTGGCGGCGGGTTCGAGGGCCTGGCCGCGCTCCCGGGCCGCGGTGGTTCTGTCGGCTGCCGGTGTGCCCTGGCTGAGGGCACGGGCTGTGTGGCGTGGCCTCCGATTGACCCACAATAAAGCACAGGCTTGCGCGCCACCGCCTCTCCGTCCTTTGTTCGGGTTTGCTTTGGGTGCCGCGGGTCGACACAGGACCGGGTCGGGGGGCTGCCACCGGCCGCCCCACGTGGACGCCTGTGCCAAATCCCGGAGCCATGCCTGCACGGTGGCATCGCAGACGTCGGAGCTGCCGGACGCCGCCTCGGGACGCAATATTTATTTCCTGGTGACGATTCCTTCCCCGCGGCCTAGGTTTTAACCAAGTGCCCGGCCCGCGCGAGCAGCCCGGCCCTCTCAGCTCTACCAGATGCTCCCGGGATGACAGCCGGGACACACTTTATTTTTTCACAACTAAAGTCAGAGTTGTAGATTATTATACAGCGATCATGCATGAAGGAGCGGACTAGACCATTCTATTTGCTGTAAAAATGGAATTTAAAGGGAGGTGTGTTCATCGTTGAATTTAAATAAATTCTTTCTACTGGGCTTTGCTGTGCTTGCCCTTTCTGGGGGCGCTGGGGCGGGGCCCCGTGCCGGGCGGAGGGACGGCAGCACCGACCGTGGGAATCTCCTTTGAGTTCGGAGAAGCCAGACCTGCCAGCAGGTTCAGTCACGGCTTCTGCGAGCGGCTGGGGAGTCGTCGGCGCTGACGGGCCCTGAGGTTGGAGCCCCCTACCAGCTGCCCAAGGGTTCTCTGGGGCGGTTGGGGGGGGCCATGGGGAAGGTGGGGTGCAGGGTCAGAACCCACAACGACTCCCCCAGTCCCGCCAGGTTTGAAACCATGAATTACACCCAACGGGGTAGGTTTGGGGACACAGCAGAATGCAAGCCTGTGCGATTGCTCAGGGCTGACGCTAGACCCACAGCCAGCCGGGCAGCTGTGCACAACAGGCCACACACCCCCTTGGGGTCTGCTCGCCTCTCCCTCCTCGGCCCCAGGGCCCCTCTGAGTCCCATGCTCAGCCGTCCTGACCATGTGGCCCGGGGCCTGCAGCGTCCCGGGCCAGGGAAGGCGGCTGGGCCGGTGCAGTCACCTGGGGACACGTTCTGGGCCGCGTGTGCCCTGTGTCCACCAGGGGCCCAGCAGGCGGCTCGGTCAGCACGGGGGCCTGCACCTGACCCCTCTGCCCACAGCCACCAGCACAGGAGGCCCCGCCCACCAGCCCTCCCCCAGGCCTAACGCTGTCCTCTGATGCCTGTCAGGTTGTTGTCTCCTGGGGCACGCACATGCTCACGCACACGCGCACACACACGTGCACACACGCACACACACACACGTGCACACGCACACGTTCACAGACACTTGCACCTCTGGCTTCAGGGTGGGTCTAGGTCGGTTGGAGGGGGCGGTTGCAGCTGGCCCTGCCTGGAGGGGCCTCGGGGTCTCCCTCAGACCAATGATCCTGCCGCTGGCTGCAGGCCCGACTCTGAGCGAGCGAGCGAGGACAGTGGGGGGTGGGATGGGGCTGCAGGGGCGGGGCAGCGGCCGGTTCTAAGGAAGGGACCCACCGACTGCCCCTCTGGGTTGGGCACCTCAGGCAGGAAGTGTTCGCTCCCCAACGCGGCCATCCTGAGGACCCTGCCCGGCTGAGCTGAACAGACAGGCCAATGAGGGGGCCCCTGGCAGCACCCCCATCTAGGTTTACAGCTGGTCTGAGCTGGCCAGCAGGAGTGGGCTCGGGAGGAGGGAGGGCAGCCCCTGGTGCCCCCCACCCACACCTGGGTGACGGGCACGTCCTGGGCACGCCCCCTTCCCTGCTGTGGGCAGTCCTCCTGGGGCCCACGGCCCCACACCAGCCTCCAACACGCGGATCAAGCCACAGCACAGCCCACTTCATTCCAGGCTGTGACGGGGGCTGGAGGGAAGCAGACACCCCGCTTCGAGGCGCTCCCCTGGCCTGGGCTCCCCTGGGGGTCATGGTTTGGTGGACGGGACGAGGGGCTGGGGCTGGAGGCAGCCAAGGTCTCTGGCAGGGACCCCTCCACCTCACCCAGGCACTGGGGCCTCCCGGGGAAACGCCCCCTGCCCCCCCTCCCCACACCTGTCCTCACAGACGCCCTCCAGGGCGGGGAGCTAGGGCACCTGGGACGTCGCTCAGGCCTCCTTCCTCCAAGGGGTCAGAGCAAGGTCAGGCCTGGGAGTGGGGGTCACTGGGCAGCGCTGAGCCCTGAACTGGGCCTGTGAGGTGCCCCGGGGGGCTGGGGGCAGGCAGCCTGGGCTGGGCACTAGGTGGGGGCCTCTGACCTCAGGACCCATGGCTTGAGGGCCAGGTCTGTGTCCCCCCCCCCCCTCCAGCCCCCAGACCCCACGACTAACACAGCAGAGGCTCAATAAATACTTGTTGAGGGGGTGGGAGAGGGGAGGGGAGGGGGAGGGGAGGGGCGGGGGGAGGGGACCGGGGGCAGCACAGGGGGCCTGCAGGCCACACGCTGCCCCACAGTCCAGCCTCCTGGTCGGGTGGGTCCTGCTCAGGGGATGGGTGGCAGGGGAGGAAGGGTGGTCAGTGGGCGGGGGCAGCAGCATGATGGGGTCGGAGGTCAGACAGGTTGGCCCACGATGAGGTTCTAGAGAAACAGGTCCTGGTGGTGAGGGCTCAGGGCCCCGCGGAGCCCAGACTGCCCCCGGGACTGAGCCTGGGCCGTCCTCGGGCTGGTGGCCGGCTCCCTCGGTCCGCAGCCCCTCGTCCGCAGCCCCGTGGCCAGGCCGGATGAGTCCAGTCCTCGGCCCCGGACCAGCTCTAGGGCTTGTGTTTGAAGTGAGCTTCCACTGGAGAAGGGACAGGCGCTGGGCTTGGTCCCCGCCGTGCAGGTCGTCCATGCCCGCCCCCCGGCCGGCCCTGCCCGCCCTCACCTGCGTACTCCTGGGGCAGCATGGGCCTGTCCACCACCTTCCGGAAGGCCTCCACCCACGCCCGCTGCTCCGGCTCCGTCTCACAGGCCAGCAGGAACCTGCGCTCCGGCGTGACGATGGTGATGCCGTGGGGCCAGTGGTGGCCCTGGGTGGACGGCGGGAGCCCGTCCAGCACCGTGTAGCCGCTCTCCCTGCTGCCGATGAAGACCTCCCCCCGGGCGAAGGCGTCCTGCGGGCGGGGACAGGCTGACCGGCAGCCCCCCGCCACGCCGGGACCCGAGCCTCCCCTCCCCGTGACCGCAGCCCCCAGCCACGCCGGGACCCGAGCCTCCCCTCCCCGTGACCGGCATCCCCCCGCCACGCCGGGACCCGAGCCTCCCCTCCCCGTGACCGCAGCCCCCCGCCACGCCGGGACCCGAGCCTCCCCTCCCCGTGACCGCAGAGCTGCCCCCGCGGGTGCCCAGTCTCAGGTGCGGGAGCAGGAGGCCCGCCCCCCGCCCGGCGCGGCCCTGCCTACCAGGGGGTCCTTGAAGTACATGAGCCTCCGGTCGTCCATGGTGAACCAGCGCCTCCGGAAGCCTTCCGTCTGCTGTGGGTCAGAGCGGCCGGGGGTCCTGACGCGGCCCCTCCCCCGTGACCACAGCTCACACCGGGCGGGGCGGGGCCGTGGGTCCATCACCCAGCAGCGCAGCCTCCTCGTGCCCCTGTGGGCCCGGCACCTGCTGCTCCTCCTGCTGAGCCCCCGTCCCTATGGGCCCCGGCGGGTCTGGGCTGGGGGGCCACCCGGGTCCTGGGCCGGGCCCTGACCTGAGGTCCCCTCCCCCTGGTCGTGGGTCAGGGGGGCCCCTGCTCTTACAAAACATTTTGGGGACCCAGGCAATCCACACCCAGATGACCCGCTGGAAATGCACAGGCAGGTTGAAGCCTCGCCGGAGGGTGGCTGCACCCCCAACCCCACCCCCACCCCCAACTCCACTCCCAACCCCACCCCCACCCCCACCCCCACCCCCAAACCCACCCCCAACCCCACCCCCCACCTCCACCCCCAACCCCCCACGACTGACGCTTCCACCTCCATGACACCCCCCATGACAGGCCTGGGAGCCGATGGGACGCACCTTGGGCCCGGTCTTCTCCATGTAGCCCTCCTTCAGGTAGTTCCTGGTCAGCTTCGGCACCAGCTGGGGGGAAGGTCCTCTGTCCAGCTGTCTCCCCCTCCCAACCCCCTCCCCCCCCCCGCCCCCGGGCTTGGGGCAGAGCCTCAGAGTAAAGGAGGCTGCTGTGGCCACTTCCGGGGGCCACGGAGGTCAGGGGGCCACCGGTGTGGGGGGTCACAGGCGTCGGGGTGGGGCCCAGCCCCCCACCCCAGGGGCATCGGCGGCAGCCGCCACTCACGTCGGCGTCGCTGGCCCCCGGGAAGGCCACCTGCAGGTAGTGGAGGCGGGCGGCCCGCAGCGCGTTGAACCAGTCGGCCATCTCCTGGGGGCAGAGCGGGTGTGGGCTGCAGCCTCCCCCGGCCCCCCACGAGGCCTCCCCAGAGCCCTGCCCTCTGCCGCGGCCTGGCCCAGGGGCTGAGCATCAACCCATGAACGGGGGGGCCACGGTTCGACTCCCGGTCAGGGCACCTGCCGGGCTGTGGGCTCGATCCCCAGTGAGGGGCGAGCAGGAGGCAGCCGGCCCATGTTCTCTCGCATCATCGATGTTTCTCTCTCTCCCTTCCTCTCTGAGATCAATAAAAAAATATTTTTAAATGTTAAAAAAAAAAAAAAAAAGAGCCCTGCCCGCCTCCCGCAGGCCCTTCCTGAATCACTGAGAATGGGATGGCTGGAGGGATCCCCGAAAGTTCACATTGGGCCATGACACCCCCACCCTGCCCACTGCACCTCCAATGAGGACAGGCTCACAGCACGGCCACCAGGCCCCGCTCCACCCACCTGGCAGGACCTCCTCGTACCATCTCCGCCACTTCCTTCCCACCCGCCTACACCTCTCAGCTGTGCGGCCACAGGCCCTTTGCACATGCCATTCCCCCTTCCTCTCCGCGGTCCTCGCCCCCCGTTACCCCTCCCCATTGTCCGCTCTCACTCCCCCGGTTGGGATTTTAGTTCCTTGGCTCCGACTGATGCCTGCCTCCTGCCAGGCCCCCCTCTCTCCATGGGCACAGCCACGTCAAACAGGCTCACCCCCTCCACGCCCAGGTCCTGGCCCCCAGCAGGGCCCACACCCTCTCTAGGGAGGAAGGGCCTCAGCGGTCCCTGCACTGCCCTCGCCTGCCCTGCTCCGTGTCCCCACAGGAAAGAGAAGCCGAGGCTTCCGAGGAAGCTGGTTTGCTCACAGGCCTTGGCCAGGCTCCTCGGGGAACAGTCAAACCTGTTCACTCTGCCTGAGGGGTGCCCTCTAAAGGCCGAAACCCAGGAGCTGGGGACGAACAGCCGGGAGAGGCCACAGGTGAGGCTCCAAGAGGTCAGGGCCCGATAGTGACAGCCTGACAGTGACAGCCGGGCCAGGGGAGAAGGAGCCTGAACCACGGGGGGAGGGGGAGGAGAGCCGAGAGGCAGCCCAGCCTGTGCACAGCCCCAGGAGCTGGGAAGGGGGAGCCGGGTCTGGGGTGTGGGAGGGGATCTGAGCAGAAGACCGCTGGCTGACCGCCCCCTCCCCCTCCCCCCATGGGTGATGGAGGCCGACTCTGCAGAGGGTGGAAGAGAGGGTGGCGTGGGGGGAGGTGTGCATGTGGGGACACACCCAAGCCCAGAGCCCCGTCCCGCAGCTGGCCCTGTGCTGGGTCCCGGGCACGGGCAGGAGGCGTCTCCTCCGGAGGGTCTGACCAGCCCCCAATTTCAGGAAATCTCCCGCGTGGAGAAGGAAGCACAGGCAGGCAGACAGGAAGGAGCATCGATGGAGATAAGACGACAGTCATGGAGGACCCTGTGCCTTTGACAAGGTCACGAGAACAAGAACAGAAACAAAAGACCTGAAGACAAGCCTGAAGAAATTTCCCAGAAAGCAGAGGGGAAGGAGGAAGTGGGCGTGGGGGGGGTGCGTGGGGCTGGCTTCTGAGTCGCAGGAGATTCGGAAAGAACAAGAACTGAGACGGCCGAGGAGGAACCTGCCGAAGAGACAGGTGGAGAGAACTGCCTGCTGTCCCGGCTCCTGGGCCCTGGGCTCCTGGGTCCCCAGCTCCTGGGTCCCCGGCTCCTGGGTCCAGGGTCCTGGGTGCCCGGCTCCTGGGTGCCCGGCTCCTGGGTCCAGGGTCCTGGGTGCCCGGCTCCTGGGTGCCCGGCTCCTGGGTCCCGGGCTCCTGGGTCCCGGGCTCCTGGGTCCCCGGCTCCTGGGTCCCCGGCTCCTGGGTCCCCGGCTCCTGGGTGCCCGGCTCCTGGGTCCCCGGCTCCTGGGTCCCGGGCTCCTGGGTCCCGGGCTCCTGGGTCCCGGGCTCCTGGGTCCCCGGCTCCTGGGTCCCTGGGTCCTGGGTCCCCGGCTCCTGGGTCCCGGCTCCTGGGTCCAGGGTCTTGGGTCCCGGGCTCCTGGGTCCCGGGCTCCTGGGTCCCGGGCTCCTGGGTCCCGGGCTCCTGGGTCCCCGGCTCCTGGGTGCCCGGGTCCTGGGTCCCCGGCTCCTGGGTCCCTGGGTCCTGGGTCCCCGGCTCCTGGGTCCCGGCTCCTGGCCCGGAGGACAGGCCGACTCCCAGCAGAGGACAGGCCCATCTGGTCCCGGGGTCCGTGCCGCCGCGCCTCCCAGGCCAGAGTCCAGGTCCGGCCACGGAATCGGAGGAGCAGAGCCTCCCACATGGGCCAGGTCCACGGAGACTCGCTCCCACGCTCTTTCCCGGGAAGCTACGGAAGGGACGTCCCCAGCGGAGGCAGGAAATGGTCGGCCCAGGAGTGAGTCGGGCTGCAGGACAGACGCCCGCTGCCTGGGGGCCGGGCTCGCTCCGAGGCCTTAGATAATCCGTGGAGAGAGAGTGTGTGTGTGTGTGTGTGGTGTGGGGGGGGGTGGGGGGGAGCGGTAATAAGCACGCAGGTAGCTGCGTGGGGAAGACAGCGTCAGCGCCAGGGAAAGTAAGACTCGCGGGAAAGAAAAGAAACGAGTTTGCCCTCCGGCTCAGGTCAGAGAGCAACACGTGGTCACGGCCAGGTGAACTATACAGGTGGGCAACCTCGCAGTGAGTGTGAGAGTGAGTGCGTGTGAGAGTGTGTGTGTGCGTGTGGGAGTGTGTGAGTGTGAGTGTGAGTGTGGGAGTGTGAGGGTGTGAGTGTGGGAGTGAGAGTGCATGAGTGTGAGTGCGTGTGAGAGTGTGAGTGTGTGTGTGAGAGTGAGTGTGAGAGTGAGAGTGAGTGTGTGAGTGTGAGAGTGAGAGTGAGAGTGAGTGAGAGTGAGTGTGAGGCGGGGCGGGCAGTGCTGGGGGCCGGCCTCTATAGGAGGTCATGGCACAGCCGAGCAGACGGCCTGGCAGCTGTCAGTCACACAGGCAGCCGAGAGGGCTCTGGGAGGAGGCGGGGCGGAGCCGGGAACCTGTCCCCCGACCCGCACACCCACCGCAGGGCCGCCCGCCTGGGAGCTGAGGCTGCGCCGGCCGCAGGGGAGAAGCCCCGGGGGCGGGGGGACAGTGAACTCTAAAGGTTGGTCAGTTTCAGCCCAGAACCGGCAGCTGCGCAGCCCTGACCGGCGAAGCCACCGGCACGCGCTGGGCGGGCAGGAGCCGGTGGGCGAGGACCCCTCAGACGTGGCCTGTGTCTGTCTGGGCGGCTCTGGTCACGGAGGTGCCACCACCGCCGTCCACCTCCCCTCAAGCCAAAGGGACAGCCAAGGACTTAAAGGGCCAGTGCCCTCTTTTTGCCCCTTCATTTAAAAATTTATTTTATTAATTTCAGAGAGGAAGGAAGAGGGAGAGAAATATAAACATCAATGATGAGAACCATGGATCGGCTGCCTCCTGCACGCCCCACACTGGGGATGGAGCCCACAACCCCGGCCTGTGCCCCGACCAGGAATCGAACCCTGACCTCCTGGTTCATAGGTCAATGCTCAATCACTGAGCCCCGCCCACTGGGCTCACCCCGTCTTTCTTTGCTTTTCCCCTTTGGGAGCCAGACATTAAAGACCAGGGCACCCCAAGAAGCTGCACGTTCGGGGGATTAGAAAGTGGCCACGTGTGACCAGAAAAGGCCTGAGAGGACGTTAATTTACAGCTCAGGTTGTCTAGGCACAGAACAGCCCCCAACTCACACTCACACACTTTCACATACTTACACATACTCATACACACACACACTAACACACACTCACGCTCACACTCACACAGTCACACACTCACACTTACACACACACACACACTCACACACACTCACACACACATACACACACTCACACACACACACACATACACTCACACACACACACACATACACACACACACTCACACACACACTCACACACACACACTCTCACACACACACACTCACACACACACACACACTCACACACACTCTCACACACACACACACACTCACACACACACACTCACACACACTCACACACACACTCTCACACACACTCACACACACTCACACACGCGCGCACACACACACACACTCACACACACACACACACACTCACACATACACACACACACTCACACACAAACATACACACACACACTCACACACACACTCACACACACACACTCACACACACTCACACACACATACGCTCACACTCACACACTCACACACACTCACTCACACACTCACACACACTCACACACACTCACACTCACACACTCACACACACACACACTCACACTCTCACACACACACACACACACACACTCACACACACACACACACACTCACACACACGCGCACACACACACACTCACACACACGCGCACACACACACACACACACTCACACACACTCACACACGCGCGCGCGCACAGAATGAAGGACCCCCAGCCCGCGCCCACCTTCCCGTCCTCGTGGTAGATGAAGATGTTGCGGGTGCTGTTGTCCTTCAGGTAGGTGACCTGCAGGCCGTGCGGGTGTCCGATCTTGGCCGGCTGGAAGGTGGCGTTCAGGTGCTCAATCTTCATGACGGCCTTGGGCTCCTTGGCCTGCGAAGCAGGGCCGGGCTCAGTGCCGGGCGGCAGGGGGTCTCCACTCTCGGGAGCGGGAGCGGGCGGGGGTTCTGAGGGTGCCCTTCTGGGCCTGGAGTCCACAGTGAAGGCTGCCCCGTGGGGAGGACGCGGGCGAGGCTCCGCTGACCTGCCAGCCCGGCCGGCCCCGTGCTTATCTGCATCGCAGGTGATGTTCTGACCTGGAGCCAGTCTACGGTGGGTCTGCCAGACGCAGGGCCTTGGGGACCCTCGCACCCCCCACATGTTGCCTGGGGGACCCAAGGTCAACCCAGCATGTGTGGTCCTGTCCCTCGGAGGCCTGGGAGCACCCCGGTTCCCAGCACCCCAGGCCGGGCTCGCAGTGACAACCCAGCGTTGGGAGGGGTGCGGGGGGCACGTCCCTGAGGACGAGGAAGTCCCCTAGAGCTGCGTGCGGGCAGCTGGGGACACGGGCACCGCTCACATCCCCCTCCCCCATCGCTCACATCCCCCTCCCCCATCGCTCACATCCCCCTCCCCCATCGCTCACATCCCCCTCCCCCATCGCTCACATCCCCCTCCCCCATCGCTCACATCCCCCTCCCCCGCCGCTCACATCCCCCTCCCCCGCCGCTCACATCGTTTCTGTTGAAATACTTCAGGGCACCCTCACGCTCCGTCAGCACAAACTTCCGGCTCAGAAACTGCCCGTTGTCCCGGCCGCGCTTCCAGAGATAGCCCTCCCGGTACCCTGTGGGGAGAGGGGACGCGGTCAGAGTCACGGCGGACAGAGCCGGGCCACCAGCCCAGACGCCCGGGACGCGGGCTGACCGACCGAAGGGCACTCGCCAGGGGACAGTCCACGGGCCTTCGGGTCACGTGCTCGGGGCGCAGCCTCTTCCACGGGCCGGGGCAGGACCCCCGGACGGACGGTGCCCTCACCCCCAGCACCGCCCGGGACGAGGCCCCACCCCGCACCTGACACGGCCCATCTCATCAGTCCCAGAAGGAAGCACTTCCTGTTCGCACCCCATCGTACAGAAGAGGAAACTGAGGCTGGGCCGAGGCCGCCTCACCAGCAGGAGCCCTGGCTGGAAGGGGAGCCGTGGCCACAGGCCTGGAGCCCTCGCCCCTGCCCTGCCCGCCAGGCCCAGCAGGTGGCAGCAGAGCCCAGGACAGCGGGCGTCCCTGTGCACAACATGGGGACACAGCCCAGCGCCCCAATAACAGAGCCGTGGGTCAGCCCTGCCGCCTGGCCCTGCTCCTGTCAGCCGTGCTGAGGCCCCCCATCCGGAGACAAACAGCGGGGCCCCCCCAGCCCGGCCGGCCCCCCAGGGCTGAGTCTAGCGGGGAGCCTGCCCAGATCTCGGGGGGCAGATGCCCGGATCACGGGGGGCAGGTGCCCGGATCTCGGGGGGCAGAGTCAGTGTGCCTGTCTTCCAGCTGAACCTCACAAATGACTCGACCCCCCACCAGCCACCAGGGGGATGCCGTGGGCCCACTGTGTGCCGCACTGACGTCCTTAAGGCTTCCAACAACAACCCCAGACTGGGCGCCAGGCCCCCACTACACGGACGGGGAAACCGAGGCACAGGCAGGCTCTGTCACTGCCAGGAAGCCCCTGGCTCCGCCGCCCCCCTAGGTCCCTGTGACATTCAGGGCAGAGGTGGGGGGGCGGCCGGACCTCCTGCTCTAAACAGGGGGGCAGGGAGGGGGGGCGGCCGGGAGAGCGGTGCACGGCCTCGGCGGCGAGTCTGTGTCTGTCGGTGCCGGGGCATTGTCTGCGGTGAAAGGCTGCCATTGAGCTCTGGCTGGAGGCGGGCGGGTGTGGGAAGGGCCGGGAGCAGCTGCTCCCGGGGTCACCCCGGCCGGCGGGGCCTCGGGGACCTGGCGCAGGGGCCGCCCACATGACCTCGGCTGAGGGGGGTAGGGGTGCCGGGCTGGCATCTGCCCGAATGGGCCACCTGGAGCCCGTACCCGCCACAGCCTCGCTCCGACGGCAGGTGCTGCCTGGCCCGAGTGCCCGCGCCGCGCCGCCGTGGCCTCCCGTCCTGTGCACGGAGGTGCCCCCAGGTGCCCTCGCCCACCTGCCCCCAGCGCAGGCCCTGCACCCGGTTCCCATGTGGCTGCGTTCCACGCTCGGGACACGCTTGAAGGCTGCTGGGCGGCGGCTGTCCCGTGTCCCTCAGGCTGTTCCTGTTTCTGTTTCTGTGCATGTTGTCAGCGTCGGATGGTGATGCCCGTGGTGGTGACTCCGTGGCGGTGACTCCGTGGCGGTGACTCCGTGGCAGTGACTCCGTGGCGGTGACTCTGGTGGTGACTCCGTGGCGGTGACTCCGTGGCGGTGACTCCGTGGCGGTGACTCCGTGGTGGTGACTCCGTGGTGGTGACTCCGTGGCGGTGACTCCGTGGCGGTGACTCCGTGGCGGTGACTCCGTGTGGAGAGGCCGTGGTGACGTGTGAGGCAGAGCTGGTCACCAGGAAGGGGGTCTGCTGGGGGTCAGTGCCTTTCCCTTTGTCCTCGGCGTCAGGACCACACCCTCGGAGGCCAGTGTCCACGCAGGTCTTGTCCACGAGGGGCTCCTGGCTCCACGCAACCTCCACGTCTGCACTTCTCCGCGCTCGTTAGCTGGTTTCTGCTGAGAGAGGGCGTCCCGCCCCCTCCCGGTTCACCCGTCGGTCTGTGGGGACCACGGACGTGTCCGTCATTATTCATCTCGTCGTCGGTCAGACCGTCCACTCCGGCCGCAGGACTGCCTGTGCGGTGCCCCGGGCGAGCGCGGCTCCTCAGACCGGGACGCGGCAGCCCGTGAGCCGGCGCTTCCCCTTTCTCCTCCGGGACTTCCGCGAGAGAATGCCTTCCGTGAGACGTGTTCAAATCTGGCGGCAAATCGAGGCGGGGCAGGAAGTGCCCAGGGAATCCCCACGCTCCTCACAGACCAGACCCAGGGCCGGGCTGGGGCCGGTCGTCAGCCCTCCCGTAGGGCGCTCATCGCTCGTCTGCCCTCCAGGCCGGCACACGGGCAGTGGTGAGGCAGGAGGGGACGCGGGGAGGCTTGGGGGGCGGGGCTGGAGGCGCTGGGGCCCCTTCATCCCAGCCGAGAGCTGGGCAGGACTTGGTCTGAGTGCCCTGGCCGCCAGGCGGTCCAGGGTCCAGGCTGCGGGGCGGACACCCCTGACCCTGCTTCTCCCGGCGGGAGGCCGAGCGGGCGGAGGCACCAGGGTGACAGGGGGGGGGGCTCGGCGTGAGCAGGTTTTAGAGGCTGTTTGGGTGGGACCCATGCACAGGGCCACGGCTGGGGTCCTCTGCGTCACACACACACACACACACACACGCACACACGCACACACACGCTGCTCCTGGAACCCAGCCCCGCCCCCTTCCTCCCGGGAGGACGACCCGGGTCCACGGGCACACATCGCATCATGGAGAAGGTCACACGCCCACCCTGACCCGTCGAGCCGGAGACCAGACCTCCTGCCACGTCTGTGGCCGTCACACAGCCCCTCTGCGCACAGAACCGCGTGGCAGGTGCCGTCGGGACCTGCGGGGCTGCGGGTGCCGGGAGGGCCGGTCCGACCCCGGGAGGCGGAACCGGAGGTGGAAGTGCTGAAGCGGAGCCTGACATCCAGCCGCGCCGGAGGCCGTCTGACCACGTCAGCCACGCGTCCCGGCTTCCTACCCCTAAGCCGGGTTCCGTCACTGACACGACATCGGTGCCAGGGCGAGGTCAGCCACCGCCTCCACCTCTGGAACGAGGTCACGCTCTGTCGTTGCCCATCGCGGAGACGCTCACTCCGGAGACGGAGGCGCCCTGGGGAGCTGGCTGGGGTTCCAGAGAAGCAGGCAGGGTGCCGGCCAGGACGGGCCTGGGAGGGACCGGGAGCTAAACAGCCCAGGAGGCCAGGGCGCCCCCAGCCCCGTGTCAGGGGTTGTCAGAGGAGGGCGTGGCTGTGTGGGTGGACGGCGATGGAGCCGGCCACACCGTGGCCAGGTGTCGCGGCAGAGGGTTGGGGGGGCCGAGTGGCCTGCCTGCGAGAGCACTGGCCACGGAGAGCCACTCGCGCCTCGCACCACACGCTGGAGTGGGAGCCAGCCCCTGCCCCGCCCCTGTCCCTGCCCCTGCTCTGCCCCTGCCCCTGCCCCTGCCCCTGCCCCTGCCCCTGCCCCTGCCCCTGCCCCTGCCCCTGCCCCTGCAGCCCAGGGCGTGGGCGTGGGGTGTGGAGGGACCTCTCCTCAGCCCCATTCCAGGCAGCACACACGCACGGGGGTGACAGCCTCCGGGCACGGGCCACCCCGGCTTCGTGGCACCGTCACAACGTCCCCCCTCTGCCCCCACCTGTCCCTGCCGGGACCTGCTCGCTCTGCAGTGCCACCCACACCGGCCAAGAGGGCCCGGCGCAGCCCTGCGGTCGCCACACAAACCCTGCGCACTCAGGCCTGGCTGTGAGGGGCGGGGACTCTGAGCAGCAGGTGGCCCAGCTCACAGCCAGGAGGCCCTGCGTCCCAGGTCCCTCATGGCTCTGCAGCGCCAGGAGGGAGGGGACGGGGACGGGGACGGGGACATGCGGACGGGGACGGGGACGGGGCAGCCACCTCACCTGCTGAGTACGGCTCCTGCTTCTCGGGGTCGGTGAACTCCTGCCGCTCGTACTTGGCCCGGATCCACTGCTCGCGCAGGAGGCTGAGGACAGAGCACAGGTGGGAGCTGGCCTGCGTGGACGTGCGGCTCCCGGGATGGGTGGGAGCTGGCCTGCGTGGACGTGCGGCTCCCGGGACAGGTGGGAGCCGGCCTGCGTGGACGTGCGGCTCCCGGGACGGGCGGGAGCTGGCCTGCGTGGACATGCGGCTCCCGGGATGGGCGGGAGCTGGCCTGCGTGGACGTGCGGCTCCCGGGATGGGTGGGAGCCGGCCTGCGTGGACGTGCGGCTCCCGGGATGGGCGGGAGCTGGCCTGCGTGGACGTGCGGCTCCCGGGACGGGTGGGAGCTGGCCTGCGTGGACATGCGGCTCCCGGGATGGGTGGGAGCTGGCCTGCGTGGACGTGCGGCTCCCGGGACGGGCGGGAGCCGGCCTGCGTGGACGTGCGGCTCCCGGGACAGGTGGGAGCCGGCCTGCGTGGACGTGCGGCTCCCGGGACGGGCGGGATCTGGCCTGCGTGGACGTGCGGCTCCCGGGACGGGTGGGAGCTGGCCTGCGTGGACGTGCGGCTCCCGGCAGGGCGGGCGGGAAGCCGGGAGCGCGTGGCCAGGCCCCGGAAGGCAGGCGGAGGGCCCAGCTCCGGTGTGTGAAACCGCTGGCTGGTCAGATGCTGTATCACTAACACTTCCCCTTCCTAGAACACGGAGATGGAGCCCACACCCCATGGTTCACCCATTTAAAGGGATCCATTCGGCGGCCTCAGTATAGTCACAAGGTGTGCAGCCACCACCGCAACCCAGTTCCAGAACATTCCATCACTCCCAACAGAAACGGTGCCCGTTAGCAGTCACTCCCCAGACCCGAGCCGTGGACCCCGACCGGGACTGTTTCCTCTCTGAGCACCTGAGTTCAGGCAGCCGCAGGGCGCGAGGTGCGGGGCAGGGGGGGAGGGGGGGCGGGGGCATGGCTTTCCCTTTAATATGAGTCCCTGGCTGTGAGGGAGGCTGGACTCCTGCCAGGACTTAGAGAAGGGTCAGGCCCCGCCCATCCAGGGTGAGGCCCCGCCCACACTGAGGCCCCGCCCCCAGTGGGGTCCTGTGGCTCCGGGCAGGGGGGCAGCTCAGAGGTCTCCTGCACCCGGAGCAGGTGCTGCCTCCTGGAGCTGGAGGGCAGGGTGCGGGGTGTGGGGTGCGGGGTGCGGGGTGTGGGGGTGGGGGCAGGGCACTGGGGGCAAATGCGGGGTGTGGGGTGCGGGGTGTGGGGGCGAGCATCGGGCCTGGACAGGAGGCAGACGCTCAGGGCTGGCAGGGAACCAGGCTGAGCGAAGCCCTGTGGGCCCCACGGAGGCGCGTGGAGGTGAGTGAGGGAGGCAGGGTCCCCGCGGCCACGCCGCCCCGAGCCAGGCGAGCCGCACACACGGCAGCTTCTCAGACCCCGGAACCCGGGCTGAGCTGCCAGCTGCAAACCGCCCGTCAATGCCTGGGCACCAGCCGCCTGGCCAAGAGCCAAGCCCGGCGAGGAGGCCGAGTGGGCAGCCCTGGGCGCCGAGGCCCAGCCTCCCCAGCTCTGGGCGCAGCCCTGCCCCGCCCGTGGCCGCCCACAGCCCCCCTCCGCCCCCCGGCTGTTGCCCAGCTGGTACTCACTGGCAGTCGGCGGGCGTGGGCCGGTAGTAGAAAGACGGCACTTGGGACTCGTACGTGGCCCTGGCGGCGTCGTTCCCGTGGGAGGCCATGAACTGCGAGAGAGGACGGTCAGCGAGCCCGAGGGCTTGGCCTCGCGGGGCTGGGGCCGCCCAGGCCTCTGTCCCAGGGACGCGGTCTGGGGTGAGGGGTCAGAGCCTGCCCTTTCCCGCAGCTGGAGGGGGCTGGGAGGGTGCACAGAGGGAGCCTCCTGGGGAGTTGGTCCCAGTCCCATGGCCCCCCGAGATGAGACGGCTCCCCCTCGAGGCGCCCCCACACGGCCTGGCTTATTCAATCAGGGGACCCGATTTAGGGAGCCGCTAGCGTGTGCCACACACAGGCAGGGCCCTGCCGAGGCCCCGCGTGAGGCTGCGGCCCTCTGAGCACACCGGCCGCCGCGGTGAGGAACGTGGGGATGAGGACAGAGCAGGGGGTGGCGGGGGTGGAGGTGGCCACGAAGGTGACGGTGCCCGGCCACAGGGGCCTCGAGGACAAGGGAGACGTGGGCTCCCCGTGCCGCAGGCCCTCAGCGTCCGATCTCCGACAGAAACCCCGCCCCAAAGTCACTGCGCTGTGAGGACCATCGGATCCTGAACGCGGGGAGCCAAGACCAACCGGGAAACATCACCAACAAGACACTTCAGCAGAGAGCTGCCACCAAGTCAGAGCGCTAGAGCCAGGCACGGCCTCGCCGGTGTGGCCCAGTGGATAGAGCATCGGCCAGCGGACTGAAGGGTCCCGGGTTCGATTCTGGTCAGGGCACATGCCCGGGTTGTGGGCTTGATCCCCAGTGGGGGTGTGCAGGAGGCAGCCGATCAATGATTCTCTCTCATCATTGATGTTTCTATCTCTCTCCCCCTCTCCCTTCCTCTTTGAAATCAATAACAATATATTTTTAAAAAATAAATAAGTAATAAAATCAGTTGCTGTTAGAAAAAAAGATAAATAAAAGTAAATAAATAAATAAGATCGGTCGCTGTTCTCCAGCAGGTGTGACAGAAGGAAGGGCCACTGACGATTCTTGGGCCTAAGAATCAGCCCAAGGAGGAACGTTCATTCTCTGCGCAGAGACTGTCCCCTGGCCTGGCTGGCGTGCTCAGTGGTTGAGCATTGACCTGTGAACAGGAGGTCACGGTTCAATTGCGGGTCAGGGCACATGCTCGGGTTTCAGGCCGGATCCCCATTAGGGGGCGTGCAGGAGGCAGCCCATCAATGATTCTCTCTCATCGATATTTCTATCTCCCTCTCCCTTCCTCACTGAAATCAATAAAAACACTGTTTTTTTAAAAATCAATGAAAAAATTACCCTCGAGTGAGGCTTAACCAAACACCATGGGAGGAGGGGCGGCAAGAGATTAACCGAAGAACTTACATGCACATATGCATAGGCCGTGGACAGGCCGTAGTTCAGGGAAGGCCTGGGGAGGGAGCCGGAGCCGGGCTGAGGGAATCAATGGGGGGGTGGAAGCGGACATTTGTAATATTTTCAGCCTAAGTGACCGAACGACCGTTCCACCGGTACCTATGACGCACACTGACCACCAGGGGGCAGACGCTCAATGCACAGGCATGGAAACATTGAACAGACTGATGAATCTCAGAGGAAAGGGGGAGAGGGGGAGGGCGGGAAGAGATTAACAAAGATCTTATATGCACACTAGAGGCCCGGTGCACGGACTCATGGGGGGTCCCTCAGCCTGGCCTGCGGGGATGGGGCCGAAACCAGCAGTCTGACATCCCCTGAGGGGTCCTGGACTGTGAGAGGGCGTAGGCCAGGCCGAGGGACCCCACTGGGCCTCTAGTAAAAAATAAAATGTCAAACTCAAACAATACATAAGTAAATAAAATCTCCCATCTTCGACTGCAAAAACTGAAAAATAAAATAAAAAATCGGGATAATTTTCAGAATCATTTTAGGAAACCCTAGGAGGAAACCTTTGTGACTTTCGCTTAGGAAATGGTTTCTTAGATCTGATACCGAAAGTGCTGGCAACGAAAGAAAAAACGAACTTCTTCAAAATTAAACACGTTTGTGCTGCAGAGGAGGCCGCCAGGAAAGTGAGATGTGAAGAACCTCAAAGGCACGGCGCTGTAGGAGAAGCCAGAGGTGAAAGGTCACATGTTGTGGGTTCCACCCGTGTGTAACGTGTGTAGCGTGTGTAGCTGTGTAGCTGTGTAAGGTCCAGAGCAGGCAAAGCCGCGGAGACAGGAAGCTGGAGCGGGGCCAGGGGCTTGGGGGCGGGGCCAGGACTCAGGGCGGAGCCAGTGCTCAGGGCGGGGCCAGTGCTCAGGGGCGGGGCCAGTGCTCAGGGCGGGGCCAGTGCTCAGGGCGGGGGCGGGGCCAGTGCTCAGGGCGGGGCCAGGGATCGGGGCGGAGCCAGGGCTCAGGGGCGGGGCCAGTGCTCAGGGCGGGGGCGGGGCCAGGGGCGGGGGCAGAGTGAATGCTGGTGGGCGGGGTCCCCTCCATGTGATGGGAACGTTTTGGAACTAGGCAAGAGGTGGTGGTCGCACACATTGTCAATGTGCTAAATGCCCTGAACTCTTCACTTTAAAATTGATTTCGCCACAATGCCCCTTAAGAATATAAACTGTACTTTTTACATTTAAAAATTATTGCAAAAGGAAGTTAAAAGACAACCCACAGTGAGAAAAAGTTGCTTACAAACACCTTAGGTGATAAGGGACTTGTCTCCAGAATATGTAAAGAACTCTTCACAATAAAACCCCGAACTCGATGATAAAAGGACAAATAACCCATTTCCTGAGATGCGTAAAGGATTTGGAGAGACATTTCTCCCAAGATGGCACAGGCGGCCCAGAAGCAGGTGAGAAGGGGCTCCGGGCCGTCAGCCAGGACGCGATCGCAGCTCACACTCGGGACGGACAGCGACGGTGTTTACACAGGAGCGGGGGTCACACGTGCTGGGGTGCCAGAGCGCAGCTGTTCGGGAAAGGCTGGCAGATGCTCGAAGGTGAGCGTCCCCGGAAGACCCGGCAATCCTGCTCCAGGCTGGAGGCGAGAACGCGCCACGCGGACACCCGCACCCACGCTCACGCGGCACCCCCGACCGCGGGAGAGACCACCCAGGTGTCCTGAGCCGGAGGGTGACACAGGGTCCATCTTATCCATCTACCGCAGAGGCGCTGGGGCTGCAGCCGCTGAGCCAGGGGCCGTGAGCAGCGCTGCGGAGAGCGGGCGGAGCCTGGGCCGTGTGACCCACGGGGTGCTGCCCCCTCACAGGGGCTGCGGGGAGCGGGGAGGCGGCGATGGGTGCCGGCTTATTCCGGGACGTGAAGCGCAGCCTGGGGACTCTGCTTTAAAGGGCGAGTTGTGAGGGGTGTGAGCGACTCTCAGTGAAGCTGTGGTGAGTAAGAATAGTCCTGGGGAGCGCAGCCTGCGTTTGCTAGAAACCCTCAAACCACAAAAGAAAAGGCTGACAAATCTGCCGACATCAACGCGAGAAGTTTCCACTGAGAACCCTGAGCAAAGTCAAAGGGCAAGTGGCCTGGAAAAGCAGCAACTCCGACCTCAAAGCGTTCAACCCCGAAGCGCGAGAACCACGAGAAAATGGAAGTCACCGCCAGGCCATTGGGGACAGGGGACCCCGAAACCTCACACGGACGCTCGCTTTCATCCAGGACCAGGAGACGCCCCACGGAGACCCTTCGGGGGCAGTTACTCCTTTCCCTCAGCAAGGGCCGCCTCGGAGCCAGCGTGGGGGACGGGGACAGGGGGACAGGGAACGGGGGGGGGGGGGGGGTGGCGGACAGGACAGGCATACCTCTCGGCGGCAGTACCGATCCTGACTGTGCACGTCCCCGGGAGCTGGGCTTCCCTGAACCCCCAGCCCCACCTGAACCAGGTGACACGCCCCTCCCAGCCTGGCCACTGGCCCGGTCACAGTGGGAGGAGACGAGACCCACGTGTCCGTCCATGCGGCCACCTCTGCTCTAAGGACAACACGGGATTGAAGGGCTGAGTCCCTGCCCCGTCCAGCACCCGCCCTCGCCCTGGTCCCAGCGATGGCGGTTCTGGGCCTTCTCCCTCCTTCCTGACAGGCGCACCCGCATGTGACTGCCAGCCCAGAGCCCACCTGTCCCCCCAGCCGCCAGGGCGCCAGACCCCACCTGCTCCACCTCCTCTGCCCCACCCCCACCTGGTGGCCTCCCCAGCCCGTGCCTGCTGCCTCCACGACATTTGGGCTGAGGAGGGGACCCGCTGTCCCCCTCCCTAAGGCCTTCCCCAGGGCCAGCACCCTCCCCAGCCCTCCTGCAGCGAGAGCTCAATAGACGTGGGTCAGGGTGGGCGGGGTCGTGACCCTCCAGGGCACCCACGAGGGTGAGCGGAAAAACCCTAAGAGCAGAGGGCACAGCTGAGCACGGCCCCCAGGTGTCGGGACTCGAGGACCAAAGCCCCAGATCCGCCCGTGGAGCGGCCCTTCGCCCTCTCCCTGCAGCTGCCCCACAAGGGAGGTGGGGGGTGGAGATCACCCCAGACGGATCCCCAGCCTCAGGTCCCCCCAGGCCCAGCCCTGGAGCCTGGAGCACAGGCATGAAGGGGCCTTCGAGGGCCCCCCAGGCCATACCTCCACTTGGGCCTCCTCCCAGGCGTCCAGGCGGATGGACTTGACCTTGCTGACCTGCGGGATGTTGCGGTGGATGGCGGAGCAGCTCAGGCAGATGAACACGCCCAGGGTGTAGGAGGCCCAGTCGGGATCTGGAAGGCAAAGGCCGGAGTCTGGTCAGAGGGGGAGCGGGCCGGGTCACAGCTGGGGGCCCCGGTCTGCAGAGGCCTCCTCTGGCTTTGGCTGCCCCATCCCTGCAGGGCGGCTGGGAGGAGGCTCCCCAGGGGAGCAGCAGCCCCCCGACACCCCGGCTGCCCAACCCCCGAGTGGACACTGCATCGCGTGGGGGACGCTGACGACCGCAAGTCCAAGGACGGACGCGCAATGACGCACACGTGTCCAGCGTGACGAGGACCCTGGCGTGGCCGTGCCCGCAGCACACTCCGGGGTGGGACACACCGCGGGTCTAGTTTACAAGGAGGGTGAGCAGACTCGAGTGTGGGTGATGCCGACCCGGCAGGTGCTGACCCCGAGCCCATGCGGGCGGGGCCAGGGCTCTGTGTTTCTGTGGGTGGATGTCTCTCTCTCTGACCCACAGCACAGGGGCCCTCCCTGCCCCCAGCCCAGCCCAGTGTCCAGGCCCCTCCCTGCCCCCCAGCCCAGCTCAGTGTCCAGGCCCCTCCCTGCCCCCCAGCCCAGTGTCCAGGCCCCTCCCAGCCCAGTGTCCAGGCCCCTCCCTGCCCCCCAGCCCAGTGTCCAGGCCCCTCCCTGTCTCCCAGCTCAGTGTCCAGGCCCCTCCCAGCCCAGTGTCCAGGTCCCGTCCTGAAGGCTGGGACGGGTCTAGCGCAGGAGGTAGAGGCCAGGAGGCAGGTGGCGGCCCAAGACACAGCTTCTAAGTGGCACTCGGAACAGAGAAGTTTCAGAGAAAAGCTGCGTCACCCTCGGGCCTGTGCCCAGCCCGACTCTCCCGGGGCTGTGGGCATGGAGCCTGCCCTGTGGGTGCAGGGGGGAGGGGGGGGCAGGCTCACTGGAGTCTATGGGGTGGGGTGGCTGGGGTGGGAAGGGGCTCCGGGGGGATCTAGGCGGTGGAGGAGGGGAAGTGCCCCCCACTCACAGGGACCCCTCCCTGCACCGGGATTGGCTGACATCAGGGGGCCCACCAAGGCCTGCAAGGGTGGGGCAGTGCAGACACCCCAAGGCCTTCCCCCAGCTTAGAAGAGCTGTGACGGGAGGGGGGCCAGAGAGGCCGGGCCCTCCCGCCGAGCACACTCCTGTCCACTGCGGGCAGCCTGCCCCTCCACACGGCCGCGGCCGCAGTCTGCCAGCCCTGGAAGCCGCAGCCATACTTTCGGGGCGCCCAGCACCCCATTTTCTGCTTGGAAGACTCTCCCAGGACACCTCCAGCCCAGAGGCTGCCCCCCAACCCCTAGGGACCCCCACCCCCACCCCCACCGCCTGCGCCTCAGCTCAAAAGGTCACGCACACAGAGCTGGCGGGGCGGGGCGGGGGGGGGGGGCGGGCACCAGTCAGAGGCCCTGCCGCTTCCCCAGAGCTCAGTGTCCAGGCCCCTCCACGGGCATTTCTGCTCATTTGCCTCTTGACCACCCACTGCCTCGACCCTAGAATGTACAGGGCGGTTTGAGGGACCCCTCCCCGCAGCCCTGGCCAGGTGGCCGCCTGCAGGTGAGGGGCCCCGATGTCTGCACTGCCCTCAGCTCCCCTCCACCACGCCCGGGTGACCCGGCTGCCAAGGGACAGGCCTCCACCACAGGCTCTCCAGCCAGACAGGAGGCCCCCACCCGAGACCGCGCTTTCACGGGCGCGTGGGGACCACAGGTTTCCCAGTCACGAGGCCCCTCCTCTGTTCTCAGTCTCCCTTGGTGTTGGTGTCACTCAAACTGCTGGACAGCTGCCGCGGCCCCTGCAGGCCCCGCCCCTGGAGGCCCCGCCCCCAGGGTCCCGGGAGCTCGGGGGGGTGGGGGGGGCACAGCCCACCCACGGTCCCCCCGCAGCCACTCCAGGACATCCGGACAGGGGCAGGCGGCCCCTCCTCGGCCCCAGGAGCCGGCTCCCTCTTTGCGAAAATGCTGTCCCAACAGGAAATGAGGAAATCCTCGGACCCACGGCCAGCACCTCGGAGACATGAACAGGGAAGGGGGCCCCTGCGCCCGGGCACAGCAACCCTCGGGGGACGCTCAGGCCACAGGGACACAGGTGAGACATAGCGGCCTCGCCCACCCCACCGGCTGCAGTCAGCAGGGCTCGGCCGGTGGGCGGGGCCTCCGGGTGCTGCCTGGTGGGCGGGGCCTCTGGGATGCTATCTGGTGGGCGGGGCCTCTGGCTGCTGTCTGGTGGGCGGGGCCTCCGGGGCTGTCTGGTGGGCGGGGCCTCTGGGTGCTGTCTGGTGGGCGGGGCCTCCGGGGCTGTCTGGTGGGCGGGGCCTCCGGGGCTGTCTGGTGGGCGGGGCCTCCGGGTGCTGTCTGGTGGGCGGGGCCTCTGGGTGCTGTCTGGTGGGCGGGGCCTCCGGGGCTGCCTGGTGGGCGGGGTCTCCGGGGCTGGGCCTCCAGGGCTGTCTGGTGGGCGGGGCCTCCGGGCTGTCTGGTGGGCGGGGCCTCCGGGGCTGTCTGGTGGGCGGGGCCTCCGGGGCTGTCTGGTGGGCGGGGCCTCTGGGTGCTGTCTGGTGGGCGGGCCCCCCGGGGTGCTGCCTGGTGGGCGGGGCCTCCAGGGCTGTCTGGTGGGCGGGGCCTCCGGGCTGTCTGGTGGGCGGGGCCTCCGGACGGGGCAGCGGGCGAGGGTGGGGCTGGGCCCAGCGACAGGCGTCCAGGGAAAGCCACAGGCTTAGGGCAACCAGTGGTTTTTCTCCCAAAGCAGGAGCGGGGCTGTGGCGCCCTCAGCCGCCCGCCCAGCGGCCAAGCCTGCGGACTCAGCAGGGTGAGCGGCTGCGACAGGGCGGCCCCGAGCCTACGGCCCCCTCAGAGCGCTGCCCGCCCAGCTTCCGGGGACAAGCGGGTGTGGCCCAGGGAGCCAGGGAGGCCGCGCCCAGACGGTGGCCACGCCCTGACTGATGTCTCTCCCACGACCTGCCCCACAGCTCGCAGCTGGCACCGGGCGCTGGGGGACACCTGCCGCCCACCTGGTGTGCGTGTGTGTGTGTGCGTGTGTGTGTGTGCGCGTGTGTGTGCACGTGTGTGTGTGCACGTGTGTGTGTGTGTGGGGGGGAGCCCCAGAACCCCCCTTGAGCAGATGCTTGTAAGGAGGGTTCAGGAAGTTCGAGCCCTAGCCAGTTTGGCTCAGTGGGTAGAGTGTCCGCCTGCAGACCAAAGGGTCAGGGTTCGATTCTGGTCAGGGGCACGAACCTCAGTTGCAGGCTCCATCCCCAGCCCCAGTTGGGGGGCAGACAGGAGGCAACTAATTGATGTTTCTCTCGTACATCGATGTTTCTCTCTCTCTCTCTCTCTCCCACCCACCCCTCCCTTCCACTCTCTCTAAAAATCGATGAAAAATACCCTTAGGTGAGGATTAACAACAAAAAAGTTTCAAATTAAGAAATGGAGACACTAAACCTTTTCCATAAGAATAAAAAGACCACAATCCCAACCAGATGCCCAAGCCCCCCATCAGAGCTAGGAGGGAGACAGGAGGGAGGGAGGGTGTCCACGTGTGTACAGAACCCCACATCCTGAGTTCAGGGTCCTCCCTGGGGGAGGAGGGCCTGTGGTGGGCAGAGCTGGCTGGGGCACCCCAGCACCAGGACCCCTGCATCCGGCCAGGAGCCCACACCCTAGTCCTGGGCTCCACGTCACTGTGCCCCTCTTCCCAGCCAGACAGAGGGATGACCGGCCCTGCTCTGCTCTCTGGCGTCCGGTGGGCCGCCGGGAATCGGAAGTCCCTGCCCGATGGGCTGGAGCCGAGCTCCAGGGCCTGTGATCCTCCAGGGAGACCACGAGGCCAGTGGGTGCAGCCCTGGGCCTACAGGGCGGCGGAGGGCCTGGGGTGGACACCTGTAGCAACAGGAGGGGTGGGAGACGGGGCCAGGCCTGAAGCTCAGGTACACTCCTGCCCCAGCCACAAAGGTGTCCCAGGCCACTCCTTACTCTCAGTCCGGGAGACATCACCTGTGGCTCAGGGCAGACCGTCCCAGGCACCAGCTCCCCTGGCCGCTCTCCCTCCCCAGCCCCCCAGCCCCCCAACTCCCCAGCTCCCCAGCCCCCCAGCCCCCCAGCTCCCCAGCCCCCCAGCCCCCCAGCTCCCCAGCCCCCCAGCTCCCCAGCCCCCCAGCCCCTCAGCCCCCCAGCTCCCCAGCCCCCCAGTCCCCCCAGCTCCCCAGCCCCTCAGCCCCTCAGCCCCCCAGCCCCCCAGCTCCCCAGCTGCCTGCGCCTCTGTCTGCCCCGCTCTGCCCCGCCTTCTCCAGGCCATTCTGGTGTGACTCAGCCCCCTCTCCATTTCCGGGAGGTGGACTGACACCTGGACACGTGAGGCAGGTAGGGCTGAGCCAGCAGAACAGGTGTGTCCGGGCAGCCAAGGCCCAGCAGGGGGGAGGGGCTGGCTGAGCCTGGTGGCCCCGCTCCCCGACCTTTGCCCTTCCTGAGGAGGCCCGTGAGGGGAGGGCTGAGGTGCTGACAGCCATGGGGCTGGCTCTGGGCCAGCTCAGGCGGGCGGGGCAGGCCTGGGGCCCATGTCACTGTCTCATCTCCAAGGCCGCCTCCCCGCCCCGCCCCGCCCTGTGGGGCAGCCCAGGGCCCCCGCCCTGCCAGGCGGGTGTCACCTCCACAAGCTGCATTTAGAGAAGAATTAGTACCAATCCTCAGATTCTTCCCAAAGCCAGAGGAGGGGGTGCTGCTTCCAGCCTCATCCCGATACCAAAGGCAGACGAGGAGCCACGAGAAAGGAAACGGCAGGCCAACATCCCCACGAACATGACGCAAACCCTCCACAGAACACCAGCAAAACGCCCCCAGAGACGCACCAGCGGGCTCGCACCCGGGACCGGCGGAGCTCAGCCAGGGATGCAGGGCCGGTCCAGCACCCACAGGTCAGAGGGACGGACCCAACGAACACGCGAAAGACAGAACCGCACGATCGTCTCGACGGGTGCCAAAAAGGCCTTTATGGAACTCAGCGCCCAGTCACCACGAGCCCTCTCAGCGGCACGTACGGAGCAGTGGGCCTCCACCTAACCGAGACCCGGACGACCGCCCACAGCTCACGTCACACTCAGTTCCCCTCCAAGATCGAGGACGAGACCAGGATGCCCACCTCGCCCTTTTATCCAGCGAGTCTCGGCAGGTGTCGCCAGAACTGGGCAAGACAGAGAAACAAACGGCACCCAGGTCAGAAAGAAGGGGCAGTTTCACTGTTCGCAGATGGCGTGACACCACGTGTAGAAAACTCTACAGGCTCCACCCAGAACCGTTAGAACTAACAGACACGCAGCAAAGCTGCAGGATACAAACCTCAATATACAAATACCTGTTGTGTTTCCGGACACGGATGAACTATCCGAAAGGGCAATTAAGAACACAATCCCACTTACAATTGCAACAAAGAGAATAAAATTCCTAGGACTAAACCTAACCAGGGACACAGCTAAGCATCTGCAAAACATGGGGACAGGCTCTGAAGAGACGTTTCCCAAACACATCCATAGGAGGTGGAAGGCCTGCACGCGGGAAACTGCAAAACGTCAAGGAAAGAAATTAAAGACACGGAGAAACGGAAAGATGCTCCTTGCTCATGGCTGGAAGAAGGAACGTCGTTAACATGACCCGATTGCCCAAAGCAATCGACAGATTCAACGCCATCGCCATCAAAATCCCCACGGCCTCTTTCACAGAAATAGACCAAACTGAAATCCATATAAAAAAATAAATAAAAAGCCCTAGCCGGTTTGGCTCAGTGGATAGAGCGTTGTCGGCCTGCGGACTGAAGGGTCCCAGGTTCGATTCCAGTCGAGGGCATGTACCTTGGTTGCGGGCACATCCCCAGTAGTGGGTGTGCCCCTCATCCATGTTTCTGGCTCTCTATCCCTCTCCCTTCCTCTCTGTAAAAAAAATCAATAAAATATATTAAAAAAGAAAACTCATACAAGCTCAACAGCAAAAAAGACCCCAAACCAAAAACACCCAATCATCAACACGTGGGCAGGCTGGGTGGAGGGGGGCAAAGGTCGGGGGAAACGGGGACATCAGTAATAGCGTCAACCCTTAAAAAAACAACAAAGAACACGGGAAGACGCTCTGGAGGCGCCCCAGGTACCTGGAAGGTGTTCGGCACCCGTCACTATTCCTCAGGGAGACGCAAATCAAAACCACGGCCAGCCACGGCCGCCCCGACAATGGCGCTCGCAGAGAGACCAGGCACAGGCCGGCGGGAAGGTGGAGGGAACCCCGGGCCCTTTGGCTGGGGCGCACATCGGGCAGCCCCCCCAGAAAACAGCCCAGGGAGACGCCTGCCTTCCCCGCAGCGCCGGGCAGCGCGTGGGTCCAAGGACAACGGAACCCCGAGGAAAGACACGCGCAGTGTGTCTGCGGCCGCGTGGCTGACAGCGGCCTCGTCGGGGCGGCCGGGGTCGGTGGACAGGTGGCTGGGGTCAGTGGGGTCCACACGCCCGCTCTGG
Source organism: Eptesicus fuscus (assembly GCF_027574615.1). NCBI lineage: Eukaryota > Metazoa > Chordata > Mammalia > Chiroptera > Vespertilionidae > Eptesicus > Eptesicus fuscus. Next base: position 108,257,857 of record NC_072478.1, on the reverse strand, counting down.
CTCTGCCTCGGCCCTAAAAAGGAAACCTTGACCGGCAGCGGGGCTCAGTGGTTGAGCTTCGACCTATGACCCAAGAGGTCACGGTTCCATTCCAGGGGGGGGCACAGGCCCGGGTTGGGGGCTCCATCCCCAGTGAGGGACGTGCAGGAGGCAGCCGATCCATGACGCTCTCTCACCATGGATGTTTCTCTCTCCCTCTCCCTTCCTCTCTGAGATCAATGAAGACGTATTTTAAAAAGAAGGGAACCTAAAAAAAATAAAATAAAAAATAAATAAATAAATAAAAAGAAGGGAACCTGTCGTTCAGGACAGCGTGGACGAACCCTGAGAGCGTGAGCTGAGGGGAAGAGTCAGAGAAAGACAAAGACCACACGTGGAATCTAAGTAAACAAACCCCCACCGCGACGCGAGAACACGCGGGGGCTGTCGGAGGCGGGAACAGCATGGGCGTGGGGGGGGGGTAAACGGAAAAGCTTCCAGGGATGAGACGGTTTCTGGGCGTGTCACGCACACCCGGCGCCGCAGTTCCTCCGGTGCCGACGCTGGGAAGCCGCTGAGAGAGGCGCTCTGAAAAGACGTGGTGAGGTGGAGGAGGAAAGGGAGCGCGTCCACGGTGACGGGAAAGATTTAATTAAAAACGTACGTGTTAGTGTGTGAGGCGACGAGGGTGAAGTATGGTTATTCTGGTGACCGCGTCTCAGTACATACAAACATTTAACCGTTACGTGTACATCTGCGACTACTATCCCCGCTGTCAGTTACATGTCTGTTGTAGCTGCAATCTTAAGTATGTTTTTATTGACTTCAGAGAGGAAGGAAGAGAGAGAGGGAGAGGGAGAGAGAAGCATCATTGATGAGAGAGAATCATTGATTGGCTGCCTCCTGCACGCCCCCCACTGGGGCGGGGGGTCATGTGCCCCAACTGGGAATCGAACTGAGACCTCCTGGTTCCTAGGTCTACGCTCCACCACTGAGCCACGTCAGCCAGGCACATGTGACTCTTTTTAAAGAAGATTCCACAGTATGCTGCCACGCGGAGGGACCCGGAGGACACGCTCTGCTCCGAGAGACAAGCTGGACACAGAAGGACAAGCACCGAGCGGCTCCACTCACGGAGGCGGATGGCGGAGACGGCGGGAGGTGGGCGCGGGCAGAGACGGCGGGAGGTGGGTGCAGCAGAGACGGCGGGAGGTGGGTGCGGGCAGAGACGGCGGGAGGTGGGCGCGGGCAGAGACGGCGGGAGGTGGGTGCAGCAGAGACGGCGGGAGGTGGGTGCGGGCAGAGACGGCGGGAGGAGGTGCTTCACGGCCGGCTTTCCACGTGCGGGAGGGAGCGATGGGCGTGGCGGGGATGAGGCCACGGCGGTGTGAACGCATCGGGTGCCCCTCAACGCTGCTCCCCACGTGGTGACGACGGCAGTTCTACGCTGTGTGTATTTTGACACCATCAAAGGGGGAAGCGCCGCCCGCCGGCCGCCCAGTGCCTGGCAGCGGGAGGCGGCCGCAGAGGTGGGGGAGGGGGTAGACCAGGAAGTCCCGCTGCCCCCCAGCGACCTCGCCCCTCCTCCCCCCACCCGGACCCCAGCAGGGTCCTCCCAGTTCTTTCCTCGGAGAAATGGGGCCGTACAGCCGCCTGGCAGCGGACCCCACCGGGCGCCGGCTCCTGGCTGTGGTGGGATAGGCGCGCCCAGGTGAGGCACCCGTGCGGCGGGGCTCACCCCGGAGGGTGCTCGGTGCCACCGACGGCTAAGAAGGTGCCGCTCTGGTGGGCGTGGGGGCGAGCCGGGGGCCGAGGCGGGACAGGGGTCATATGTAATATTTTCAACAATAAATAGTTATTTTTTAAAAAGACGGAAACGCCCGGTCCTGTCACCTCAGGTAACAGTGTGGCTCGCAGGCCTGGGTGCCGCTGTCAGTGAACCCGAACCAGGCCCCGGACAGACGCGGGCGCTCAGCTCACCCTCTGGCCACAACCGCACGGCTCCCCAACCGACGCCTAACCGTCAGCAGGAACACGTGTGAGCTCTGCGTGGACCTCCGGTAACAGGAGCAAGTAACCGCTTTCCACCTGCGGCTCCAGGCCGGGTCCCGGGCGGAGCCTCTCCCAGCAGCTCAGGGCTCCTGGGGGGCCACCCCGGACAGGCCGCCCTTGGGAGCCGCGAGACAGGGCCCGGGTTCGATGTCATGGGGGAGGGTCGGGAAGCGGGTGTTGGGGGCTGCAGGGGTCCCCAGACCTCCTTCCTCCCCAGCCCTCGCAGGGCCAGCTGGCAGGCCTGCCCAGGTCCCCACACCCGGCCCGCGCTGTCCTGCTGTCCAGGGCGGATGCTGCGGGAACCCACCCCGCGGTGCCCGCTCCTGGCTGGCCGGGCTGGGGAGGGCGAGGGCGTGTGGCTGGGTTCTGCCAGCATCACACACGGTCCACGCCGCCCAGCGGTGCCCGAGGGTCCCTGGCCGCCCTCTGACCCCAGCTGCACCCGACAGGCTGGCCCGCAGGCAGGGCTCCGCGGGAGGAGAAGGTGCAGGCCTCAGGCAGCGGCCATGGGCCCTGAGGCCCGGAGCAGAGGAGGCAGGGAGCGGACAGAGCTGAGGCCCGGAGCAGAGGAGGCAGGGAGCGGGCACCGCAGGGCGGACAGAGCTGAGGCCCGGAGCAGAGGAGGCAGGGAGCGGGCACCGCAGGGCGGACAGAGCTGAGGCCCGGAGCAGAGGAGGCAGGGAGCGGGCACCGCAGGGCGGGCAGAGCTGTGGCCGGGCAGCAGGAGTCCTGTCTGCCTTGAGGCCCCGTGTCCCCTAAGGACCTCCGTTTCCCCACCCGTAAAATGGGGGGCCTGCTCAAGGCTTGTCTGCTCCCAGGCCACCGGGCGGGTGGGACTGGATGGGGGTGTCCTGGGGCAACTCTGCAAAGCAGAGGCTTGGCCCGTGCCAGGGCCACCCAGGCCGTGGCCCCTGGACCGGAGGCCGGGAGGGCAGTGTGGCCGGGAAGAAGGGTAGGGACAGGCCAAACCTGAGCGCCCGGCTGACGTCCCTTCCTCCCTGACCCCCTGGCACTTTCCTGACCAAGTGGAAAGGCAGGTCTGGGAGGGGAGGGGAGGGGAGGAGTCTGGGGCGAGGGCTCCCCATGAGCAATCCCCGGGGCAATGGGGGTGGCGCCCCACCAGCCTCTGGAGAAGCCCCCGCTGCCTCCCCGTGGGATACCCAGGCGCCCGGTGCTTCCTCCCCCCCCACCCCCCGCGCCACTCCCGGCCCCCCGCGCCACTCCCGGCCCCAGGCCCAAGGCTGCTGACCAGCCGGTTCCAGACCTGGGGCTGCAGAGGCCCCGCCCTGCCCGCGGGGCGGGGTGGGGGGTGCAGGGGGTGCAGGTGACTGGGGGCAAATGCAGGGACTTCCCACCACCGCCCAGCGCCTCGCCCTCCCTGTGCCTGAGGTTTGTTCTGAGGGGTCCTGGCTGGGAGCCCCCGTGGGGTGCCGAGTGCCCAACCGAAGCGCCTGGGACGTCCCTGCGGGAGGCCCCCCGCGCCCCAGCTTGAGGGGATGCGCCCCCCGCGGAAGTCCTCGGTCTGGCTCTGCTGAGCCCAGGACGCCGGCACCGGAGCAAAGTCCAGGCGGTGCCCGCAGGGAGGATGGGGGCGGGGTGCGCGCTCCGGGCGCTGCCAGAGCCCCCTGAGCTCCCTCCCCTGCTGTGGGGGCGCAGGGCAGGGGCTCCGGGGGCCATGACGTCACCGCCAGGTCGCGGGGAGCCAGGTGGACGCCCACGCCCAGCCCCGCCCGGGCGGCTCCCATCCTCCCCGCGGCCCCGCGCGGCGATTTCCTCTTTCTCTGCGGAGCCCGAGGTTTCGCAACGCGGCGGGTCCGCGGAGGACGGCGCCCGGAGCCGGGAGCCCGGAGGGGGAGGGGAGGGGAGCGGAGGCGGCGGGGGGGGGGGGGGCGCGGGCCTGGCCGTCGGTCCCGCAGGTGCACTCGGCGCGCCCCACCCGCGCGGGGACCAGGCTGCGCGCCCGCGCCCCCGCCACGCGGCGCCATAGCGCCCTCCGGCCCCGGGTCGGCATCCCGGCGGGCACCCACCGGCCCGCATCCCGGCAGCGCCCGGGACCCCACCCACCCCGCAGCGCCCGCCCGCCCGCACCTACCCGGGGCGCCGCAGTCGGCGCAGCGCGCGTTCCCGGGCCGCCGCAGCAGCTCCCACACCCGCGGCCGCTCCTGGGCCATCGCAGCGCCGCGCCCCCGGGCCGGGCGGGGCCCCGAGGTGCCCTCCGCGCTAGGGCCCCACGCGGGCTGCCCGCCGCCCCTGCGCCATCGGCCGCCTCAGCCGGGGCGCCGGTTCCGCATTCCCGCCGCCGCCGGGCTCCGCCGCTCGTGTCGCCGCCGCCGAGGCCGCCAGGCGTGTGCTGCGCGGGGCCCGGGCGCGGACGGCGCGCTCCGGCCGGCACGGCCCGCGGGCGGCCCCCAGCGGCGCGGGCAGGCGGCCTCCTGGGCGCACCCAGCCCTCGCGCCCGGCATCCGGGTGGCCCCACGCCCACCCCGTCCACGCCCAGGGGCCACGCGCTCTGCACTGAGCCACCAGCCACACTGCTGGGAGCGGGGGGGACCTGCCGGCCTGGGTGGGGTCGGAGGTGCCAGCATGGGGGGGGGGGGGGGGCGGCGGTGACCGCACCCACATACCCACTGCGCCTTCCCCGGCCCGCATCCCGCCCAGCCCGCCCGCTGAGTGCTGGGGAAGGAAGGGGTGCGTGCCCGGAGCTGGGGACCCCGCTCACCATCCTGGGAGGAGACAGCCAGCAGGTGACAAGACCCGCGACCGTGGGTGCTCAGGAGGAATAAGGGCCCCACCCTCCCTGCTCGGGGGACGGGACAGGGTGGGCCCAGCGCCCGGGGCAAAGCCCTCCTGCCTGGGCCTCAAGCAGGAAGGTGACGTGGACAGAGATGGAGGTGACGGTCCACAAAGGATGTCCCTCCTCCACGTGCCCATGCTTTTTTCCCCTCAAATTCTGTTTTCTTCTTCAATTATGAACGCAGGGACACATCCTGTTAAGAACAAATTGCAACAGAGCAGCCTGAGAGGTCACAGCCTCCCGCCCGCCCCGCCCAGGCCCTTCTGGGCCGGTGGCTGCTAATAGCCCCTCAGCACCTTCCCGAGACCCACAGCCTCTATCCTTCCCGCCTTCCCCCCAGGACCGCCAGCTGAGCACCCTGAGTAATCAGCAGGGACCCCCCACCCCCAAGGGCAGGGACCCCACAGCTCCCAGCCCAGCCCAGGGCCTGCAGATGTTCAGGCCCCGAGCGCCCAGCCCAACACCCCCAAGGAGAACAGAGCAGCCGTGCGGCTGCTGGAGTCTACGCCTCGGAACCGGTGTGGGCGCCTGTGGACATGAGCGTGGCCTTCGCTTCCCTCCCGCGTTGCCAGGGGTGGGAGGCCGTGGCCGGGAGACGCTCTGGGTCTGAGACTCAGGCCTCGGCACCCCAGCCCCCGGGGGGACCCTGAGGGCCGAAGCAGAGAGCACCCATCTGGCTGAATTGGCCTGGACCTGGGACCCTGGCCTGGGTGGGAGGAGGAGCGGGCACGCCTGGCAGCAGCAGACCCCGCCCCTGCCCCCCACACGCACTGGAGCTCCGGGCTGCACAGCCACAGGACCTGGAGTGGCGCGGGCGCGACCCGCCGGCCAGAGCTCTCCAGGGGCCGCCAGTCCTCCCCCCTCCCGCCCTCCCAGGCCACATCCTCTCCTTGGCCTCCTGCTCCATGGCCTGCTCCCTGCCCGACCCTGGAGGCGGCCCTCCGCTGGGCCCCGGGAGGGTGGGCAGCCCAGGGAATCGTGCCTCCTGAGGGAGCGCTGGGCAAAGCCAGCCTCCCCACGCAGCCTTGGGCTCGGTGCCCTCTGGCCCACCCCTACAAAGGGTCATTGTGTTCCACCCAGAGAAACAGAACAGCCAGAGGAAAGATGGGGTAGCAGCTTTGGGGAGCTCTGCAGGGGGGGCCGGCCCGGCCCACGGAGCCGGCAACCCTCCCCCCCCAGGGCCAAAGCCAGGGGTGCAGGGACGCACAGCCCCCAGAGGCCTCATAAGGTGTGGTGTCCAGGGGCCCTGAGGCCGAAGCAGAGAGCACCCATCTGGCTGAATTGGCTTCGACCCTGGACCGGGCATGGGTGGGCGGCGGAGCGGGCACTGCCTGGCAGAAAAATACTTGAAGATATTGTTTGCTTAGTTTCCAGAGAGGAGCGGTATTAGCTGGGGAGGAGGGTGGGTCTGAAGTCCTCAGGCCCTGGGGCTGCTCCCCGGCTGCGGGCGGGACCTGCTGCCAGGCCCCTGCGGGCACAGAGGCCGAGCACTCAGCGGGCACAGCCCTGAGCAGAGCGGCTCCCAGGCAGCCACCCTCCTGCGGCCGGGGGGCGGGCGGGGAGGGGAGGGGCCAGCAGGGAAGCTGTGCACACCCACCTTTAGCCTTTCCCTTACCTGGGCAGGGGGGGGGGGCGGGGGAAGAACATATTGACACTGGGGTTCCCGCTCTTACCCTGGCCCCGCCCCTTTCAGCAATGGCCGTGGCACTGTGGGGGCTTTTTTTGTTTTGTTTTTTGTTTTTTTAATCCTCATCCGAGGATGTTTTCCCATTGATTGTTAGAGAGAGTGGAAGGGGCAGGGAGAGAGCTAGTGCGGAGGGGAGAGGAGAGAGAGAGAGAGAGAGAGAGATTGGCTGCCCCCCGCACACACCCAGACAGGGCTGGGAATCAATCTGCAACCCAGGCATGTGCCCTGGATCAGAATGCTCCAACCACTGGGCAACACCACCCAGGGCGGAGCTGTGGGTTTTAAGGTCACAGGCAAATGGGTGCAACACACACAAAAACCCACTGGTGCCGGCCCGTGTGGCTCAGTGGTTGAGCGTGGATCTCATGAACCAGGAGGTCACGGCTCAATTCCCTGCCCTGGTTGCAGGCTCGATCCCCAATAGGGGCGTGCAGGAGGCGGCTGATCAATGGTTCTCTCTCGTCATTGATGTTTATCTCTCCCTCTCCCTTCCTCTCTGAAATCAATAAAAAAAAAAACCACTGGCAAGGAACTCTTACAAGTCAGTGACAGGAGCTCGGTGACCCAGTTAAACGCGGGCCAGGACCCACACGGCCACTTCCCCAGGGAAGGCCCACGTGGCCACGAGGCCCACGGGATGCTCCCACCATCAGCCCCCAGGGAGCGGAGAGCGGGCGCTGTGAGGGGCCAGCGCACACCCAGGGGCGGCGAGAACTGAAAGTCGGAAGACAGCCCTGCCCGGGCAGCTCAGGTGGTTAGCGCGTCGTCCCGATACGCCCAGGTTGTGGGTTCGAGCCTCGGTCACGGCACATGCAATAAGCAAGCGGTGAGTGCGTGGGTGGGTGGAGCAGCAAACCTCTCTCAAACACATTTTAAAAAATAAAACTAAAAACAGCAGGTGCGTGTGGGCGAGGACGAGGCGGGCAGAACCCCGAGGCGCCGGGGGCGGGAGGGGCAGCCTCTGCGGACCAGGCTCCGTTGGCTCCTCAGATGGTTACATGCAGTGACCACCACCCAGCAGTCCAGGCCTGGGCACAGACCCGAGAACCGGAAACGCACACAGGTGCCTGCACCCCGCTCACAGCCCACCAGTCACAGCAGCTGGAGGAGCGGGCAGCCCGTGTCCACCGGCCGGCGACAGACACACGGGGTCAGCCCCGCCCAGAGCTCGTCACACACACGCGGCGACACACCTCGCTCGGGCACGGGCCTGAGAACATGCTTGGCGTGTGCACGGGTTCAGAGGGGCGCGGCGGGCCATCGGCCTGCGTCCTCGGTCCCACGCGTTTCCCACGTTCAAACAGGACTGAGCAGCTCCCCCTGCTCCCTCTGCTCTGGGCCTGACGGGACGCCCCAGCTGCGCTGAGCCATGCGGCCTCCACGCGGTGACGGGGTCCTGGGTCCACCCTCTCAGCAGCCCCCCAGAAGCTGGCTTCATGTGCCTTCGCAGATGGGGAGACTGAGGCTGGGAAGGGCTGGGCCATGAGGTCATGGGGGTCATCTCCTGGGGCCTGAGGCCAGAGACCAGCACGAGGGACCCACACACCAGACGGAGGAGCCGGAAGCCCTCCAGCCTCACAGAACACAGGGCGGAAGGCGGGACGCTTTCCACAGGTCATCGGGCTCTCGCTGCGCCAACCAGCTGCCTCTGAGCACGTCTGCTGTGACCAGGTCCCTGCCCCATGTGGGATGGGCCCGGACAGGTGTAATGGGGCTTGTATTTCCCTCTGTCCATCCATCCCTCCACCCACCCACCCATCCATCCACCCATCTACCCATCCACCCATCCACCCACCCATCCACCCACCCATCCACCCACCCATCCACCCACCCATCCATCCACCCACCCATCCATCCACCCACCCACCCACCCACCCATCCACGCACCCATCATCCACCCACCCATCCATCCACCCACCCACCCATCCACCCACCCACCCACCCACCCATCCATCCATCCACCCATCCATCCACCCATCCACCCACCCACCCACCCATCCATCCACCCACCCATCCATCCACCCATCCATCCACCCATCCACCCACCCACCATCCACCCATCCATCCATCCACCATCCATCCATCCACCCACCCATCCACCCACCCATCCACCCATCCATCTATCCACCCACCCATCCATCCACCCACCCAACCACCCACCCATCTATCCACCATCCATCCACTCATCCCACCTACCATCCATCCACCCACCCACCCATCCATTCACCCATCCCACCTACCATCCATCCACCCACCCATCCATCCACCCACCATCCATCCACCCATCCCACCCACCCACTGAGAGGAGGGATCTATGTTCTCAACTTGAACCTGGGTGGGTCTGACTGCTCAACCCATGCAGAATGGCTGCAAGACCCACGTGACTGCCAAGGCTGGGCCCTGACAGGAAGTCACCTCCACCTGGTGCACAAGCTCTCAGATTCCTCTCTCTCTCTCTTCCTCTCTCTCTCTCTCTCTCTCTCTCTCTCTCTCTCTCTCTCTCTCTCTCGTCTCTCCTTGGGAGCTGAGCCTGGGAAGCCAGGTACGGAGCCCGGCACCTCTCAGGCTGCCTCACAGCGGAGACCCAGTGGAGAGAGCCGGAGCCCACGATGCCCGGAGCCCGGCTGCTGTATCAGCCCGAGCGGCTGGCGTCCTCCCCGCCCCGGGGAGAGGCCTCAGGGGATGAAGCCTCAGCCACGGCCCTGCGAGAACCGGGCTGAGCGCAGCCAATCCCTGGGCGGAGAGAATGTCCCCAGAAAATGCGGGAGGGGGGACAGCCACAGGGGGTGTCCGGCACCCCAACCCCGCGCTCCCACCGCCTCAGGACGGAGCGCTGGCCTCCGGGTGACCCCCAGCTCCCCACGGCCCCCTCTCACCTCCAGCGCGGGAACCCAGCTCCATTCCTACCCCCCGCAGCCCGGCCCCGGGCGCTGGTCCACCCGGGTGGGCGGAGCTTGGCCACCAGGTGAGCAGGCACCTGCCCCAAGCGGATGTGGACCGCGCTGCCCACGGGGTGCGGGCGGGGGCATTGAGGAGCCTCAGGGGGACGCCCTGGCATGTCAGGAGGACCTGGGTCCCACCTTCAGGTTCCCCGGGTGGGGCCCCCCTCCCCGCCCCCACTCCCCTCCGGGTGACCCCGCTCCGCGCTGCAGTTCCGCCGCCGTCCAGCAGGGGCCGCCACGCCACCACCTTCGGTCCTGGAGGCGCAGTGGGTCAGAGGGGAAGGACAAGGGTTTCCCGAGGGTTTGGCCCAATTGCTATACTGGGCGGGCCAGCCCCACCCCAAAGGGCCCCCAGCCCAGCATCTTCAGGAGGGCGGACCGGCAGGCAGACCCCTGGAGGGGGTGTCCCCACGCCGTCCGGGGCCCTGTCCTCCCAGCAGCGCCACCTGGGACTAGAGCTGCTGGTCCAACCCTGGAGCCGGGGTTCGGGTGGGACTCGGAACAACGCTCCCTGTCCTGGCCCCGCAGCCCCCTCTCCAGGGCGCCCCGGGGGCAGGGAAGGGGACAGGCCTGGGGAGCAAAGGGGGCCCTGTGCGGGGTCTGCGCTGCCTGCGGGGGGACAGCGGGCTCGGCCAGCCTGCCGCCGGCCCTTCCCTCGGAGCTCACCTCCGGGCGCTGGCCATCCAGGTCCCAGACCAGGAGCACCTGCCGCTGTTACGAGACTCTCAGGCCTCATGGCTCCAACGGGAGCGAGACCACCTGCAGGTCTGCGGGGTGGCCCTGTCCCGTTGGCCCCTCCAGGGGGACCCCGAATTCCCGGGGAAGCTCAGGGCATGGGCCAGGCCTGAGCATTCTAGACCAGCCCCCCACAGGAGCAGGCTGGCCCACAGACCCTACCCCTTGGCGCCCAGCTGAGCGTGGTGGGCGCCGCCACGGGGCGTCCCCCCTCAGAAGTAAGGGGTGGGTAGCAGCCTGCCAGGCCTCCCGCAGGAGGGCTGGCCTCAGGGGGCCCAGGCCGGGGGTTCCGTCCAGGAGGGGGCCCCTCCTGCACCATGCGTGGCACACGGCTGTGAAACGTGATCTGTTCCTCCGAAGAGACTGGAGACTCAGGACTTTAGACCCAGAATTATGACAAGCTCATGCTCTGGCTCCATCAAAGGTTCCCTAGTGTCTCTGGCAACAAAGGACCCCTGCCCCTCCCGGTCTCACCTCAGTCAGCCCTCCACTGGCTCCAGGCTCTGGTCCAGGCTCAGGCTCCATGTTCCAGGCTCCAGGGGGTGGGGGAGAAGCCCTCTGTGCTGGGCCACCAAGGCGGCTCTGACCACCCCGGCTTGCCTCTCCATGGAGCCCCTCACCAGCCCTTCGTGCCTGGCGGCTGCCAGCAAAGCCACACTGGATTCCAGCACAGAAACCAGGACGGACGGATGAGCTGGCTGTGCTTATGGATATAAAACTACAGCCACGGGCACATCATTTCTAGACGACGTAAAATCAGTAAACATGAGCTGCTTGTGACGAACGGCTTCGCTGTTTCCGTAAAAACAAGACGTGCTTGGTGTGAAACAGTCGTGACGAGAACCCGGAGGGGAGCCAGCTGATGTCGGCAATGCCGGCCCGGACATGGTCCCCCCAAGCCCAGACCAGGAGCCGTGTGGTCCCCACTCCAAGAGGGGGCCGCGTCACACGTGCGCTGGCCGGTTCTGACTCCCGATCCCGTTTACTGGAAGCGCAGGCCTGTCCTCGCTGTCAGTGCCCACAAAGCAAGCGCCACGGGTTCCGGAAGAACGTGAGGCGCCACCCATGCCAGGGCGGCCCGGGTCAGTGCCTCCCCGGGTCCTGTCAGAGGCAGAGCAGGAAGACGGGACGGAGCAGAGGCAGGGGGGAGGGAGGACGGGCCACAGGCCCAAGCACCAGGCACCTCCAGACGCCGGGAAAGGCAGGAGTCTCGCCAGAGCCCCCAGCAGACATGGCCCTCGGTGTTTCAGGCTCCAGACCCTCACGTGACACAGCTGCCTGCTTCAGCCGTCGGGTTTCCGGGGACTGTGCGGAGGGAAGGGGCCTCCCGAAGGCTGGGGTGTGGCTGCAGTGGAGGGAGCACAGGGCGAGGGACGAGGGGGACCAGCCCTGCGCCCCGGCTCCCAGCCATGCCTTGTGTGGGTGAGGTCGGGGGCGGGGCGGACAAGGACCAGACCGGGGAGGGCGTGGGCCTGGCCATGCTCCTGGCCCCTCCCCAAGGCCCTGATGTGGTGCCTCTCAGCACTGGTCTCTGGGGACAAGGGCACCGAGGAATCCATCGCGCTTCACACACACCTGCTGGCAGCTTCGGCAGGAGCGGGCGGACGTCGGGCTCCCCGCGTCCTGTTTCAGTGTCAGGAGCCGCCGCCATCCCCACGCGGCTATGCTCAGCACGGCCCTCCTCCGCCTCCCTGGCTATCACCCCTCCTTCAAATCCACCGTGTGTTTCAGAATGAGAATCTCCCCATGTCCACAGAAAGTTCAACTACAGAGTTTGACAAAATATTTCTTCATTTTGAAACAATTCCAGACTTCCCAAAAGCTACTAAAATAGAAGTGCCACACGCCGTTTCTCCAAACCTTACGGGACCACAGGACAAGGCGGCATCGCCTTGGCCACCGACCTGCAGACCCTCAGCTGTGGCCTCCCGCCCGACCCCCCGCCGGGCCACGGAGCCTGGTGCCTGGGACGGCCCCGAGTCCTCCCGGACCAGCCGCTCTGAGGACTGCTTCCTCGTTTTGTACAAGGCGCTCACGAGACGGAGGTTACGCACTTGGCAAGAAAACCACCGACGTGACCTGTCCTTCTCGGGGAGTCAGGTTGGGGTGCTCCCTCCCTCCCCTCCGGGCGGTCCAGGGGCGCCTCTGTGCACGGGGTGCTCCATTTGGGGACCCCCAGGGCCTGGCTGTGAGAAACAACATGGCTCCGAGCCAGAGCTAAGCTGCAGGCCCGCGGCCATTCTCGTTGCTGCCGGAGTTTCCTTTTGTACAAACACACGGGTATTTCTAGTTGCTTTCCTTTAAACTTTCTTTTAATCCAGTCAACACAGATTTTAATTGTTTTGTAATTTATTGAGAGAGACATCGATTTGTTGTTCCCTTCCTCTGGCCGATTCTCGTCTGTGCCGACGGGACTGAACCCACAGCCTTGGCGCATCGGGACGGCGCTCTAACCAACCGAGCGCCAGCCAGGCCCGTTCCCGCAGTTTCTTACGTCTTTCTCATGTTACAGATACTCTCGGGTTCCGCTTTTTCATTGTTTTGTTTTATAAAAAAGGGAAAGAAAACCACTCTTCCAGGGAAGTTTTCTGAAATTCACAAACGTCCAGTGTTACAAGATGAGGCCGAGGAGGAGCCCTTCCCGGTGTGAGCCCCGCCCACCGAGGTGCTCCAAGGGCACGCGGACGCCCCTTTCTCAGTCACACCAAGTGACCTCAGGGTGACAGGTCAGCGCCACGGCTCCGCCCCAGATGCCCGGCCGGTGGCCTTCCCATGAGGATTTAGTGTTTGTCTGCCTTTCCGTCCATCAAGTCTCCAAACCCCAGCTTTTCCAGTGGTTCTTGTGCCATCAGTTGCCTGAAAGACAGACGGACAGGTGTCAGGTGGAGGAGAATGAGGGCAGCGCCCAGGCCCAGGCTGCCATCCCACCCGGGACCTGGTCCCCAGCGGCCTCCTGCTGTTCAGGCGCCGGAGCCCGGAGCCCCTCCCGCCTCCCACTCACACGCCGGAAAGAGCTGGGTCTGCGTGGTTTTGTCTGGGGAGGCAGCTCTCAGAGGCCCCCGCTCACCTCCCGGACGCGCCGGTACCTGCCACTCGCTGGCCACCATCACTGCCACCCCACCTTCCAGCACTGAGCGTGCACCCCTACACCCCCAGCAGGCGAGCTGGACACCTGGGACCACCCGCGACGCTCAGACCCAACTCTGAAGGTTCTGTGGGCCTGTGCGCGCTGGCCACGCCGCTGAGAAACACAAACCGCCCCGGAAATGAGCGGCACCCAAGCCTCGGGTCCCCGCAGCTGTCCCCCCTGGAAAACCACTGGAGCTGCTTCATGCAGCCAGGAAGCTCGGGACCTGCTCTCAGGCTTGAGCAAATGGAAGGGGGATGGGGATGGGAGAAACGTGGAGAAACGTGGGCAATTGCTGGTGCTGGGGGACAGGGGCAGCGCTCACTGGACTGCTCTCTGCACGTGCTGGGCAATCTCCCTGCAAAAAGCCAGAATCCACTTGAAAAATAAAAAGTCTACGCATAGGGCAGACTAAGGAATTTGTCTGTGTCCCCAGAAGGGCTGGACAAGCTGGTAGGTAAGCTCCTTGCTCACCACACTTGCCGCTACCAATGTGGACTGTCGGTGCAGTCGGTGGTTTCAGATTACACCGGGAAGGAGCTCCATGGGAGAGGCAGCCGAGGGGCTGGGAGGGACCTGTAGCTGGGAGACAGGGTGGGCGGGCGGCAGGGAGGCCAGATCCTGGGAACCTGCGGCGACTGTCACCGCACAGCCAATGCGGCACCGGCAGGCACCCGGCAGCTGGGAAGCCAAAGTGGCCTGAGGCTCAGACAGCAGCGCCATGTGTCCCCGGGCACCACCGCCCTCTCGTGCGGCCTCTGACCTGTGTGCTGGCTGGGAGGTGTCCCCGACCTGGCCGGGTGGTCGGGGGGGGTGGGGGGGTAAGAGAGCATCCTGGGCTCTGAGGGGCAGGCTAACAAAACCTCAGGGAAATGTCCGCAGAACCGCCGGCCCGGTCAGCAGTGTGGACTGGCGGCAGGTCACAGTAATTCCAGGGCAATGGCTCACACTCCAGCCAGGCCCAGTCACACCCTCTCGCCACGTCCCGGTGAGGAGGGCGCCTGGCCAACAGTTCTCGGAGCTGCGGCCGTCAGCGGACCCAGGACCCCCAGGGACACACTCTGGGGGGAGATGACTTTGGTTTACAGTGGGGGACCGGAGAGGCGGTCAGGAGCAGGAAGGGCCAGAGACCAACACTGGTCGTGTTTAGGCAGCCAGTTTGGCTCAGGGCATAGAGCACCGCCTGTGTCAGGGCGTCTGCAGGAGGCAACCACCGTGTGTCTCCCTCACATGGACGTTGGTCTTTCCCTCTCTTCCACTCTCTCTAAAAAGCTCGATGGCAAAATACCCTCGGGCCCTGATCGGTTTGGCTCAGTGGATAGAGCGTCGGCCTGTGGACTGAAAGGTCCCGGGTTCGATTCCAGTCAAGGGCATGTACGTTGGTTGCGGGCACAGCCCCAGTAGGAGGTGTGCAGAAGGCAGCTGATCGATGTTTCTCTCTCATCGATGTTTCTAGCTCTCTATCCCTCTCCCTTCCTCTCTGTAAAAAATCAATAAAATATATTAAAAAAAAAAAAAAAGAAAGAAAAATACCCTCGGGTGAGGATCAACAACAAGAAGTAAGAAGGGCTCTGCTGAACTGGGGCGCCGCGGGCAGGCCTCCACCCGTTTCTTCATAGCCTGCAGTCTCCGCCACCGGCCGCATTCCAAACGCACAGCACAGGGCGCGTTGGTGCGGTCGGCCCAGGGGGTGGGAGGTCACTGCACCCACAGCCTCCGTCTTCTCTCACCACCCAGGTCCGCAGAGAGGATGCTGGGAGGAACGCAGCCCGCGCGAGGTGCCCCGAGGGAGAAGTTCCCGTGCGCACGCGCCGACCCCAGCTCGGGCGGGGCGGACCCGGCGCCGCAAGGGCCTCTGGGAAAGCCGCGTCCCGGTGGAGACGGGGGCGCCGAGGGTCCGGAGGGGCGGGGCCTGGTCCGGGGGCGGGGCCGCCCGCACTTGCCTCTCCATCCGGCACTCCAAATAGGCTTTGGATTCGTGTCTGCACAACGCGCTCTCGAACTTGCTTGCGCGGAGGCACTTCATGAACTGCTCCTGGAAGCGTTTGCATTCACCTGGGCGGAAGCGAAGGCCGCATGTTGTCTCCACAGCGCCGCGGGCCGCGCGCACACGGCAGCCTCTCCGGGCCACGCCGGGAACGGCCGACCCACGGGCGCGCGCCCCGCGGCCCGGGCTGTGCCTGCGGTGCCCCGGGGGACGCTGCGGCGGAAGCACCGACCGCCCGAAGCCCGGACTTGCCGGGAGCTCAGCCACCGCAGACCTCAGGCCGAGGAGGCTTAGGTGCTCGACATCCCGCGAGACGCGCCGACGGGCGCCCCCCGCGGCCCGAGACCCCGCGCCGCTCACCGAAGTGGTCCAGCGGGAAGCTGCCCTTGTCCGGCGGCCGCGGCTGGAAGCTCTTGGACCCGAAGTTCATGGCTGTAGACATGATGGCGGCGCCGGAGCCTCCGAGGGCGCCGCACGCACCACGCAGGCCGCCGGCCGAGCGCCGAGCGGACCCCTAGCGAGCGCCGAGCGCGTCGAGCGGCCCTCGCAGCAAGGCCCCGCCCCTCTGGGCCCGCCCTCGCCCGCGCAGGCTCCCGCAGGCCCTCTCCAGGCCCCGCCCCTACGGCCCTCACAGCAGCCCCGCGGCGGGAAACAGGCTCAGAGAGGTTCAGCTACGGGCCTAAGGACGCACAGCTTCGGAACACACCAAGCCCCAGGGAGGCTTCAGGGATGGGGCGGGGGTGTCTCCGTCGCGGTGGGTGGACGCCAGGGCCCGACTGCCACTCACCTGCTGAGAAACGCGCTTCCTGGGCGGCTCAGGACAGAAATTTAATCTGCGTCTGGAGGTGCCCGCAGGCTGGTTCCTTCTGCGGGGTGCCTCCCCTTTTTTTAATTTTTATTTTTTAAGTAAAATTTTATTTTATTCGCTTAAAACACATTTTTATCTTTAATATATTTTTATTGATTTTGGAGAGGAAGAGAAAGGAGAGAAAAACATCAGTGATGAGAATCACAGATGGAACCGAGGATCGAGCCGGCAACCTGGGCATGTGCCCTGACGGGGAATCAAACCGGGACCTCCGGGTTCATAGGTCAACGCTCAACCACGCGCCGGGCTCCCCTCTTCCAGTGGCTTGCAGACGGTCCTTGGCTGTAGACCCGTCACCTGATCTCTGCCCATCCTCACCTGGCCTCCCTGTGGGCGTGTTGGGTCCAGATTTCCCCACTAATCCTGGGCGTAGGGCCCGCCCCCTAAGGACCTCACCCAGGCTGTTACTCCGGCCTGGAAGACACGTGGGGGTTTTGTGGGAACAAGGGCCTCGTGAAGAGGCAAGCCCCTGGCTGTCATTCCTTGTTGCTGTGGCAACAATGACAACAGTGAGAGGCTCAGTGGAGACCCCAGTTCTCCCCCACCTGAAACTGGGCACCCCCACTCGGTGCCTCCACTTTCCACTGAGAGATGGGGAGGTGGGTCCCTGCCTCCCCACAGGGCCGGCCAGGCTGCCTGTGATTCTGCTCCGTCCATGTGATTACAGTCACGGCACCAGGGTCCTCGGTGCACAGAGCTCACCAGCTGGCCCCTGGGACTCTCTCACCCCGATCCCTGCCGGGACCCAGCACCTCTGCTCCTTCGGGTCAGGAGGAGCAGCCACCTCCAAGCACAGGCTTCCAGGCAGGTGCCTGCCAAGAGGCCCCCCAGCCCCACCCCAGGGCCAGCTCCTCCTCAAGGCCTGGCTTGGGTGCCCTCACCCCAGGAGGCCCCCCACCCTGTCAGGGCCCCTCTGCAGTGGCCACTGCTGGATCTGGTGCCTGTGGCTGCACCTGCTCTGTGCGGGGGAGGGGGCAGCACAGAGCGGGCACCCGTGTTAGTGGGTCCACAGGGACACCCACTCCAGTCGTCTGGGCCCGGCCGGCCTGGGGCTCTGGGCCCACTCACAACGGCAGAAGGAAAAGGCATAAACACCCCTTTACAGGCTGGGCCGGGCCACACAGTTACTCATTAATCGCTCCCAGGGCCGCGGACAATCGCGGCTTTATTCCCAGCAAGTCGCACTTCCCACTGGGCTGGATGGAACCGCTCAGCCGCAGAAGGGGCAGCCCCACCCCCTGCCCGCAGCCTCGCCTGGTGGCCCTGCGGGGTCATGACCTCGAGGTGACAGCCAGCTTTTAATGGACTCCTCCGTGGGGGACGGGGGTGCTCAGCTGTGCGGTGGAGGAACCCACGTGTCTGGAAGCCTCTTGTGCGTGAGGCTGTTTCCCAAGGGCCCCGCGGCCGGAACAGAGCCCGCGCAGCAGGCATCCAGTCGATGCCCCTGAAGCACTCACCCTCATCTCACACAGGAACAGAGGCCCAGCCCCGGCCGGGAGCCTCGGGCAGGGACCCCTCGCTTCACTCATGAATTCACAGCGTGGGCAGACCAGCTGGGGTGGCTCAGCCTCCGGTTGGAGAGCCCCCTTTAAGACAGGGCACCCCCGTGGCCGGAGGAAACGCAGGAGCGGCAGAGAGGAGGGGGCCCAGAGCCTGGGGCTCCGGCCGGGAACCTGACCTCACCCAGCACAGGAGGAACATCTGCCGGAATCTAACAGGCAGCAACCCCGGCGCAGGGACCCGTTTCTCGGAATTGAGCGTCCCTTGCAGCTGAGCACCAAGAAATGTGCCCACAGGTATTTTTAGCAGCTCGTGCCGAGCCTGAGGCAGGCGGCGAGGCCTGAGGCGGGATGTGGCGGATGGAGGCGGCGGCTCCTCTCCATCCTCTCCGGACGGTGTCACACCTGGACCTCCGCGCTGCCCGTCCAGGACATGCAGTGGACGGAGGTGTGAGGAAGCACACACTTCGCCGAAGGCGCAGGAGTGGGGGCACAGCCGGTGGGGGCGGGGGTTCCCCGACACTGAGGCCGGGGAGACTTCTGGGCCCTCTGCTGTGTGCCTGTGAGGGAACCCAGAGAGTGGGTCAGCTTTGTTGTGGGGTGACCGGTGGCCCCACAAGAGAGGCGTCCACCTGGTCTCTGCAGGTGACCAAGGTAGGAACCCGGACGAGGTGGCCCTGGAGGAGGGGGGCCTGCACCCCAGGACGAGGGCTCCTTAGGAGGCAGAGCGGAGAGGCACACAGACACAGGGAGCGGAGCCCTGACATGTTGGGGGACACGGAGGAATGCGGGCCACCAGGAACTGGGGTCACAGGTCCTCCCGGAGCCCCCTGGGGCCCAGTTCTGCCCACACTCAGCGGCCAGGTAAGGGTCTGCTCTGGGCCCAGTCTGTGGCTGCAGCCCCCGGACACTCGCCCCGGTGGGGCCTGGGGCCACTGGGAACCTGGCGGGGGGGCACTGGGTGTGCGCTGGGCCCAGACGCCCCATCTGAGGCCCCCGGGGCTTCCCCCAGGCCGGGCCCTGCGGACACCTGGACAGACCAACTCCACCCGTCAGGGCACAGGCCCCTCAGCCGCCCCAGAGGAGGGCCAGGGCTCTGGAAGGGCCCACTGGTGCCAGGACCCCCTGAGGAATGGACTTGAGGGCAGTTGGGACAGACTGTCCTGGAGCCCTGCCCCTCCCCTGGCTGGGGATCTGGGCCGATTGGGGCTCCCCCAGGTGACAAAGCTGTGTGACTTCCCAGACTCGGGTCATAGGTCGTGGCCTCTGCCCCTTGATCCTCACTCCCAGAGGGGTCAATCCCGAGACTTGGTGGAAACTCTGGGGACCCCGCCCTGACCCCCCTTACCTGCCATGTACCAGGACCTCTCAGCTGAGCCCCGCTTCCTCCTCAGTGACATGGGCCCCTCCAGGCTGCCGGGAGGAGCTGAAGGCTCCACGGCAGAGCGGGCCAGCACCCGGCCAGGGGACGGCCCCGGGAGTCCCACCGGCACCTGCCCAGGGCTGCCCAGACCTGGGCCTCCAGGCGGCACCCGCCTGCAGGAGGAGGCCGTGCAAGACCCAGGACCCCCCAGGACCCGGGTTCCTCGCCTGCAGCCCCCACCCGAGGCCCAGCAGGCGGCTCCTCTGGGAGGGGGACCCTGTGACTCCGCTCCCAGGTGGGCCCTCTGAGGACCCCGGCCTTCCTGACTCCTGGGGGCCCGTCTGCCCGAGGGGTTCTGGGATGCAGAGTCCCTGCCCCGTGGGCTTCCGAGGCCGTCAGGACCCTGCCCACCAGCTCCGCCCTCTCTCGGCCGAGCCGCACACACAGCTGCTCAAAGCTGCCGATGAAGTGACCGTCCCTGGACGGCAGGACCCAGCCACACGCCTGGCAGCAGCCTGGGTGCGGGGAGCTCGGCCCAGATGACCGAAGCCCCAACAATTAGCTACTCCCTCGCCCGCCCCCGCGTCCCCCAGCCGTGCGGTAGGACAGGCCGCGGGCGAAGCAGTGTGCACCCCCCCCATGGAGGCGTGCAGTGCAGTCAACGGGGGGCGGGTGGAGGTCCGTGGGGCCCAGCGTGGGGCCGGGCGGGCGGCCTCCTGTCGGGGCAGGTGGCGGGGAGCAGGCCCGGCCAGTTCTGGTGCCAACAGCGTCCCACCCTCCTAGTTCCTTCCCAAGGCGGTGCCTCCCCCTCCCTGCCGGGCGAGGGGGGTCAGGAGACAGCGTGGCCCAGGACGAGGGCTGTAAACTGGCCACCTGTCACCCGCCAGCCGGCTGCAGGGCCGGCCTCGGGGCGCTCAGCCCCGCCCTGTCCTGGCACAGGCTGGTGCCTCAGCCCCAGGTGACGGAGCCGACAGCCCCGAGGAGCAGCCGTCACTCAGGGCCGCTCCCTTAGGCCCAGGCGGGGGGGCCCTGCTGGTGACCTGACGGCCCTGGGATCGGAGGTGTCTGCGTGCACTGGGCCCAGACGCCCCATCTGAGGCCCCCGGGGCCGGGCCCTGGGTGCCCACTGGCCCACGGGAGGGGCTGGGTGGACACCGGTGGTGGGGGGCTGGGAGAGGCCCAGGACCTCACGGCCATGGGGCCACGGAAGCAGGCTCAGCAGGGAAGTTGGGCTCCCCCTTGAGAGTGGGGCCGGGCCCCTAAGCCCGCAAGTCCTGGTTCTGATGGGGAGACTGAGGCAGAGGCGGGGGCTGCCCGGAGGAGCAACGGGCCAAGGTCCTCTGCCCCGCCTGACGGGACGCCCACGCACAGGGCTGGCACACCGCCCCCTGCAGACTTGACCCCACATTCCACACACGCCTGTCGCTTTAAGCCGCTGGCTGTCCCCTGCAAACTGCTTGTTCCACATTCTCGGGTGGTGGGTGTGGGGCGCGGCACGCCCTCTCCGAGGCCTATAAGGCGCAGGGCGGGACGGGGGGCCACCACCGCGTCCTCATGGCCCTGCTGCTCCTGGGGCTCCTGGGGCTCCTGGGGCTCTGGGTGCTGCTCCGTGGCCCCCGCCCGGCCCCCCGCTGGCCCCCCGGGCCGCGCCCGCTGCCCCTCGTTGGGAACCTGCATCTGCTGCGGGTGTGCCAGCAGGAGCGCTCGCTGATGGAGGTAAGGGGGGGCGCCCTGCAGCCGTGCGACGCCCCTCGCCTGAGGAAGCAGAGCCCTCGTTTCTGGGACCCCCGTGGGCTAGGCGGCTCGTGGTCCGGCCAGCGCTGGCCGGCAGGGACACAGGGACCCAACGGCCCGCCTGCCGTGGGAGGAGAGACTCCGCTGCACGTTAAGATGGGCCATCCACGGAGCAGAGAGCCAGGAGGACTTCCTGGAAGAGGCAGCATTTGGAGAGACCCTGACGCAGGGGCAGGTTGGGGCAGTGGAGGGGAGGGGACAGGACTCCCGGGAGCGGCGCACACACGGGGCTGCCCACCGCCCACCAGAGGGGCAGCTGGCGGCGGTTCCTCCTGCCTGGGCGGCAGACGCAGGTGGATGGGGAGGGGCTGCACATGGCTGCAGGCCTGGGTTCTGGGTCCCGAGGCTGCCATCCCGCACGCTGGGGCAGAGCGGCTGGGACCAGAGCGCTGGCCGAGGCCGAGCCCCAGCCCCGGCTTCAGCGGGAGGGCGGCAGCCCCCACCTCGGGCAGGGATGCAGTGGGGACAGACGGGGCGGGGACTGGGACAGGGCCCCCAAGGCCAGCGCTTGCTGGCATATTGTTCTGTGCCCTCATGCCGGCCCGGGGAGGTCAGAGTGAGACACACCGGCCAGGCGGGCCCTTCGAGGGGTGAGGCCTGGGGGGGGGCTCCTGTGCAGGCCCCAAGCTTCCAGCGCGGCCACCCCAGTGCACAGCCCTCAATCCTGCCCCCGGAGCGTCCCCCCAGGATGGCCACACCCAGCACCACAGGCAGTGTCCCTCCCGGAGGGTGCGGGGCTCTGTGGGGTCCGCTGTGTGGCTCCCGGGCCTCTCCTCACGGGTCCCCCACTGCCAGCTCTCAGAACAGTACGGGCCGGTGTTCACCGTCCACTTGGGAGGCCAGAAGACGGTGGTGCTGACCGGCTACAAGGCGGTCCGGGAGGCCCTGGTGGGCACGGGGCAGGAGCTGGCCGACCGGCCCCCCATCCCCATCTTCCAGCTCATCCAGGGGGGCAGGGGTAGGTTTGTGATGGGGAGAGGGCCCCCAGGTGGGGAGGGGCAGTCACCAGCCCTGCTCTCCGGGGGGGACAGGGTGTCCATGTCGGGGTGGGGCGGTGCACGGGGACCCTGCACACCGAGGGGACGAGGCCAGCCCCGGGAGACGGCGGGGCAGTGAGCGCCTGCTCTGGGGTCGCCCCGTGGCCTACAGGCATCTTCTTCTCCTCGGGGCCTCGCTGGAAAGCCGCGCGCCAGCTCGCCGTGCGCACCCTCCACGGCCTGGGCGTGGGGCGGGGGCCCGTGGCCGACAAGGTCCTGCAGGAGCTGCGGTGCCTTGTGGGGCAGCTGGATCAGTATGGAGGTGAGTGAGGGCCGGGGGGCCCCCTTCCCCAAGCCCCTCCCCACTGAGGCCTGTCTCCCCCGCAGGCCGGCCCTTCCCGCTGGCCCTGCTCGGCTGGGCTCCCTCCAATGTCACCTTCACGCTCCTCTTCGGCCAGCGGTTCGACTACCAAGACCCTGTGTTCGTGTCCCTGCTGGGCCTCATCGATGACGTCATGGTCCTGCTGGGGACTCCCGGCCTGCAGGTGAGAGGTCAGAGGTCTCCTGAGATGGGGGGAGGGGTGCCAGGGCCACTAGCCAGGAGAGGTGAGGTCGGCTAGGGCCGTGGTCCCCAACTTTTTGGCCACGCCCCCTGAGCGTCTCTCACAGCCTGATGGCCCCGTGACCTAGAATTCTTATTATTCAAAAAGCGAGCTCATTCGCAGGGAGGAAGCCTCAAAGGCCTTGAACTTGGTCTACACAAGCTTCCAAAGAACGGGGCATCCACGAACGAGAAAAATAAAAGAACGAAAGGACAGCTGAAACACTAACAATGGTTAAGAAATCACTAACAATGGTTAAAATGATAATATGAAGAGCTATGAAAAACCAGCAAAGTTTCAAAACATAATAGAGAACAGAAATGCATAAACATGTCACAAAACGTATTTATAAACTGTACATGAGGCCCCTAGAACCATAAGAAACGCAAAAAAATCACTGTAAATAACTCATTCTTGATTTGCCCCCTTAAAAATCAAACTGCCCCCCCCCCCCCCGGTGGGGCGCGCGGGCCACGCTGGGAACCACTGGCCCAGAGGCAGGCGCCCACACCGCGGCCCCGCCAGCCCAGGAAGGACCCGCGCCCCCGGGAGTCCTCGCCGCCCTCCCCACATCTCCCACCGCGAGAGCCAGTGCTCAGAGGTGGGCGGGGCCCGATGGGGGCCTGACACCCGGGACCTCTGTCCCACTCCCTTCAGAGAGGGCGTCCCAAGTCCGGACCCGTTTCCCCACCCAGCACGGCAGGTAGGCAGGGTCAGCGCCGTCACCAGCTCCCCGACCCGGTGCCGGCCGGGTGCCGTAGCGTGCTCCCCGGACACAGCTGTGCAGGTACAGCGAGCATCCAGTGAGCGCCGACTGCATGCCGACCCGGCTGGCCGGTTCAGAGGGGCCGAGGGCCGGGCCAGGCCTGAAGGTGGCAAACTCCTCCCTTTCAATGGCAGCGACTCAGCTCTCCCACAGGGCAGCCCAGCCCTCCAGCCCTCACCTGCGAGGAGCCGGCTTTGGGGGGTGGGGAGCCGGAAACTCCCAGGTGTTCCTGGTCACCAGGCTCCTCCTCCGTCCCCGCTGGTCCCACCCTCACTCGCTGTCTGCCCGCCCCAGCTGTTCAACATCTACCCCCGGCTGGGGGCCCTCCTCCAGCTGCACCGGCCGGTCCTGAGGAAGATCGACGAGGTGCGGGCCATCCTGAGGGCCCTCCTGGAGGCGCGGCGGCCCCCCGCGCCCGGGGGAGGCCCCGTGCACAGCTACGTGGACGCCCTGAGGCAGCAAGGCCAGGTCTGGGCCAGCCCCCCTCCTCCCCGCCGCCTGGGGCTTCCCTGAGCCCGGTCTTCAGCTGTGAAAGGGGTTCCCGCCGCCTCGGGCAGCTGGGAGGGAGGACGGTGGCCCCGCCAGCAGGTGCTCAGGGATCCCGGCGCCGCCCGCCCTTCCGCCAAGAGCTGGGGGCCCGCGGGGCGGCCTCCGCTGAGCCCTGCCCCCCGCCCTGCAGGGGGGAGACCCCGACGGCTTGTTTTCGGAGGCGAACGTGGTGGCCTGTGTCCTGGACATGGTCATGGCCGGCACCGAGACCACCGCGGCCACGCTGCAGTGGGCAGCCCTCCTGATGGGCAGGCACCCAAGCGTGCAGGGTGGGTGTGCGGCCGCGCCCTCGCCTGCGCCAGCCCCCGGGGCCCAGGGACGAGGCCCCCAGGGACACGGGTGCCCCCTCTTGCCTGCAGACCGGGTGCAGGAGGAGCTGGACCGGGTGCTGGGCCCCGGGCGGCCCCCCCAGCCCGCGGACCAGCGGGCACTGCCCTACACCAACGCCGTGCTGCACGAGGTGCAGAGGTTCATCACGCTCCTGCCCCACGTGCCCCGCTGCACGGCGGGCAGCACCCGGCTCGGCGGCTACCTGCTCCCCAAGGTGGGCCAGGCCTCGGGAGGGGATTCGGGGGCCCTGATGCCGGGCTCTCGTGGTGGCAGGGAGGGCATCCGAGCAGGGGGCCGCCCCCCCTCCCCCCCGTGTGGTCTGGGGTTCCCTGTGAAATGGGATGGCGCAGCGAGTGCAGGGTCCACCCTGGGGCAGCCCTCACGGCCGGCCGGCCTCCCGGGACCCTGTCAGGGCTCCTGTCCAGGCCTGTGGGGGGACAGGCACCCCAGCCAGCCCGCTGCTCTCCCCCGCAGGGCACACCAGTGGTCCCCTTGCTGAGCTCCGTGCTCCTGGACAAGACGCAGTGGGAGACGCCCGACCAGTTCAACCCGGGGCACTTCCTGGACGCGGACGGGCACTTCGTGAAGCGGGAGGCCTTCCTGCCCTTCTCTGCGGGTGCGGGGCGAGCGGGGTCTCAGGCGGGGACCTCGGGGGCGGGGACCTTGGGGGCTGGGGACCTCGCCCGGACTCCAAACGCCCCCCCTGCCCCCCCCCCCCCCCGGCTGGGAGCTGATGCCCTGCCTCGGTTTCCCCACAGGCCGCCGCGTCTGCCTGGGAGAGAGCCTGGCGCGGACAGAGCTGTTTCTGCTCTTCGCTGGCCTCCTCCAGAGCTTCCGCCTGCAGCCCCCGCCCGGCCTCAGCCCCGCTGGCCTGCGCACTGTGCCCACGCCCGCCTTCACCATGCGGCCGCCGGCCCAAGTCCTGTGTGCAGTGCCCAGGCCCCAGGGGCGCTGACGGAGGCGGCCTGGCCTGTGCTCTGGGCCCGGGGAAGGGGGGGTGAGTCACCGCCCCTGGTGGCAGCCTGGACGGAGGTCCTCACCGGCCCTTCGCTCACCACAGCCCTGGTCCAGACAGCTGACCACGGGCCCGGCAGCTGTCCCTCAGGCCGCAGTGGGCCATGGAGGCAGGCCATCTGCCAGGCCCCGCACCCCAAAACTGGACCGCGTCCCTCCTCTCCCAGAGCAGCCAGGGTCCCACCTCTTTTCCTCTGCCCGTCCCCCCGGCCCGGGGTTCAGCTGCTGCGTCTGCACCAGGACCCCCACCAGCCCTTCCCACCCCGTGCCCATTGGGGCAGCCTCTCCGCCCCCAAGTCCGTCTGACCCATGAAACCTGCACCCCCGCCCTGGGCCCGAGTCTGTGCCATCTCCCCCTTCTCCCCCGTGAAGACAGGCTGACGAGGGTGCAGCCAGGCCCCAAACTAGGCAGTGTGGGTGCACCCTCCTCCAGCGGGAACAAGTTAATAAAGACGAAGAGTGGGCTGGGCCAGTGTGGCTCAGTGGTTGAGCATCGACCTATGAACCTAGCAGGTCACAGTTCGATTTCCGGTCAGACATGCCCAGGTCGTGGGCTCAATCCCAGTGGGGGGGCCTGCAAGAGGCAGCTGATCAGTGATTCTCTCTCATCATTGATGTTTCTCTCTCCTTCTCCCTTCCGCTCTGAAATCAATAAAAATATATTTTAAAAAAACACCAAAAAGTGAGCCACTGCCTGGTATGTGTGTATACCTATACATGCTCACACACATGCAGGCATGTGCACACACCTATACATGTTCACACATGGGTGCATACACACACCTGTTCTTGTGCAAACGCGTGTATGCAGGACCTCACTTCCCTCTTCACCATGGAAACCTGACCTGGGATGGGGGCATCCGCCGGCCACACAGACAGGACTCGACTGCCGGCCGATCCTCGGAACTGCACGCGGTCTGGCCCCGGCCAGGTGCAGACAGGCCGCCCCATGGCCTCTGCGTGCGGGTCGGGAGGGGCACAGGCTGACGCAGGACGATGGTGGGCAGAGGGCTCTGAAGGTCTGTGCCCGCACCCCTGCCTGGGGGTGCCCTTGGCCCAGACCTGCCTGTGGCTCTAGCGCCGGCCCTTAGCCTCACCGCAGGGGCCCCCCAAATCCCCCAAAACCAAAACGACGGCCCTGGACTGTGAGCAAACCCTCCAGGGCCGTGGTCGGCAAACTCATTAGCCAACAGAGCCAAATACCAACAGGACAACCATTGAAATTTCTTCTGAGAGCCAAATTTTTTAAACTAAACTTCTTCTAACGCCACTTCTTCAACATAGACTCGCCCAGGCCGTGGTGTTTTGTGTAAGAGCCACACTCAAGGGGCCAAAGAGCCGCACGTGGCTCGCGAGCCGCAGTTTGTCGACCACTGCTCCAGGGCACTCAGGCGGCCGCCTCAGCTCCCAGGGCTCCGAGAGGCGACGTCCATCGCAGCGGAGCCCTCTCTGGTTGCTCAGTGGTCAGAGACCTGGCCCTCAGCGTGAAGTGTCTCGGGTTCCATTCCTGTCAAGGGCATGCACCTCGGCTGCAGGCTTGATCCCTGGGTCTGCTTGGAGTGTGTGCTGGAGGCAACCAATGGATGTGTCCCTCTCACACTGACATTTCTCTCCCCCTCCCTTCCACTCTCTAAAAATCAGTGGAAAACTATCCTCAGGGGAGGATGAACCAAAAAACCAAGACCAACTCCAGCGGAGCTGGGGCCACCCCCAGGGCAAACCCCAGGGCTGAGAGGGGTCGAGGCTCTCTGCCTGTAGTGTATGTGTGCATGCGTGCAACCATGTGTGCCTGCATGTGCGAGCATGTATGTGTGTGCACAAACGTGAACACGTATAGGTGTACCACATACCAGTACATGTGTGCATGCACATATAGCTGTGTGTGTGTGCCTGTGTGCACACATGTGCTTGTGAGATCAGGACTTCAGCTGCACCAGTGGCCGTGGATGGCCCCAAGTTGCCACACAGCTCGGTGGGAGCCGACACCTGGGTGCTGGATGGGAGGGTGGTGTGACCCTCGGAGACAGGGCTTTGGGTGCAGGTGAATAGACGCTGAGGCCCCCGTGGTCAGCAAGGGACTGGCCCTGGCCCTGACTCCTCCCCTCGCCCCGAATGCGGCCTCTGTGCTCGGCGCGCAGCCCTGTGACCCCCGGGTCCAATGCATGCACTGCCCGGGAGCAAGGAAAGCAGGTCCACCTTCATGCAGACAGACAGCAGGTAAGTCTTCCTCGTGGGCGGCTGTGGGAGGGCAGCACCATGGTCACTGCGAAGGGCAGCCCACAGGAGGGTCATCCCGCAGGAGGGCCAGGTGACAGACGCCGGTGCGTCGGGGCGGGCACGGCAGGGACAGCCTGGTGGCCGCACACTCTCCCTCAGCAAACGCCCCTCCCAACCTGCAAGCAGGCGAGGGTGGACAAGGACGAGAGCCGTGGCCGGCGTGGCCGCTTTATTGGAAGTGCAGCCAGTTCCCCTGGAGCCGGGCAGTGAGGCTCCACGCGGCCAGGCGGGGGCAGGAAACACGAGGCCTGCACGAGACGGCCCCAGGCCCCACGCTGGCCCAACCCAGACGGCCTGCAGCGGGCGGGCAGGGAGCTCTGCCAGTCTTGGGCCCTGGTAGAAAAACAGGCAGCTTCCGGGCCCGAGGGCAGCTGGGCTGGCACCTGGCGGGGGCCTGCGGCCCTAGGAGAGCAGCTGCAGCACCTGCCGGGCGCGCCGGCTCCTCTCCAGCAGGGGGTGGCCCGGGCCGGCTCCCGCCTCGTCCAGCTGCCGCATCAGGGCCTCAGCCTTCTGCACGGTCAGCTCCCTTGCCTGGCCCCTCAGGCCCTCCAAGTAGGCCAGCAGGGTGGGGAAGTGCTGGTCGGGGACCTGTGCAGGAGGGAGGAGGGCCGGTCAGCAGCCAGGCGGGGGACGCTGGGCCGAGGGGACCGAGATGCCTGCAGCGTGGGCCCTGGGTTCCGGCCCGGCCACTGGTGCCTCGGGCCCAAGGCGCCGCCCAGTGTCCTCACGGGGGGGGGGGGGGGGGGGACCGAGGGCCTGGGGGCGGGCGCAGCAAGGGGAGGGGTGCTGGAGAGTTCAACTGCTGAAGCCAGCCCCACCCAGGTCCTATTTTAACTGGGCGCCCAGCACAGAAAGGAAGGAGGACCACTGTGCAGGGTCAGGGTCAGAGAGACTGGAGGGGCGGTGCAGGCAGGGCTGTGAGATCCCCTCCATCCCCCTTACCCGCCCCCCTCGGCCCCCCCGCCCCCCAGCACACACCTGGTCGCAGTCGTACATGTGCAGCAGGAGCCAGGTCTGCCGCGTCTTCTGAAACCGCCAGCCCTGGTGCTTCTGGGCCCAGCTGGAGAGGAGAACACAGTCTCAGCACCAGGCGGAGGCGTGGGGTCTGTCTGCACCGGCCTGGTGGCCTCTGCTTGGCCGGGGCAGTGTCCAGGCTCAGTGTCCATGTGGGCTCTGGGGCCCCTCCCAGCCCGAGGGCACAGACGTGGAGAGGGGCCCAGGGTGAGGCAGGGGTGCACCCGGGTCCGCCTGCAATTCCTCTGGGGTGTGGAGGGGCCCCGCATCCCCGCAGCCTGCCAGCCGCCCAGCTGTAGGCGAGCCGCCCGAGTGACAGGCCGTCTGCCTGGGACGGGCACTTCACGGGCAGCACAGAGCAGCCCCGGCCAGAACGGGCCGGCCGCCCCGTCCTCCCAGAGACCATAGACGTGGGGTACAGCCCAGCCAGCCCCCCATCCCCGCGGCCTCTCACCCACAGAGGTAGTCCAGGGCCAGCTGGGCACCCGAGGGCTTGGCTGGCAGAGGCGGGGCCAGGGCCGTGGCCGCCGCTTCCCGCAGCCGCTTTCTCTCCTCTTTCTTCCGCTCCTTCTTCAGCTTCCTCTCCAGGACCCTCTTCTCCTCCGGGGACAGCTCCGTGGCTGAGCTTGCGCCCTCCTGCGGGGAGGGCCCCGGCAGGGATTCAGGAGCTGCACCTCACTCCCGCCCCCGCCCACTCCCGCCCTCGCCCCCGAGGCCAGGGGTGCAGACTGTCAGAGCAGACCCTGCAGAGGCCGCGGGGCTCCGTGGGCGGCTTAGCCCCAGGCCTGCAGAGCCTGCCACCTCCCCCCGCCCCCCTCCCCCTCCACGACAGGCCGGCCTACAGAGGGCTGGGCGGGAGTACACTGGCCCTGGGCTGGGGGTGGCTGGCTCTCCTCTGACAGGGCAGGGCCTCCAGATGCAACCTCCTCCAGCCGCTCCCCGAGACGGCCCCCCTTCCTCCCTCCCAACAACCAGACAAGTGCCACCTGGGGGGCTGGGCGGCACCACACTCTTCCAGGAAGACGGACACTGTTCACTCTGGGTCAGGCCGGCCCTCCGAGGACGGGCCCAGGACCGCGGCCCCAGAGCAAAGCCGAGCAGAGTGGGGTTCCAGCCCCCTCCGTACCCTGCTCCCCCCACGCCCATACCCCTTAGCAGGCCCCCCCATAAAGCGCCAATCCCTTGACAACACCCGCTCCTTCTGGAATCTTCTAAAACAACAAAACAAACCCAGCTGTCAGCCCCTCCCTCCTCCTCCCTGAAAACCAGCTGGAATCCACAGCGTCAGGGCCTGGGGGTGGCAGGCTGACAGGCAGGCCGTGCGCCCTCCGCCTTGGGCTGGGCTCACAGGCCACCCCGAGGGCCTCCTACGGGCTGCCCGCACGTGTGCGCACACAGACCGCTGGGTAGGGGCAGGGCAGCAGGGGTCGGGGCATCTGTGTGTGGAAGGGGCGTGCCCAGTCCCGGAGGATGGTGGCAACGACCACGGCCACGGGCACCACGGAAAGCCTGGCGCCAGCGACAGGCACCCGTCCACCGCCGCCGGCATCGCCCCGCCTGTGCTCTCTCGGCCAAAGGCTGACCACCAGGCTCAGGCAGCACCCGCCCGTCCCCAGCCGTGGGCAGTGCAGTGCGGCGAGGGCCAGAGAGGGGGCGCTAAGCTGTGCACCCCGTGGGTACCAGGCCGCGTCCAGTGGCCTGTGACTGGCCCCCAGCCCTTGCTTAGACCAAACAGGGTCAGACTGAGAGCGGCCACGGCACAGGTGTGCCCTAGGGACCCTCTCTCTGCTCTCTTCCTGTGGGGGTGGGGCCCCCGAAGGGCCCTGGCTTCCCCTGGAGACATGAGCATGGCCCGGGGCTCCGGACTGTCCAGTACATGGTCACTCAGTGGGGCGTTCCCCTCCCCACAGCCATCACACTCACTCGCATGCATGCACGCACGCGTGCAGGCCAGAGCCTCCGAGGCAGGGGGTGTGGGCTCTGCACAGGCCTGGGCGCGGCTGACAGCAGCAGAGCCGGGATGAGGCCCCAGACCCCAGACCCTGCCCGCTGGAGGGAGCTACTGACCGCACTCTCACAGGGCGGTCAGGCCAGGGACGCGCTTTTCCTGGGTGAGAGCTGAGGGAGCCCACGGCCGGCCGGAGGCAGCCGGGACCCACAGCCAGGGCGCACCTGCCTCTGCCGGTGCAGGTGCTGGAGGACACCCCGACGGTGGTTGGGCATTTGTTTTCCAAAATGTGGAAGAAAGAAAAGAAACTCCATGCCTTAACCGGTTTGGCTCAGTGGATAGAGCGTCGGCCTTCTGACTCAAGGGTCCCAGGTTCGATTCCAGTCAAGGGCATGTACCGTGGTTGCGGGCACATCCCCAGTAGGGGGTGTGCAGGAGGCAGCTGATTGATGTTTCTCTCTCATTGATGTTTCTAACTCTCCCTCTCCCTTCCTCTCTGTAAAAAAAAAAAAAAATCAATAAAATATATTAAAAAAAAAAAAAGAAAAAGAAAAGGAACTCCAGCAGGAGAGACTAGCACTTGGCCCCACTGTAAACCAGGACCCGAACTGCTGCCCGTGGGCCGTCCCCAGGCCGAGGCTGAGCACGCGCACCCCGCACCCCGCACTGGGGCCTGCGCTCTGGAGCCACTCAAGCCACGTGCCTGCCGCCAGGGCCGGGCGCACAGGCAGGGAGCTGGTGTTCCCAGGAGCGAGGGCGCCGAGGGCGCGGAGGGGCTGAGGGGCTGAGCGGCACCTGACACCACTCTGCGCCCAGAAGCCTCGCACCAGCTGGGCGGTGCCTGGCGTCCGCTCCTTCATCAGAAAGTGCCACCAGGACGTATGTATGGCTGCCAGCGAGCTGCTCTGACAGGGCCGGGTGAGGCCCAGGGGAGCGGGACTCGGGCGTCGCTGCTCTGTCCCCAGAGCTCACGCGGCCTGAGATGTGGAGGCTGCTGGCTGGGGGTGGGGGTCACCCAGCGTGATCACAGCAGAGGCCCGGGTGGGGGCCGGCCTGCGGCTTCCTCAGGAGAGCACCTCCACCCTCCACCGCCCGGCAGCCCCGTGGGTGGGATGCGTGGGCACTGAAAGTGACGCGTGCTTTAAGCGGCCACAGGGAGGCGGGGTCAGGAGGGTGATGAGCGGGGAAGCAGCGGCAGGGAGGCCTGGGCTGGCGAGAGGCAGGTGCGGGCTGAGCCTGCTGACAGATGTGGACAGTCCCCACGGGCGGCCATGGCTGGGGCTGCGCCAGAGGCCCCTCAGGCGCGTGAGCCCTGACCACAGCGTCTGTCCACAGGTTGTGCCGGGGCTGCTGTCTGCTGACCCCGAAGCCAGCCAGCCCCTGCGGAGCCCGAGCCCGGAGCTCAGCGAGATGGAGCTCGGAGACGGGAGGCTGGTCCCAGGAGCCCCTCCCTCCCTCCCTCTCTCCCTCCCTCCCTCCCTCTCGCAGGGGAAGCCACGTGCCCACCTGCGCAGGGTCAGAGCCGAAACTCCCGGACTTATGACCCCAACGATTAAAAACAAAAGGGTAACTCAGGCGTGGCAGCAGCTTCCTCTTCCCTTTGCTGAAACCAATGAAGAGCGTTTCCCACAATTTTTAAAGAAACCTTTTATTTTGAAACTAGTGGCCCAGTGCACAGATTCATTAGAAGAAATATTAGAAGAAAAATTAATTGGAAAAAATATTTTAATATTGCCATTCACCCTTTATAATAGAAGTGTCAGAGATAAAAGAAAATTAGTAAAATGTATATGGAAATAATACATAAATTAATTAATAAACAATAATGTGAAATAAAAACAACAAAAATGATATTAAAAAATTGATAAAAACAATGACTGATAAATTGATTAAACTTACTCTAATATCTCCCTGTACACCACATTAAGAGTGAAAACATCTTCAGAGTGCTTGACTAATTTCCCTTGTGATCAAGTATTTACAACTTTAACATCACACACTCTTCGAACTCGAGAGAAAGCAACATATAGCTGACCCTGTCCGGAAACGGATTCAGGTAGGAATATTCCTACTCTGTCTAGAGTTTGCCCTTGTGATTTATTAACAGTCATCGCAAATGCTGGCATCGCAGGAAACTGTCTTCGAATCAATTTAAATGGGAGGCCAGTGTCAGACGGGGACAAGTCAATTCCTGGAATCAGAACCACCTCATCTCCACAGATCCCGTTAATGCTTCTGCTTCGATTACACTAGGTCGCAATCTTTTGATAATAAACCTAGTGCCATTACAAAGACCCCATTTACTACTAAGATTTCTCAGTAGCATGATGATTGCAACTACTTTCAATTTTAATTTATGACACGGCATTCCCGAAGGAGTAATACTGCTAAGAAATTCGATGGAAAAATTTTCCTTTTTGGCATCATCCGTTGAATCGATGGAATCATCACTCAAATAGGCGTGAAAATCTCCATCGAGTATATCCAAAATGTCTTCATTTAATTTATGAACGTGCTCATTTTTAGGACAAAGAATCACACGTTTAGATATACTTTTAACGTTATCTATAGATATACTATTTCCAAAGGTAGCTTCAATAATAGATCCTTTACAAATCATTTCACGGGGGATTTCAATAATATCCGAGAGCTTCACATGTATTGCGCGTGCGAGTCAACGTTCATTTAAAATTGCCAGCGCGCGTCCTATGAACTGGTCGGCTGGTTGGACGTACGTACGTACGTACGGCTGGTCACTCAGCCTTTTATATGTTTGGGTAACTCGATGCACCCTGTGCCCTGCTCCGCGTCCCTGGTGCTAACTTAACCTTCGAACCAGAGCCAAGGCCCCCCAGGCCCCCCATTTCAAAGTCCAGAGGACGGCTCGCGCTCAGCTTTGTCCGAGTTGATACAAAACGCAGTGAAGACAGTCATGTTCTTTAAAGGCGAACCCCACCTCCCCGCTGGATGGAAGCAGTTGCCTAAACTCCCGTGTGAGGCACCGAGCTGCCTTCTTGCTGCTGCAGAGCAGGCAAGCTCCCCCTGGCTGGCTGGCAATGCCGCCGAGAATGGGAGTTACTGCAGAGAATTCCAGATAAACGCCCTGGAGCGTCGGTGGGCCCTGCGCAGGCGGGCGGCGAGCTGAGTGGAGTGGGCACTTGCCCTCGGGGTCCCTGGCTGGCGCTGGCACGGAGGCAGACGCGGGCTCTGGCCCCGAGGCGCTCACGGCCGGACGCAGGTGAGCTCCTGGAGGACAGGGAGCGCGGCTGCCTGATCCAGGTCCACGTGTGCAGGGGCGAGGAGAGCCGTCTCGATGGCGCTCCTGCGAGTGTGCTGGGCCTGCGGACCCGCCTCAGGTTAAGTGCACGAAACAGTACACGGACTCACAGGCACAAACGGAAAGGCACCAGACTATGAGAAAGATCACCACGGCTTATTGCCACCTGGTGACCAGCCACCGCGGGGAGCTGCATGCAGGCACCCCTGGAGTCCCCCCCACAGGTCTCCCAGCACCCACAGTGAAGGAGAAAATGCTTATTTTTTTCTTATCCAGGTTCAAGCTCCCCGAGTTTGTGAGACGGGGCAAAGAACAGAACCCCCACGAGAACCCAGACCCCCAAGCCCTCGGCTTTGCCACTGCACGAAGCCCTGGAAAAGGGCAGGCCCTCCCTGGGACTCCCCTCCCCAGCAGCCCCCCTCCTTCCCCTGGGCCTGGGGGTTCAGACCCCAGAATCTGACCTCCTTCCTCAGCCCAGCGACAGACTGGGACCCCGGTCCTTGCAGGACAGGCCAGTGCTCACTGACTGTGGCCTTGGCGGACAGGGGGTCCTGCCCCCCACGTCCTGGCTGGGGGTTTGGAATCGACTGGCCTCAGCTCCTGTGGTGCGGGCACACTGGCCCATATCAGAGACGCGTTAGGACAAAGGCCACACGTGGGCCAGAGCCACCTCCCAGGTGCCACAGCACGGCTCTGCGCTCCGTAGCTGCAAGCAACAAGCCCCTATGAGCTGGACACCCGGTGCTTAGAGACGGGCGGCCACAGCACCCCTTTGGTGGCCGGGCGGAATCTCAGGAGCACCGGGCTTCGTTATTACTGCAGGGAGAGCCGTGACAATGCAACTTTCTTGTCTTTTAACCCGAGAATTGAACAGGTTTGCTCATGTCAACAGGCACCGTGAAAACCCAGGGCACGCGGGTGCGCAGCCCTGGGCACAAAGCCGGGCGGGAGAGGACCCTCCCCCC
This sequence comes from Eptesicus fuscus, assembly GCF_027574615.1. Classification (NCBI taxonomy): domain Eukaryota; kingdom Metazoa; phylum Chordata; class Mammalia; order Chiroptera; family Vespertilionidae; genus Eptesicus; species Eptesicus fuscus. Next base: position 108,223,311 of record NC_072478.1, on the reverse strand, counting down.
CCACCGTTCAATGTCCCAAAGCCTCGCCAAGGCCGTGGGCCAGCTCCTCGGTCCCCAGGAGCGCGGCAGCGTGGTCCGCACCACGAGGCCAGGCTCTGCGCCAAGGAGGCCGGCCCAGCCCTCCTCCTACCCCCCGGCCTGCAGCACAGGGGCCGGGAGCCGCCAGCCACCAGGAGCGGCCGGGCAGGAGCAGACCTGCTACTGCCCTGAGAGGGGACCGCTTTTCACAAGACCCGACTGGGTTTCTGGGGACAAGTTCTCCGTACGAAGGTGTGCTTCCCTCCGTTAGTGCACGTTGCACCGTCTCACAGGCACAGCCCATCCAGTCCCCGTCTGTCCCAGGAGGGCCTCCTCCCCCGGGCAGACGGGTGGGAAGAGGGGAGGCACCGGGCGAGGCCTCTGGGAGAGGGACCCCCCGGGCACCTCAGGGCTGAGCTGGCAAGGGGCTGAAGGGGAAGCCCACAGGCACGGTGGCTGAGGAGGGACAAACGGCAGTGTCCACGACCACGCGCACTCCTCTCCCCTGTACCTTGCAGCCAGGACCAGCCAACAGCCCCTCCGCCGGCTCAGGCTGGACCGGGAGGAACTGTGTCCCCCCCTCCCCCCGTCAGGACACTCGGCGGCACCCCAAGGGCTCAGGCCGGGAAGTAGTTTTGGTCCAATGAGGAGCCAGGAGTCCCAGCCGCCACCAGAGCACCGCCCAGGGCACGGGGTGAAGTTCCAGGCGGGGGCGGGGGCACAACACGCGGACACGCGGACTGTGGCTGAGGCTCTGCTGAGCCCGTGGAGAAGGGGCCGCGGTGACGGTGACGGGCAGTGGGAGCTGCAGGCGGGGTGTCAGGCAGGAGTGAGGAGCGCCCGGGGCTGGTAGGTGGTGGTGCCTGCAGACTCGTCCCTCTGGGCCTGGCTGAGGCTCAGATAAGATCACAGAACACCTGGGGTGGGAACCACACGCATCTCAGCAGCATGCGCCCAGCCCACCCCAGGGAGCGGGTAAGAGGCCTCAGGACCTGCTGGGCACGGGCAGTGGCTCCCTCCCTGCTGGTCTCTTCTGACGGGGATTTGTGTGAGAACGGCCTTCCTGTCCAGCCTTTAAGGCCTCTGGGACCAGGAGTCCCGGGAAGAGTCCTGTCCCCCAGCCCAGACACAGGACGCAGAACGCCAAGGGCCTGCCCTGGGCCAGGGCGTCCGCGGCACCTCGCAGCTCACAGAGGCCTGGCCCTGGCCCTGCCCCTGAGAAGTGGCTAACTGCTCGGCAGAAGCAGGGCCCGAGCTGAGCCTTGTGGCTCCAAGACCCCACGGGCCACAGGCCCCACTGTCCCCTAGACGCTCAGCTGAGCCTCTGGGCTGGCGGCCCCCTTTGCCTTGCGGCACGCGGATGCGGTGGGAGGTTTACAACGTCCCTGTTTCTTTCACCACCAGCAGGCGAGGCGGCTTGGGGCCCGCCGCACCCGCACGGTCGCGAGTGGAACATGCAGTGGTGGCTGCACACGGAGGGCAGAGGTCACGCAGGCGCCATGCTTCCGGGGCAGAGGCTGCGTGCACGGCGGGTCCCAGCCGGGCCCACCGCCTTCGGGAGAAGTTCAAACCTGCCTTCCTCCCACCTGTGGGAACACGCATGTCTGGGACTACCTGGGACTCGTGGCTGCACTGCCTTTCAACCTGGGCAGAGGCTCTGGCAGGGAGGGCCAGCCAGCGCACAGAGCCGCGGGGCACCACGCACAGGACCTGGAAACGCATCAGGAGCCACACTGACAGCCAGCCGGCGTGGCAGTGCCCCTCTGCCACTTAAATGACAATCTGGTCCTTAACGTTTGCCACACACACATCCCGAGCGGAAGACACCTCTCCCCCACCTGGGCCAGGCAGGCCCTCCCGGCTGCCGACCCCTCAAAGGAAAAGCACAAGTTTGCACGAGACTTTCAGAGAGGTTTCCACCCTTCAACCTCGCAGTCCCTGGCCCTGCTCTCCCCCGGGGCTTCTGCGGCCTGGGCGCCAGCAAACCCTGGGCCAGCGCTCCTCTCAGGCCCCGCCGGAGCCCCGCATCCCCGCAGCCCGGAGCCCTGCACCCCGGAGCCCGGAGCCCCGAGCAGGGCCGCGCACGGCGCGCTGTGGGGGAACCAAACCAAACCAAGCCCTGGCTCCAAGGTCCAGAAACAGCAAAACCAGAACCAACGCCTCACTGTTTCCATAAGAGTGTCATTACCTCCACGTCGTTAACTGTTGGATGTAATTTTCAAAATCATCTCATCACACCTGCCAGCCATTTACGGGCCGGGCTTTTCTCACTTTGCAGGAACCCCTGTGCACACAACGCACTTCAGGAACCGACCGCGCTAGGTAATGTCACAGCCGAGGAATCGCACAGCCAGTGGCAAATGCCCTCGTGGGATTCTGCTGCAGAACTCGGTGGTTCGGGTGCCGAGGGGCGGGCCCGGCTCCCCAGGCCCCCACAGCGGCACCGCGGCCTCAGGCTGCCCGGGGAGGAGCGGAGAGGACCGCCCGGGCGCCCCGGCGGACGGAGAAGATGGACTTGCCTGGGCCACACCCACCGGGATCGGGACCCCGCGGCGCCCGCATCCCGAGGTCTTCCCGGCGCAGCACGGAGGCCGGGAGCTCGGCTCAGAGCCCCCTCTCGTCCGCACGCGGGGACCGGAGAGCGGGGATAAGGCGGGGCGCCGGCCGTGACCCCGTGGGGGGCGCCACGCCCTCACGGTGACGCCAAGGATCTGCCCGGGTCCGGGGTCTCCAGGGCGGAGGCCGGCGCAGGGGGGTCCCCACCGGGAGCCGCCCGTCTCGACCCGAGCGCACGCGCAGGCCGGACCTCCGCCCCGGGCTCGGCGCACTGACCTCCGCGTCCCAGGCCGTCGGGTCTGCCCGGCCCGCGAGCCCCGCCCGCCCCGCGCACTGCGCATGTCAGCCGGCCCTGCGCGGCTGGAACCAGATCCAGCCGGCTGGACGGCGACGCCAGTGCGCACGCGCCGGCGTGTGGGCGAGGCTCCGGCGGTGGGCGGGGCCAGGTCGCCGCCAGTGGGCACCGACCCCCAGGCCCCGGCCCATCCCACCCGCGGGCTCCCTGAGTAACGAGAGGGTTCAGACGGCGACGGAGGCCGGGGCCACGTGCCGGTCCAGTCGGCCTCAGCGGCAGCCGCAGCCGGGGGGGGGGGGCGCCTGCTGTTGCCAGGCCTGCTTCCCATTCTCCCCGGCAGCTCCCCACACGGAGACAGGAGATCCAGCTGGTGCAGTGCTTCGCGCCCCCCCCTGCAGCAAAGGACCCTAGGTTCCCGGACCCCGGCCTGCAGCCTCCTCTTCCCTTTGCCCAGAGCTCACAGCTCACCTCCACTTCAGACCCCAGACCTCCCCCGCAGCTTCAGGGGCCCCTTCTCCGCTTCGCCTACTGAGCAGCCCCCCGATACCCCATACCATGGCCCTCTCAGTTCTGGCTGATGCCCCGCCCCCACACCGTGAGCCCCACAAAGAGGGAGCTGCTCACCACTGCACTGACACTGCCCAGCAAAAAGGACCCCCGGATGAGTCACCTCGTCCTCGCCATAGGAACAGCTTAGCCCTCTTCCAGAGCCGGTGTGCCCGCCCCTAAGGCAAGGCTGCCCATCCATCCATGACCCAGGATGACCACACGCCAGCAGCCAGGAGCCTGGCGGGCCTGCCCCCCCCGCCCCCCCCAGCAAAGGTCGGGCCAGGGGCCGAGGATGCCTGCACGGCGCTGCTGAGGGCTGCTCGAGGGGCCTGTCTTCCCTCTCCAGTGGGTGTGGGCTTCCTGCTTTGGGTGTGGGTGTTCCAACTTCCCAGCCTGATAAGGATCTCCAAGGTTTGGAGCCAAGACAGCGTCTTTCTGTGTTTTTCCCGCTACCCACAGAGATCCAGAGGCTTGCTCAACCCTGGGGGGCGGGGCGGGGGAAGAGGCAGGCCAGGGGCTGCCGAGGCCTGACCAGAGCTGGATGGCTGCGAGGGTAGGGTGGTCCCTGTGCTGGGCCGGCTCACAGCTTCCTGATTAATCCCTGGGATGCTGGCATCGTGCCCCCACTTGACAGACAAGGTTGACTGGGGAGCGTAGTTGTTTCTGAGGTTGCTGGTTCATGGAGTGAAGTCAGCTGTGGGGCTGCGGAGGCCAGGGCTCTGCGCGCTGATGCTGCCTTCCGCTGCCAGCCCTGGGCCCCGGGAGACGCCTCTGCTCTTAGCCCCCCTCGTGTGCTGACTCGGGGGGCTGCCCTGGGGACAGGAGAGCAGCACGCTGCACAGGCCAGAGGTGCTGGCTGAAGACACACATGTGGGACACGGCTCAGTGGGCTTTCCCTCATGCTCCCAGCCACCCCGTCACCCACACTTTACAGAGGGGGAAACCGAGGCTCAGAGAGGGTGTGAAGTGCGCCAGGTCTGCCTACGCCCGATGCAGTGTTCGCCTCTGACCGGGGACCAGCCTGCAGGGCGTGCTTGGTCCGCCCAGGCCCCACACCAAGGCACTGGCCACGCACTGCGGCCCGGGGGTTTCAGTACAGGGGCCCCCTGGAGTGGCACCTCACACAGCTGGTGGCATGACCAAGAGGCTTGCCTGCCTGCCCCCGTGTGAACCTGGAGGCAGCACTGGGTCCACCCGGGGGGAACTGAGACCCTAGAGCCCACACTGCAATTCTCCCAGCAGCTCCTGGTCAGGAAGAGTGGGCATGTGACGGGGACCCGAACGCACTGCCTGAGCCCCTCGTGTGACGGGTGGGGCCTCCTCGATGGGATTAGAAGAGGCCCTTCCACCAGGGCGGACACAGCGAGCAGACGGGCCCTCAGTGGACTGGGACCCGCTGGCGCCTTGGCGCTGGGCCAGCCTCCGACGTGAGGCTCTGTCACGGCACCCTGTGGGCCGAGACGCCGCGCAGTGAGATGACCGTAGGAGGCTACGCATTGGGAGACACCCAGGCAGGTCAGACAGAGCGGTTACTTACGTTTGTAATTTAAAATGGCTGAGGGAGGGTGGAGGTCGAGGACAACGGTGGCAGGAAGGTGACACCGAGTAGACTGAGGTGAGGCGCAGCCTGGCTGTCTGGGAGAGAGGGTCCAGGAAGAGGGACACTGCGCCCGAGTCCGGGAGGGCGCCGAGGCCCCGGGGCGGAGGAGCGGGTGGTGGTGGTGGGGGACCGGCGGGCCCCGGGGTGGGGAGCAGCCTGGTGGCTGGCCAAGTTGCCGCCGACCTTCCCCGAGGCCATGAGAAGGAGCTTCCCAGACGCCCCGTCGCCCCGAGGCGAGTCAGCAGGCAGACAGGGTGTTGCCACTGCAGCCCCTGAAGGCAGCTCTGCTGGCCCAGCTAGAAGCCACCGGGTCTCACCATCAGGCCACGTGCTCAGGACAGTCTGAGACCCATCCCGGGCCGCCCCGTGTGACTAATGGACGAGCTGCTTCCCTGGAGGACAGAGCAGAGCTGGCAGGACCAGGTGGACGGCACTGGAAAGGGGGGACGGTGCAGAGGGCTGGCAGTGAGGCGGCCGCACGACAAGGCGATGACCTGCCGTGACCACACAGGAACACAGCCCAGCTCGGGGCTGACCGCCCGGCCCCTCGTAGGGTGGGTCTCTGTCCGTTACAGCCCTCCCCCCACACTTTCTCATCAAAGGTCACACCTTACTGGGGCACAGAGGTCAAACCACACTCATGGGAACTCATCCATCAGCTTCCTTGTCCCTGATCCGTGTGCCACACGACCCAATCCACAGGCAAGCACAGAGGACTGCAAGGCGCCCTTCCCAACAGCCTGCCTGCCTTCCGGCCAGGGCGCTGCGGCCCCAGGTCACCCTCCAGGCCCCATGCAAAGGGACTGTGGCTGGCAGCCCTCCCAGTCCCCGTGGGCTGGGTGCGGGAGCCGTCAGTGCCTTCCGGGACAGACAGGGAGGGTGCCGTCTCCACACTGGTGAGCACAGTGGCTGTGACGCTCCCACAGCCCATGGAGCGTGCTGCACCCCCGTCCCCTCCGTGGAGCCAGGCGGAGCCTCCCTTCTCACTGCAGAGCTTGGCGCACAAGGGCGCCCCTGTCCCCAGCAAGGCAGGGGGTGCCAGCTCTACGTGGTTTTAAACAACACCAGACTGATTGCTTCGGAACCCCAGAATCAGGCTCAGCTTCACGGGGCTCCCACAGCCCGTCCGTGTGCCCAGGCGGTGTAGCTGTCCTCAGAGTCATCGGGTCTCTCACAGGAGTTGCCCGAGCAGGGGGGGCAGCCAGCAGCAGGTACGCGCTGCAGCGCTCTGGGGCAGATCTGCACGCCTGGCTCAGCGGGAGGGTGGGCTCACTCGGAAGACACAGACCCTGCCGTCTTCCTGTGCAGACCAGGTGGTCCGGTCGGGGAGCCCTGAGGGTTAAGTGGCTTAGACAAAGCCCAACGCCAGGCTGTCCCCACAGGGCACCCTGTGGGCAGGGCTCAGCCGGCCTGGCATCCGGGACTCTAACCGGAGGCCGTTCGCACGGGAGCCAGCGCTATTATCCAGGTGCATCGCTAGGAGAACCCTGATCTAGAAAGCCAAGACCACCTGGTTCAAATCCTGCTCCGCCACCTGCTCTGTGACCTTAGGCAAGTTGCTCGACGTTTCTGAGGCTCAAAATAATGGAATGCAGTGAGGAGAACACTGTATCTCATGGATGCCACACATTTCACCTCACTCTGCCATCTCTAAAACCAGGGCTGCTTATAAGCAATAGTGTCCAACGGTCTCCTCTTTAGGGTCCATAGGTCACGGGGTAGGTTCTGAGTTTGATGAACTGGGAATAGAGGCCGGAGAGGCTGTCCGCAGGGCTAGGACAGAAGTCCTCCCTCCTGGCAAGGCATCCGCACTGGCTAACGGGGACTGGTCTCGGCCTCGGGCCAATGTGCCCACTGCCAGCCAGGTGCCCAGGGCCAACGCTGGTGTTGGCTGAGGAGCAAGTTAGGGCAACAACAGGGCCACAGGCATGGAGGGGCCCAAGGGGCCTACAGATGGACTTCACAGAGTAAGACTCTGCCTGCCTCAGCCATGGAGTCCGCCCGCTGACCCCCAACTCCCTCTCCAGGCCAGGCCAGGCCGGGCCAGGCCCGGCCGCCATCCCGAGGGCCCGCCTGGGCTGCTGTTAGCACTCCTGCTGCATTCGACTCCTGGCCACACGGCAAATCTGAATCAAGTTCTGCAACCTGCACACTTGGATTTTCAGAGAAATGTCCTTAGGCCCCGAGCCTGAATGTGCTGCCATGGCCCTACGGAGCGCCCAGAATCACGGCAGAGCGAACGATCTTGTTCTCTAAACCTCCCCGACCTTTAATTATCACAACAGCTGCAAACAATGCACTGCCTCTTTAAGCGGTTTCCTGGGGCGAGTTCAGTTTACAAAGAAATTCCTGAACCCAGGAGCCCGGGGTTGGGAAACGCGCAGGAAGGGGAGCAGGTGCTCGCAGGGGGACAGGGCGCGGGCTGCAGGGCGGGGCCGTCCCCCGCTCAGTACCAATGCCTGGTGCACACGGGGCCGCTGGGCCTGCTCCCGCTTGGCTGACCCCAGGTCGCGGGAGGGCCCGGCCGTCGGGCCAGCGGTCCCGGGCCGCGCGGGGCGGGGCCACGCCGGGGGCGGGGCGACGGCGGTCACGTGTGTACACAGGCCCCGCGCGGCGTGCGCGCCGTGAGCCCTGTCTGCCCGCCCGCGGCGACTGCGCGGCCCAGAGAGCCGGTGAGTGGGGGCGCCGACGGGGGTCGGATGGGCCGGGCACTGGGCACTGTCGGGGGCGGCGCGCGGGGAGCAAGCCAGGGCTGCGGGCCCGTCTGGCGGGGACTGCGCTCGGACTCGGGTCCCTGGGCCCCGCCCTGCGCTGTCCCCTGGGGGTGGGGGCGCTGTGCCCGCGCAGGGCACTGTCCCGGGGGGTGGGGCGCTGAGCCGTTGCGCCGGGAGGGCAGCCAGGGCCGGGCAGGGTCAGTAACCTTCCCAGGCAGCTGAGCGCGGCTGCCTGCGCGCGGCCCAGGGAGGGAACCACATGTTCCAGGGACTGACCAGGTCCTCTGGGTCCGTGGTCATAGCTCTCGCCCTCTCACGATTACAGCACTTTTAGTGCGTTCTGAGCCGTCTGATTGGAGATAAAGGCTGGGGCGAACTGCCGTGGCTCCTTGAGAAGTAAGTAGGTCACCCCTGGGCTCGGACAGGCTTCTGGGCGTCAGAGGGGGCCTCGGCGCTCAGCGCCCCTTCCCAAGGGAGAAGCTCACTGGGTGCAGTGCCCTCGTGCAGACCTCAGGGTGTCCCCCACCAGGGACCACTGGTTTCGGATCCCCAGGCCACCTTTCCGTTGCCTCACTTTGTTCTTCCAATTCCGCACGTCAGTGAGGTCGGACGGTATTTGTCTTTCTCTGACATGTCACTGAGCATCATACCCTCTGGGTCCATCCATGTGGTCGCAAACGGTGAGATTTCTTTTTTGTGGCCAAGTGACGTCCCGTTGTGCATGGAGCAGAGCGGGCGTTCAGCGGCGGGGACAGGGCTGCCTCCCTCCGCGTCCACAGCTTGTTATCCGCTCGCTGCGCCATGCCACCTGTAAACAACCAGCTCCCTATCTTAAGCAACAGCAGCCCGCCTCCTCCCCGCTATCTCCCCATCTGGCCGAGGCCAGCGCTCACTCACGGGGCAAGAAGCTTGCTCTACAGCCTCTGCACACCCGACCGTGTTCCCAGGCTGTGTCCTCACTGGGCCCAGCGGGCACCGCCGATGGCCAAGAGGCACTACTACTAATACGCTCTCCACGCCGCTCTCCAACCAGGGCCTCAGGCAGCTTCCTGGTGATGAGGCCTCGGAAGAGAACTGGCTTTTAAAAACCACAGCTCTATTCTGTGAGTGCCGACTGCCCAGGCGGAAGCCACAACCAATGGTGTCCTGCCTCCCTAGGGAGTGGGGAGACACCCTGAGCACAGGGGACACAGCTCTGGGGAGAAGGTACACATGGGCACTGACCTGCCCTCCCTGTAACTCAAAGCCCCTGTGGGTGAGGGTGAGAGAAAGGCAGGGATGGCCACCCAGTGTGGGTGCCTGTGGGGTGCAGGTTACAGTGTGCACACTGACGGTCTGAGACAATGGAAAATGAGAGCCGCGCGGGGAACATGGGGGACACGGGGACTAGGCCTGTGTAATTCACGGGAGGAGGAGGGACCGCTGCTCCATCTCACAGCCTAGGGGCTGCTGGGAATCCTGACAAAAGAACTGCCACCTGGCCATGTCTCGGGGGCAGGAGGCTGTGTGAGTGCACACCACAGTCACACCTTCCCTAGGCAGTGCTTCCCATAGTTCCTCTTGCTGGCTGCGGGCTGCGGGCTGCGGGCTGCAGGCTCCTCAGCTTCTCAGGCTAAAGCCACTGCACAACTGGGCAGCCGCCCCGGCCCCGAAACACCACCGGCTTCCATGAGCAGAGGACTCAGTGTAGAGAGAAAGGTGAACCTTCTAATTCGAGTTGCCAAAATGCGATGCTGCTGGTGTCTCCATGTGCAAGAGCCCCCTGCAGGGCGGAGGGCAGCGGCGCCGGCCGGTCCCGGGCGTCCTCAGAGGCCCACCGGCCCTCTCCTCCCACACACGCAGCAGGGCCTGCTCGGAGCTGCTGGGTTCTGATGAAAGCCCAGCAAACGGAGGAAGCGACTGTTACAAGTGGGATAACTGGCTGCGCCTCCCTCCGACAGAGCGCAGGGGTGATAGGATCTGTGGGCTGAGCTTCCCCAGGTAAGAGCACACCTGTTCAGAGCCGACGCCGGCAGGGAGCAAGTGAAACGAGACGCGCTGTTCTCGGCCTGGCCTGGCCCTTGGAGCCGGCCTCTTTGTGTTTCCGTTTTCCCGTGGTCTGGTGTACCTGGAGGGAGTAGTAGCCTCAAACCAAGTGACTCAGGTAACAAAAAAGCCCAACTAACCAGTCTCCATAACAAAGAGCGTGTGTCCTGTCTTCTCCAAGGAGAGGGACTGTGGCCGCGCAGGCGCCCGCTGGCCAGGACCCTGCTGCCCGGACTCCTCCCCCGCCCTCCCCAAGCCAGCAAGCGGCGTGCTCCCTGGAGAGGCAGCTCCGTCTGTGCATCTGAGCCAGGCTGCCGGGTTCACTCTCACCACTCGGCAATTTGGAAGCATAAAAAGCAAAAGGCTGCAAAATCCCAACACCCACCTAGATAATGAGCCATTTCCCATCACCCCCCAGAAGGCACTGGGCTGCCATAGGAATCAGTGCGTGAGCCCCGCAGTGAAAGATGTGGAAACAGCCTCTGGGAGCGTCTGCTCCGACCAGCAGGGTGTGAGCTGTGGCGAACACCTCTCTGCCCACTGTACAGAGGAAATACACTCAGGAGTCCCTTTCAAAGCATTTTGATGGTTCCAGCCGAGCTGCCTGCCCACTCAGGATGCACTGCCCAGCCTGGCCTCAACCCCACACCAGGTCTCTGAAGGGTCAAAGGGCACGCCACTCGCGGGACCACAGAGCTCTCCCAGCCGGCCGTCTGCCTCTCCGGGGGAAAGCCTTTCACGGCACCAGAAGCATCTCCTCGCAGACCGAGCCAGCCAGCTGCAGGTCTCCACCAGGAAAGCGCCCCTCAGAGCTCCGCTGGTGGGAAGAGGGACACGGCAGGGGCCAGGCAGAGACGGGCAGAGGCCAGGTGCTGAGGCCTGCCGGGCAGAGCTTCAAGGGCAAGTCTGTGGTGGCCAGGGGGCAGCGAGGAAGGGCATTCTAGGCCGCAGTGTGTGTGTGGACAGCAGTGAGCGTGAGCGGCCAGGCTGCGGGCCCCGGCGCAGAGGACCTGGGTGCAGGACAGCGCCTCTGACTTGGAGCAGGGGAAGGTGAGGTCGCTCTGGGGAAGCAGGATGGCTCATTGCTGACCGTGTGTACAAGGCTCCTGGGAGGCCCCTGCTCCCTGCCATCTCGGCCCAGTTGCTGCTCTGACCATGCCAGCATCCTCTTCCCACGGAGATCACGATTTGTGCTGGTCCTGGCCTTAGCAGAGTTCACTTCAGTTGCTCATGGCCATGCACTGGCTGTGGGTTTAGAAGTCTGGGCTCTTCCAAAGGCCCAGGAAGAGAGAGGCAGGGCTCCCTCTGCCGCAGACACCAGCCCAGCTGGCCTGTGGTCCCTGCAGAGTGCTGGTTGTAGTTACGAACCTGAGCTTGTCACCTCTCCAGTTCCCATTCCTGGGGCCACTGTGGATACGGCGAGGAGCTTGGGACGAGGGCAACACCTGGAAAGCCCTGACTCGACCAGACCCAAAGCCAGGCCTCTGCAGTCTGCCGTGCGTGCAGCAGGGCCCCCAGCATGCCCTTCTCCGGGGGGTCCTCTCCCAGAAAGACTTGCACGTGGCTGTGATGGGGCTCATGCCCTCATCCCTCCCTCCCCGGTTTTCTCTTCCCATGTGTCAGTGAACAGGACCCTGAGAGTCCCCTGCCCCCAGCTGCCTGTGGGGAAGGAGTTCTGGGAAGGGGTCCGCACCCTCCTCACCCCGACACCAAGGGTGGCCAGGCACCCTCTGTGCTCCGCACGCTGCACTGATAAATCCACTGGGCGCTCTGCGGCCTTCGCAGCAGCAGCCTCGGTCACGTGGAGCCCTGTTCAGAGCTCCCTCGCGTGGCAGGACGCGCTGGCCAGGGCAGAGGGTGCTGTCACTCTCGCCCCCACCCCCAGGATTGGGGAGGGCTGCTGTCCGAGGCACCCCGCTTGGTCATTTGGGACTCAGGTGCCGGGCAGAGCCTGTGTGGCCTGTCTGTCCCGCAGGGCCTTTCCGCCGCACGAGGACTCACTGTCACCGCCGCTGCTGCAGTGGGAGCCCCGCTGCGGCCCGCACCCGGGCCTGCACTGCCCTCGGGCCTCCAGGCGTCTGGCAGGCTCCTGAAGGGGCAGCACGCTCGGGCCTGCAGGCGCCCCTGAGGAAGAGACCACAGACGCAGAAGCACCTGCTCAGGCCCAGGCAGGGCAGGGAACCCCCGACTCGCCTCCACAGACCTCCAGGCCCAGGGAGCGGCCAGTGCTGGCTGCTCTGGAGTCACACACGGAGGACCCAGCGAGAGCCCGCCACCAGCCCAGGAGGGCGCGCGGCGGAAGGCGCTGGCTGAAGGCACCGGCGGCCCTGGGCGGAGGCACCTTGAGAACCAGGTGGTGGGGCGCAAGGGGCCTTGGAGGAGCCACCTTCATGTGAGGGACCGTCTTCAGCTGACGACATGCAGCCCCACTGAGGGTCCAAGAGGGCCTTAGGGCCTGGACGGGACAGGACTCCAGCGATGCTCAGAGAAACCATGCCTGGGCGCCATGGCCGCTCACCTGTCCCCGGTCTGTGCGGCCGTGATGGTGGCCGAGGCCACCGCTCAGCAGCAGAGAGGCCGCGGGCAGTGCTCAGCATCAGGGGACTCAGGTGGACTCAGCTCTTCTGATCAGGGAGCTGGCCTCGCCGCCTCTGCCTGGCCTTCCTTGGAATGTGGGCCACTCCGGCCCAGAGGAACTGACCACAGCTCTGATCCCTTTAAAGATTCCCAGGCCCCTGGCCCCCTGGGCAGGGAGGGCGAGGGCTTCATCCCTCACGAAGAGGACCCCCCACTGGGGAGCCTGGGCGCCCGAGCCCCCGCGGGTGCAGCACCCCCCTGCAGGGGAGCTTTCTGCTCCCCCTGGCGGCCCTCTCCCTCCCCATGAAGACAGGACATGCCCCAAGGCAGTACACAGCCACTTCCTGTGTCCTGCCCCATGGAGTGAGGTGGGGAAGGGACCCAGACCAGGCAGAAGGGAGAGGCCACGGATAGAGCCAGGGCCCAGCCCAGTGCGAGAGCCGGGGACACGGGCCTGGGGTGCAGTCCGGGGCAGGCAGGACAGACAGCAGGTTGCCTTTCCCAGTGCCTCATGGGATGCCGGGGCGTGGGGAGGCTGCTACTGCACGTGGAAGCCAGTCCTAAGAATCGTGGGGGAGGGTTTCAGGGAGTGGGCGGGTCAGTGATAAGAATGGGAAGAAGGTGGCCAAACCGGCCAGTGAGTCTGGAGGTGGCCTGGCAGAGGCAGTAGCCAGAGGCAGGGCAGCACCAAGGGCCTGGCCTGGTGGGAGGGAGGGAGGGAGCGGGGGCAGGAGCAGGCCTGTTCCTAAGCCCTCTCAACCAGAGCCCTTCAGCGGAGGGGATGCGGGGACGCTGGCAGGACGCCGGCTGGCATGGGAGGCGCTCTGCAGAAGCGCCCGCGGCTGGAGGAAGCCAGCGCCTCTCTCCTGTCCCCTCAGGGGACCAAGAAGCAGAGAGGCCCTTCCAGGAGACGTCTGAGTTCCGAGTTCCTGTCTCAGGAAGGAACAGGCTCAATACCTGGAATCCGGCTGTGGAGGCCTGTGCCCGAGGGGAGGGGAGGGGAGGAGAGGGGAGGGGCCTGCGCTTTGTTGTTAGGCCCCCCTCTTGCCAGATAGCTCCTTCCCGGACTCACAGAATCAGAGCTGGGAGGGAAGGGGAGTGACTGCAGGGAAATGGGGCCAGAGGGGTGGGGCCCAGTCCAGCAAGCCTGCCTCCCCCCGCCCCCTGCGAGCTCACAGGGTGAGTGAGTGGCCCACACTCAGAACGTGCCGGACACCTGCTCTTGTAAATGCGGCAGCTCTGACAGCTGCCATTCGCTCCCAGGTCCCTAGGTGACACCTGGAGGGACCAGGGACCCCGCCACCCCTGCCTGTGGGAAGCTCGCAGACTGAAAGCAAGCGGGCCTTGGAGCCCTAACCTGCACCTGAAGCCAGTCCCCTCCCACTGGTGCGGAAGGCCACTCGGAGGCTCTGCCTGGGATGTTGACGAGCTGCCAGCCAGCAAGCACGCGGCCCATTTCTGATCGGAAGCCCAGCGCACAGTCACTGTCTGTCCCCCTTGCAGGCTGGGCCACAGGCACATGAGTGCTTCCAGGAAATCCTCTACGGATTTCACTCCACGTGACCATTTCCCAAGAGCCAGCCCGTCTGTGCCAGACCCGGACGCTTGCTTGAGGCCAGCCATTGCTGAGGGGGCCCTGGGGACAGTGGAGCAGGTGGGTGGGCAGGCGGCCTGCAGGTGGCGCTGCTACCTCAGCGCGCTCTGTGCCCTCCAACCCCAGGGACAGCACTGACCCCTGAGGCCCAACAGGTACAACTGTGTCCTGCGTTTCTGCCCACAAACGTCTGCTCGGGGAGCTCCTCACTTCGCGAGCCCACGGGGCTGGGGCGTGCGGGCCGCGCCGCAGTGGGGACAGGCACACAGTGGGGACAGGCGCACAGTGGGGACAGGCGCGCGTGGGGACAGGAGCGCGTGGGGACAGGCGCGCAGTGGGGACAGGCGCGCAGTGGGGACAGGCGCGGAGGCAGAGCCGCCTGGCTGCTGGCTGCCGGCTGCCGGCTGCCGGGCACAGGCTGCACACTGCCCGGGAGGGGCCGCGGCACCTGCGAAGGAAGCGGGGGCTGAGTGATGTACTAGACGTCCCGGTGCCCGCAGGCTGCGCGGAGGAGACGGTGGCCCGGCGCTCAGAGAACACGGGCACGGGGCAGGTGAGGGCAGCAAGCGGGCAGAGGCGGCGCCAGCCTTGTGAGACCAAGAGCGCACCTCCTGGGCTGTGTCCTGGCAGCGGACCGCCCAGGGACAGCCGCCACCTGCTCCAGTGACGCAGGACCGGTGGGAACACCCTGGTGGGCTCCAGGGGCCCTGGCGTGCAGCTCGGCAGGGCGGGGACGGCTGGGGGGCCCAGGAAGGCAGTGTTTGCTGGGGACAAGGCCAGCGAGGTCAGGTGGACAGGCCCCACACCCGCGCTCCCCGGCTCAGCAGGAGCCTTGAGAGGGAGGGGCACCAGGACAGGAGACAGCGATCACACAGTGCGCCGTGTGCTCACAGGAGAAGGGAAACTGCGGGAGGCAGCTGAAGGGTGCCGCGCACGGCTCCTCCTACAGCTTGTGAACAGCCACGCTCCCGGAGCTGTGCCAGAGGCGCCAGGGCCGTGGGGGACCCTGCCTGGTGCACCTGCTCCCCTGGAATCCAGCCCCACAGGCCGAGGAGCCCCGTCCAGAGGGAAGAACCCACCGCTTCGCTGGGCACACTTTCGACAGTGATGTAACTGCAGGTGTGGGCAGAGCGGGGCCGCCCAGCGCCCGGCCTTTTCATTACCATCAGACACCCAATGCCTCGGGCTGCTGGGTGGCGCTCACGAGGCTGTTAGGACGCTGCCACAAACTCAGTGCTCCTCCCGCCTGCCCCATGGTGATCAGAGGGTGTGGGGGCACCGGCAGATGCACCCTGTCTCGGCATCCCCCCCTCCCTCCCCACCACGGGTGGGGCCTCCTCGCTGCCCACTGCTGAGCCTCTGCCTCTGGCACGGTGGTGGGACGTGGCAGATACGGGAAAGGTCTGTGGGATGTGCCACAGGACGGGCTTGGGATCCACAGGCGGCAGAGCCCTTTGTCCATGTCACCCGGGGGGCGGGCAGTGCCCCCGGCAGGGCTGACTGTCCCTGTGCCTGAGCCTGGGACACAGTGCTGCTAAGAGGCCCTCACCTGGTCTGCGAGCACAGGTGCTTTTGGGTCGGAAGTTTTCCTCCAAAGAACGGGGACCTGCTCTTCCTGCCAGTTCTCTCCGATGGGACTGCCGAGCCCACCCAGGCTTCCCACGCACGGGGATGGACGGGGACAGACAGGCCACCCGGACCTGGACGCGCGGCCTGTGACGCGGAGGCACAGGGCCAGGCTCTCACAGGCTCTCGCACAAGTGACGTCACCCGAGCCCCGCCCCCTGCAGGTCTCACAGGTCTCCAGCCCCCGGTGGCAGGTGCCGGTGCCGGCATCTCCCAGAGGCTCAGGCTCACCGTGACCTCGCACCAGCGCCTCTGCCCATCTCAGGCTGGTTGTGTGGTGTCCTGTGCTACCCAGGCGCCGTGAGAGACAGGTGGGAATGCGGGCAGAGGGACTGTCCATTCCCGTGTGTGGGGAAGAGTCCAGATTCAGGCCAGAAAGCCGGGCTGCACCCTCACTCGGTACACCACTCAGTCCCTGCTCCCTTGGCAGGTGGCTTCGGAGCGGGAGGGGCGGATGAGGCTGAGCTGGCCTGGAAGGCCAGGCCTCAGGCAGGCCCTCCCTCCCCTGGAGGTGCCCTGGCTGGGCCACCAGTGTCCGGGGCACTTTGTGTTCTTAATCTCACCTTTCAGTAACAGAGCTGGGTGAAGGGCAGGGGCAGGACTGAGCGGAGACCCAAGAGCTCCCGCCCAGGTCAGCAGGGGCTGCAGAGCGCCCATCGCAGGGGAGAGGCCCCGACTGCCAGCCGCTGCGGTGGTGAGCCGGCGGGGGCCACGCTGGCGGGGACGCAGCCCCAGGAGCAGCCTGGGTACATGGCCCGGGGGGGGGCTCAGACCCCTCAGGGACAGGTCCGTGGCCACGAGATCACTGCAGTGCTGGCCCTCCTGGCCTGGCCCAGGCCCTGGGTGGCACCTGTGGCGACACTTGACCTTCATGGCGCGTCCTTGTTAAAAGGCCCCATTTCTGGGGTCCCCAGCTCTGGGGACCTGCAGGCCCGGGCGCTGGCTCCAGGTGACGACTAACCTCCCCGCTCTCCCCACAGCCAGCTGCCCGGCGCCATGTGGAGCTGCGGCCCGCTCAACGGCACAGGCCGGGGCGAGGACCAGCCCCTGTGCCCGCACTCCCAGCTGGTGCTGTCCGCCTTCTCCCTGCTCTACCTGGCGGTCGGCGTGCCCGTGGGCCTGGGCTACAACGCGCTGCTGGTGCTGGCGAACCTGCAGGACCAGGGCAGCATGACCATGCCCGACGTCTACTTTGTGAACATGGCCGTGGCCGGCCTGGTGCTCAGCGCCCTGGCGCCCGCGCACCTGCTGGGCCCCAGCGCCTCGGGGTGGGCCCTGTGGGGCTTCAGCAGTGAGGCCCACGTGACGCTGCTGGTTCTGTTCAACGTCTGCTCCCTGGTGACCATGTACTCCACGGCCCTGCTCAGCCTCGACTACTACATCGAGCGGGCGCTGCCGCGCACCTACATGTCCAGCGTCTACAACAGCCGGCACGTGTGCGGCTTCGTCTGGGGCGGGGCCCTGCTCACCAGCTTCTCCTCCCTGCTCTTCTACATCTGCAGCCACGTGGCGGCCAGGATCGTGGAGTGCGCCAAGATGCAGCACCCGGAGGCCGCCGACGCCATCATGGTGCTCATCGGGTACCTGGTGCCAGGCCTGGCTGCGCTCTACGCCCTCGTGCTCATCTCCCGGATCCGCAAGGAGGACACGCCCCTCGACCAGGACTCGGGGAGGCTGGACCCCTCGGTGCACAGGCTCCTGGTGGCCACCGTGTGCACGCAGTTTGGGCTCTGGACGCCGCACTACCTGACCCTCCTGGGGCACACGTGCCTGGCCCTGTGGGGGGGGGCCGTGGCCGGGCAGCACCTGGGGCTACTGCTCTTTGCGAAGGACCTGTCCCGGTGCCTGGCCTTCTCCAGCAGCGCCGTGACGCCGCTGCTGTACCGCTGCATCAACAGGAGCTTCCCCAGCAAGCTGCGGCGGCTGGTCAAGAAAATGCCCTGCGGGCGCCAGAGCTGCTCCGCGGACCAGGCGGGCGTCCAGCAGGTGCTGGCGTAGACGGCCAGCAGCACGGGGCCAGCCCAGAGGCGCCGCTGGTGCATAGCCTGCGGGCTCGGTGCACGCCCACCGACCGGGTCCGAGTCCTGGGGGAGGAGGGGACGGCGCTCAGCCAGTCACAGCACTTTGCCACCTGTAGCTCTGCCGCTGTCCCCACGGGGAAGCGCTGAGGCAGGAACACACAGCAGTACAGGCGTGTGCTCTAGACCAGGTGCCTGTGCGGAGGGCAGCTGCACTCAGGCCCGGCGCCCACAGGCCCGCCCGCGGCCTGCTCACTCAGCCTCCCACGGGGCTTTACGAATGAAGTGATGGAAGTGAAAGCCAGTATTTATACTCTGTGTTGTTGGAATGCTTGATCCCCCATCTTAGGTTTGTTTATAAAAAGAGATGCTTGAAAGAAAAGCCACCGAGTATTAAAATGAAGGAAACAGGACAGCACACACGTGGATGGGGGCGCGGCCAGGGCCACAGCAGGGTCCTGTCGAGGGCGAGGCCAAGTGCTTCACAAGGAGGGAAGGCTCGAGGGGCTGTGCAGGAAGGCACCCCTCCCCCACCTCCTAGGGGCGCTGTTCACGGGCACAGGGCCGAGGGAGAAAGGCTGCAGGGACTGACCCACAGGGAGCTCAGGACGGCAGGTGACCAGCTCCCGAGCACCGACCTTGGCCCCCACGCTGCCGCCACCACCGTCCACCAGGTCCGCGTCAGGTGACGCTGCGTGACCCGAGTGAGGCTGGCCTACTTTCGGGAAGTGGCTGCATGGGGTCAGACGGAGGTCAGCAGGGTTCACCCGCCTCCTGCCTCCATCCAGCCCATTCCCTAAGCAGCCACTTTGCACTGTGCACTTGAGGGAGCCCCCCATCGCCGCCCCCCAAGTCCTTATGACGGAATACAGGCCCGCAGCCCTCTGATGCCAGTTTTGAAACCCAAAAGCCCTAAGAACAGAAAGGTTTTTCAAGTTCGCAGCACATTCGTCTGGTAGCAAACCCCGACATGACGCCGGGTCGCCCCTCCCGTGCCGACAGCCTGGACACGAGGCCCGCAGACAGGTGTGTCCAGGGTAGTGCAGAGCATGCCCGTCCGAGAAGATGCCAGGACACCCGGCCCCAGTCCTTCCACAGCCCGTGCCCCGCCCAGGCCTGCAGGTGCCTCAGCCAACCCCCCTCCAGCACAGGCACCAGGGCGCAGGAGGGCCCCGTCACGGCTCCACCTGCAGGCCTGGTGGAGTGCGAGTGCCGGCCCGGCCCGGCCCAGCTGTGGCGGCATTCCCCTGCACACGCGCGGTGCCGCTGCTCAGTCTGCAGTCTCCAGGCCAAGGCCATGGGGCCCCCAGGCACAGTGGGCCCTGGTCAGGGAGCCAGGTTGGGTATAAATAAAAGCTCCTCTCGGTCTGTCTCCCCTGCTCCTGCACAGGAGCCCTGGGTGAGGGAAACCTTAGTGCCCAGCCTCTGCCCACAGCCCTGACCTGCAGCCCAGGTGCTCTTCCCCAAACAGAGAAGGGAGCCTCAAACCACTTTTTATAAACTTCCAGGTTCTCAGTGGTTTTGGCTACTAACTGGCTAGTTCCTGGTGGCCTCCTGGGGGCCTGGGCGGGCTGCTGGCTCTGTCCCCGCCTGCGCAGGACCGAGTGTCTGCGGCGCTGAAAGCTCTTCCTGCGGGGGCACCAGCCACGGCAGACTGGGCCCCTTGCAGACCCTCCCCTCTCACAGGGACCCTCTCGGCTGCTCACCCGGGCACCGGGAGCAAACCTCCACCTGCTCCTCGACCCCTGCCCCCCACGCCTACTGCTCACCCCACCCTGCACACCTGGATGGCCTGCAGGCTCATGCTGCCCTTCTTCCCGGAATGTCTGACTCCCGGTGCTTTTGCCACATCACCAAAAAATGGGAGGAATTGTGAGCTGCGCAGAGGAGAACAAGGAGCTGTTCGGAGTAGGCCAAGAGTGTGAACTCAGTCCTGCTTTTTTAACCGATCAAACCTACGTTTGAGTTTGCTCGATGTCAGGATACAAGCTCTCGCTTTACGCCCAAGGTCATTCGTTCTACCAGCACTTCTTGACTATTTTAAAGTTAATTATCTTACTTTTGTTCACAAAAACTCTTCTACCTTGTCATGCTGCACAGAAGTTACATTGCATGTCCAGTTCTTGAATTTGAAATCAGCTGGGATGGGAGGCTTCCTCATTTCTAAGTGCTGACAGTTGCCCGGGACCACACCGTCTGCCTGTGGTTCTGTGTTGGAGAAACTGCCGAGGAAGTTCACACATTGGGACACTATTAAATTATTTGGTACTTTCTCTCCAACCTCTGAACGCTCACATTTGTGTCTCCAAGGTCAGGCGACGTATCTGAGAGGAACAGCAGGATCACAAGCTGGCGCTTCGCCTCCTACCGTCCGGTCACCCTGCCGGCTCTTTCTGTGGGTCCTTCCCTCCCGGCCGCACGCCAAGCACAGCGCCCGCGGCAGCTGGCCAGAGGCAGGCGAGCCTGCGGCCTGCGGCTCCATGGAGATCTGGGGCATCCCGGGGGCTCCAGCTGCCTCCGGTGCCTCCGGCCAGTGTGGGAGCCCCACGCCCCCCTGCAAGGGGCCTGTCTCACCAGCGCCCTCCGTCACTGCGCAGAGTAAGCACTGTGGACATCTGAGAGTTGGACGAGTGAGTGAACAGCGACAAAGTAATTTTAACATCCCCACTGTATGTATATTAGCCCTGGCTGGGGGCCTGGCTGAGTGGAGTGTTGCCCTGAACACCAAAAGGTTGTGGGCTTGACCCCCAGGAGAGGTGTGTACAGGAGGCAACCCATTGATGTTTCCCTCCCCCCTGCTCTCTCTCTAAAGCAGTGGTTGGCAAACTGCGGCTCACGAGCCACATACGGCTCTTTGGCCCCTTGAGTTTTTAGCAAAGGCCAGCTTAGGAGTACCCTAATTAAGTTAATAACAATGTACCTACATATATAGTTTAAGTTTAAAAATTTTGGCTCTCAAAAGAAATTTCAATCGTTGTACTATTGATATTTGGCTCTGTTGACTAATTAGTTTGCCGACCACTGGTCTAAAGCAACACACGAGGCGCTGAGGCTGCACGAGAGGGGTGCGTGGCACCGTATTCCATGTGCTGTGTGTGTGGGGCGGGGAGACACGTGTCCTGAGGGATTCCCAGGCCCCAGGGAGCTCTGCTGCTCACAGGAGACAGGGCCACGGCACAGATGACCAAGTATGATCTCCAGACCAGCCAGGGCCCCACACAGGGGCCTCAGAGGGAGCGTCCGAGTAGCTGCAGGGCAGGACCCGCCGGCCAGCGCTGCACTGTGGCCCAGGAAGGAAGGGAGGGGACGGAACCTGGAAACAAGAATGCTCATCGCTGCAGCACCAGCGACGCACCAGAAGTTATAAGCAGGAGTGACTCAGACACGCCTTCCAGGGGGACTGCTTGCAGCAGAGCAGGCGCGTATGCAGAGCTCCCCCCAGTGGCCGCCGATGGACCTGCCTCAGGGCAGAGGAGCCAACGAGACCCCAGAGTCAGAGGGAGTCCCCTGCACGCCCCCCCCCCCCCCGGCATGCCCAGCTCTTGAGGGAGGAACTGGGTCTGTGCCATGAGGCTGCTAACAGGCTCCTCAGCTGCCAACACGGCGACCACAGCTCAGGCTATAACCCCATGACCTCAGGAGGCGACTGCCACCCCCCAGTCAATGCAGAGCAAAGGGCACACCCACCATGTGTTCCCAGCAACTGGGAGGGCGCGAGTGTCCTTCAGAAACTGTCCCTGTGGACACAGCCAGATGCTGCTGGCTCTCAGAGGTCACATCGAATTCTGCTTTTGCAAACACGCCCACAGCCGCAGTGTACCTGGTGCTGCTCTGCATGCATGCACACACATGCACAGACACACATGTACATGTGCACACGCACATACACTGCACAAGACAGACACACACGTACACTGCACACACGTGTGTGACACGCACACAAGGACACACACATGTGCTGGCAGGACAGGCCTGCATAGCCTCAGGGTCAGGAGGGAAAGGGGTGTGGGCTTGGTGAGGGCGAGGCATGTTTCCGTGGCGGCACCTGACGCACGGACCATGACGGCAGAGAAACAGCTGTGAGATAACACGGGCAATGGGAAGGGCCAGCAGACCCGAGGCCCTGGCCTCTGCTACCCTGGGACTGCCCGTCAGCCTGTCGTTTGAAGAGACAGACACGCGGGAGGATCAGAAGTAGGGTAGGAGCCATGCAAACAACCCTAGAACGTTCTCTTCAGAAGAACCCAAACCCCTCAGGGCTGAGAAGACCCCTTCCTGAGGCCCCTTGTTGGAGACCCCACAGGTCCCCGGGCCAGGATGAGGCGAGACGCCGAGGAAGGACCCAGGGCTGCGAGATTCTGTGAGCAGGAGCCCCGCGGGATGCCAGCGCCACCTGGTGGCCTGGGCTGGGACTGAGGCTCTCCTCTGCCAATCAAAGAGCAGCAGGACAGGAAGGCACCCCAGCCGCCCGCCTGCCCGCCCGCAGGGTAGTGAGGAGCTGGGCCAGGGGCCTGCTGGGGCACTGTCCCTAACGCGGACTGTGGTCAGGGCTGCACCACCCTGTGAGCTGCTGAACGTCACTGAGCTGCCTTTCCAAATGGGGGATTACACAGCACGCAGGCTCCACCTCCAACGAGGACGCTGTTCATCGTGCCCGAGAGGCCCCGGGGCTGGTCCTGAGGGCAAGGGGGCAGAAGGCAGCCCCCGCGCAGCACTCACCGCCTGTCACCGGGCTGGCTTCGCAGCCCCTCTGGACCCGCTGGCGCAGTTCACCGGCCACAGTGTGGAGGGCTCCGCTCCTTCCCAGGGCCGAGCAACCGCCTGCGCCTGCCGCACTCGTCCTTCCCGCACCCATGGCACCTGGTGGCTGTGTGGACCATGCTCATGCCCACGGTGCCCCCTCCTGGGTGGGCCGTGGGAGCACGCAGCCTGGCCCTCCAGGACGGGTGGGAAGAGGCCCTGATCCTTAAAACAAGCTGCCGGCTGCCCCTGGGCACCTGGGCACGGCCTGGAGCCGGGGAAGGAGAGCTGAGGGAGTGGGGAGGGTCTGGGCGCCACCTCACTGCCTGGGATCCGGCGCTCCTGGAGAGGAGTGAGGTCACGGCCTCTTCACCCCGCACTGCTCCAGGCGCTCATGCGCACGCCTCCTGCTGCGAAGCCCTCCCTGACCCTGCGCTGGGCCGCAGGGGCTCCGCAGGCCGAGGCGGACACAGCACACCCTGCCTCCCTGCACCCCACCCCACTCAGAGCGGTGGCCCAGGCAAGAGGACCCAAGTGGGGAGGCCAGGCCCAGGGAAGGGAGACGTGGGGCTGCGAGGACAGGCCACCCGCCCACCCCCAGCACCTGCGCACCTGCTGCCTTGCCCTCGAGAAGACTGAGTAGAGGCCACGTTTGTCCGGCTCACACCCCGAGGGGCGCCCTGACAGCGGGAGGCGGGTGCGGGGCGCGGGTCCCGGCGAGGCTACACTGTCCTGCCAGCAGCAGCCGCAGCGCCAGGGAGCGCATCCTCCTGTGGACAGGAGGGACCGAGCCACACCAGGCCTTGCAGACGGACGCGGCCTCCGCAAATGGGGCTTCTTGAAAGTCGGGGAGGAAAGAGGGAGCCAGGCCCGAACCCCTGAAGCCCCGAGTGTGTGTGTGTGTGGGGGGGACTGTGGGACAAGGCCCCACGCCACCGACACGGAGCAGATGGAAGCAGAGCCAGCACCCCCGGGGGCGGCGGCCACTCTCGTCTCACCCCACCCGCTCCACCCTCTCAAGGGCCCTGACAGCAGCCTGTGCAACGACGGGAGGGGACAGGCTGCAGCCACAGCCCTAAGTGCAGGGCAGCGACTCGGAACCACGACCTGCCGGGCTCCTGCAGCCTCTCTGCAGAGCTCACTGAGCAGGGCCGACTCGGGCCTGGGACCCGAGTGCCCTGTCCCCACAGGTCCTCCCAGTCAGACCAGGGCTGAGGGACGCGCCAGCTGTTGGAGTAGCTCAGGGCCTGCCTCCCACACTGGCCTGAGCGCACTCTTGGGGCCGAACTCGAGGCTGGGTCCTCCTGGGGTGCACAGGACGGAAGGGGGTGTGACTGATGTCCATGGAGCCCGATAAAAAGGCACCTCGGCTCCCAGAAGCTGGGAAGACCCAGGACCGAGGGGCTGACGGGCCCAGCTGTCCAGCCTCAGGCTTCCACCCCAGGGGAGATGCGCTGTGCCCTCACCACGCCAAGCTGGCGAGCGCTCCAGCACAGTTCTTCCCGCATCCGCGGCCACAGGTGCCTGCAGGGACCCCAGACGGGCTGGTGCGGCTTAGAAATCCCCAAGCTTGCACCCTCACAGGGCGAGGTCGCACAGGGCACCGCCAAGTGGGGAGGTGATGGAAGGGAACGGCCCCTCGGGCTCCCGACGGTGCCGGCGGGGACACGGTGCCGGCAGGGACGAAGCGCTGGCGGGGACAAGCTGCGGGGAAGCTCTCGCTCCTCGGGGCAGAGCCTCCCTCCCTCGGGACTGTGCCCGGCTCCCTGCCATGCCAACCAGCCAACCTTGTCCTCAGTTACTCCCTCCCAACTCTTACCTGCCTGGTGCCCGGCTCCCGCCAGGCATGGCGAGGACGTGCTGGCGACGGATGCCAGGAGACCTACTTTCCAACGGTCTTGGAACGGCGCCCTCACCCTGCCCGCGGGCAGGAGGGAGCAGCGGCCCGACACCCACCCCGTGAGGGCAGAGGGGAGAGCTGCTCTGGGTGGCCCAGCACCGGCCCGAGCTGGGAGCAGAGGGCGGTGCCCGTCTGGGGACTGGGACTAGACAGGTTGCGAGCACGCCCTGTGCAGGGTGGGGTTGGGTCCTATTTCGTGCAGACGGTGCCAGGGCTCCGGGAGGGACTGCGGGCCGGCGTGTGGAGCTGCAGGAGCCGGAGAGCCAGGCACACACGGCCTCTGTCTGCACAGCGGCCCCTCCCGGTCACGTGGCCAGACCACACTCTGCTTAAATACCGCGTGTGGTTTGAATTAAGACCCAATTCCTGTTTCCCTTACAGACTGTAGGTTTCTGCGCCTGCCTGCTTTCCACGAGCACAGAGCAGTGCAGGAGAGGGTGAGGCTACGAGGAGAGAGACCTGGGAGACCCCTGGCAGACCTGGCTCAGCCGGAGCAGGACAAGAGCGGGGCAGGAGCAGGCAGAGAAGGGGCAGGAGGGGCAGGAGGGGGGCAGAGGAGGGGCAGGAGGGGCAGGAGGGGGGCAGAGGAGGGGCAGGAGGGGGGCAGAGGAGGGGCAGGAGCAGCCGGAGCAGGACAAGAGCGGGGCAGGAGCGGGCAGAGGAGGGGCAGGAGGGGCAGGAGGGGGGCGGGAGGGGCAGGAGGGGGCGGGGGGGGGCAGGAGGGGTCAGGGGGAGCAGGAGCAGCCGGAGCAGTGCGGTGCACAGGTGAGTGTGGCCTGTGGGAAGCGCGCCCTCCCTGCCCTTCCCCGGCGGCCTCTCGCTGGGACACCGTGTTAAATGGAGGGAGACTGGAGTGAAGCGTTCCTCTGGAAAGGGCAGCGGCTTAGACGACAGGTGGGTCCCAGGAGGAGCAGGGTGTCTCCTGGGGTGTGGACGCAGGGGCACAGCAGCTGCGCGGGCCTTGCTGGTTCCGAAGGGCGACCAGCAGCCCAGCTGAGCCAGGACCGGGGCCGTGGGGGCACGTCTGCATCGCGCGCTTCCAGGGGCTGGGCCCTGGCGACAGGGGAGGACACGGAGCCCAGACCTGGAAGTCACTCAAACGTCCTTCAAACGGACAAACCAGGGCTACGCCCCAGCCCAACACTGCTCAGCAGCCAGGCTCGGGCCGCACCGGCCGGTCTGCGTGACGCCGAGAAGAGCGCCGGATGCCCCACGCCACCTTTACTTCGGCCAGGTCACGCCCCAGCCGCGGCTGTGCCCCGCGCTGTCCAGCTTGGACGGCGCGGGGCACAGCCACGTTCGAGACATGGTGGCCATCAGGCCGCTCGGCTCCTAGGCTCAGGGAGCAAAGGGACTGCCCTGGAAACACTGACGCAGCCAAGACCAGAGGCGCTAAGGAGCCAGAGGGACGGGGGTGGGAGGTGGGGGGGTGGGGGGGGGGCTGGCCAGAGGGAAACTGGCCCATCCACCTGCCAACCTCGTGCCTGCCCCCCCCACAAACCACCGACCTGTCCCGTCACTGGGCCAGAGCTCCTGCGTGCCCCCCTCAGTCTGGGGAGTGCTCCTGGGTGTGGGCCCACGCTCCCCAGAGCCAGTCTAGTCTGAAAGGCGCGGCAGCCGAGCGCGGCTGGAAAGAACACAGCATTCTCTGGCTATGGCTCAGGCGCTCCCAGGGGACTGACGGCCTGGGCAGCCCTGCCGTGACTCAGGAGGCCCCGCAGCCCCGGATCCGGCCTGAAACTGGCCGGACAAGCGTGGGATCTGCGGCGGGGGCTCACTCATCCCATGTCCCGGGGACCGGACCGGCGGACCGCTTTGGCTGGAGTGCGCACAGGCCTCCAGGGCCGCCGGGCGTGATGAAGACCCCGCGGCCACATGTACAGTGGAGCACGCCTCCCTGTGAGAACCCGCCGTCTCACCTGGGTTCACCCCAACATCTACTTAGAAAAGCCTAAGTGACCGAACGACCGACCAGTAGCTATGACGCGCACTGACCACCAGGGGGCAGACGCTCAACGCACAGGCATGGAAACAAGGAACAGACTGATGAATCTCAGGGGGAAGGGGGAAGGGGGAGGGCTGGAAGAGATTAACCAAAGATCTTATATGCACACTAGAGGCCCGGTGCACGGACTCATGCACCGGTGGGGTCCCTCAGCCTGGCCTGTGGGGATGGGGCCGAATCCGTGCACCAGGCCTCCGACATCCCCCGAGGGGTCCCGGATTACGAGAGCGCAGGCCAGGCAGAGGTGCACCGGCCTCTGTTTAAGTCATAAAGACCTGTGTGCAAATATTTACAGCAGTTGTATTCAAAATGGCCCCACGTCACTCAGCGGGTGAGCAGATAAACCAGCACGGGACATCCACACGGTCCAAGGCTGCCCAGCAATGAGGCTCTGACACGCATCACGGCGAGTCTCCGTGCACGATGCCAAAGGCCACGTGTGTGGACATTTTGGGAAAGTCAGACACAGGGACAGAAAGCAGTGCTGCAGGCCTGGGGTGGAGGACGGGACTGGACGACACAGGACCAGTGGGGTGGCTCCGTGACTAGAGGCCTGTGTAGGACACACCCACACCAGCAAGCTGTGCTGCGTGTAAATTTTCATCCTTGTTAATCCTCACCTGAGGATATTTTTTCATTGGTTTTTAGAGAGTGGGGGAGGGAAAGACAGAGAGAAACATGGATGAGAAAGAAATACATCGATGGATTGCCTCCTGCATGAGCCCTGACCAGGGCCCAGGCTGGGGAGAAGCCTGCAATCCAGGTACATGCCCTTGACTGGAATCGAACCGGGTACCCTTTGGTCTGTAGGCCGATGCTCTATCCACTGAGCAAAACCAGCCAGGGCTGCATGCAAATTTAAAAAACGCACAGGTTCTCAGGCCAAACCGTCCAGGGTTAGGCCTGGATGCTGTCATTTCAACCGAGTGCCCCGCTGTCAGGGGGTCCGCCCTGTCCCCGCAGTGTCTGATGAGCTCCCACAGAGAACTCAGCAAGCTTGCTGATGTCACCAAGGCCCCGCCTCCCGGGAGCCCCCCCAGACTCTGCACTGGCTGCCGCCTCCTGGGGCTGGAGGGAAGCCAGTCAAGGCCAGAGGCCAGGGTATGAAGGAGCCAGGAAGGGGGGTGAAGAGTTGGACTGGGGACTAATCCCATTATCTTCCCAAGTGACATCCAGAAGTGGTGGAGAGCAGAGAGGTCGGCCATCATGGCCGACGAGGCGCCTGCCAAGCCCCCCTGGGCATCACCCCTGGCTCCGGGGGTCTGGCCTGTTCCAACTGAGAGCTGGGCATGGGTGAGAGAGGCCGCAGCAGGACCGGGCATGCAGGAGGGCAGAGCCGTGCCTGGCCCCACCCTGGGCCGGGTGCTTGTGCGGCCCTGCTGTCAAGGGGGCTGCGATCCGGTGGGTCCTGTCTGTGGACCCTGGGGCCATGGCCTGTCACTATGGTGGGGGCAGGAGGAGACACGGTCCAGCTGGACCTCCCCCCAGCAGGCCCCTCGCCTCTGGGGAAAGCGCAGAACAAGGCAAGAGGCAGTCCACAGCCTGCCCATCGGGCTGAGGCCAGGTCAGGACACGCGCGTCTCCGTCCACTGGGGGGTGACCCTGCGCTGAACACGTCGGTCAGATGGCAGAGCTGACAGCCACAGGCGAGGGGGGGTGGGGGCGACAACAGTGCCCAGGAAGCGCTGCACCGCGGCGGCTGCAGAGTCCGGACACGGGGACGGCCTAATGCTGTTTCCTGACCGGCCGTCAATGTCCACAGAAGCGCCTTCCGATTCGCCCTAATTAAGGAGACATTGCAAATGGCTTCCTCTCGGCCCGGTCACTCGTCTTAATTCCGCGCTGCTCATGTCCGGCCACCGCTCCCCTAAGCACAGGCAGATGGAGAACATCACCCCGCAGCAGCAGGTCCTGCCTGTGCGGCCTGGGGACGCAGGGCCGGTCCAGGGAGCGGGGTTCCTACGTGAACAGGCAGGGCGGGTGCCCATGACACCGTCACCCTAAAGCCCAGTTCACAGGGCGAGGCTTCCCTGGGATCAAGGGGCTGTGATGCGGGAGCGCAGACTCGCAGGACCCAGACACTGCCCCCCACCCCCCCGGGGGAGATGGGAATTGTCTGCGAGGAAGGAGGAAGGACTCCCACTGGCGCCGCCGAGCGGAGCGGGCGCCTCGTGCCCACACACGGCTGGTGGCTGCCTTTGTCAGACATGAGGTCCAGCACCCTGGGTCCTGGTGAGAGGGCGCCGCCGTCCTGCTCACGTCACACGCAGCCCTGACACGACCGTGCCTGGCCCAGGCCGAAGCTTCGAGGAACAGGACGAGCGAGGCAGTCCCCTGGGACGCTTGCTGCTCTGGCTCCAACATGCCACCTCCCACAACACAGCGCGAAAGCCCACAGCAACACCCGATAGCCTGTGCGTGTGAGGACCGGGCTTTCAGACACAGCCCGGCCGCCGCACCGGGAGAGGCTGTTCGCCCTCGCTGCTCCCGAACCCGGGTCTGCAGCCTGGCCGCCACCGGCTGCCGGGACCCGGGCTACCCGCAGACAAGGCCAAGAGGCGGTGGAGCCAGGCGCCCGAGTACTCCCGTAGAATTAAGATTCCCATCTCACTGCCTTCAGTTTCCTTTGAATAAACAGCAAAGCTACCTCCCAGCCTCATCTGCTACTTAGTTAGTTTAAGGAGGGGTGTGGGGGGAAGGGGGGAGAACCCCCAGTCACCACCCGGCTCCAGTAACCCCGTGGTGCCTTCTGCAGCTGGCTGCTGAGATGGCCCCCCACAATCCTGGGTCCGGGACCCCAGCCGCATCTCTCCGGCGATGGACGCCATCCCTCGCAGGGCGTCATCGCCAGGTGCGTGCAGGTCTGCGTGGCTGTGTCCCAGTGAGCTTGGCCACTGGGCTGTTCAACTTGACCACCTCACCCGGGGCTGCGCCAGGCTGGGGGCCTGGCCATGTTCCTCTTGGACCTCACGGTCACCAATGTGCTGGCAACGCTGCTCTCGCTCACCGTCGCCACCCAGCTGGACGGCCTGGCCACCACCCACCTGGGCTGTGCCGCCCTCTCCTTCCTGTCCGACACCTGCTCCTTCAACGCCCAGTGCGTGCGGCTGGCGCTGCTCTTCGTGTTCCTGCTGCGGAGCCCCCCATCCTGGCGACTCTGAGGCGTGCGGGGGCCCTGCTGGGCATGCCCGGGGAGCTGCACAGGGCCATCCCGTGCCAGCGGGACCTGCTGACCGCCTGGCCCGAGTGGGAATCGTGAAGGTCAGCCTGGGCTTCGGGCTCGCGCTCATCCTGGAGCTGGCGTTCCTCACCCTGCTGGCTGCCCCGCCCCCGAGGGACCCGGCTCTGCCCGCCTCCACAGCATGGTGCTCCTGCAGCGAGCCCGGCTGAAGCTGCAGCCAGATGTGGGGTCCCCCAGGGACGAGCTGCTCATGAGCCTGGCGGAGCTGGTGCTGGGTGCGGAGGGCTGTGCCCACAGCCTGGCCACCCTCCTCCTCCACCAGCCCTGCAGGCGGGCGCTGTGGACCCTGCCGGGGCGCTCTGCCCTGCCTGCCGCAGAAGAGAGGCCAGCGGTGGCGTCTCCTTACAGCCAGTAGGCGCTGAGCCTGCCTGCAGTGAGGGACGGGGCTCGCGGAAGCGCACACCTGCCGCGGGGCGTCGGGGCCCTCTCTGGGAGGCACCTACTGACAACTAGCTTTCTGGCATTCAGCCCACTTTGTGCAAAAGTGCGATCCCTTGACCCAAACCAACACCCACACCCTGCGAGTCCGGGATGGGGAGCCTGGGGCGCTGGTCAGGGGGTGGGAGCTGGCTAGGAACAGCTGACCTGCCCCAACTGATGACGAGGACGGCATCTCGAAGACAAAGAGCGGGGCCGTATCAGAGCCCTGCCCTAACGCACGGCTGCCGAGAGCAGGAAAGGGCTGTGGTGTGGTTTCCCACTGGTCGTCGCAGGTCTGTGAAGTCACCCCCCCGCCCCCCCCGCCCCGGCCTAGAGCAGGGACGCAGCTGGTGTGGCGCGAGGCGCATGGCCCCCAAGCCCGGCGGGCGCTCTGGGCGGCCCCGGGAGCAGCTGTTTCAAAGGCCCCTCTTCTATCTGCAGCATCTGAGAAAGGCAGTCGACAGGAAACACGAAAGCACTGAGCCCGGCAACAGCCTTATTCCGAGGTGCACTCCTCCCTGCTGGGTGCACCCCGAGTTTCCTGGCTGAACAGAGAGACAGGCGGGAAGGCACTTCTGACCGGGAACTGCCCTGGAGAGCCAGCTGCTCATCCCTGCCCAGCGCCGGGCGGACACGAGGGCCAGGCCTGGTGCTTTCCTCGTGGCCCATGTCCACCATCCTGAGGCCACACGAGTCCTCTCGGTGCTAAGTCCCTGTGCGCCCACCAGCCCACACCCTGCGGTCCCTGCGACCTCGCCTCCCCCCGTGCGCCCACCATGCAGCTGGAGCCACAGCGGCACCCCCAGGCTGGCTTCCTTCCCTGAGCCACACGCAACTGCGGTCCCTCCGTGTCTCTGAACGGCGACAGCTGGTACCCACTGCCTGGATGGGTATTTAAGAATGCTTTAACACAACCTGCAAACAGGACAGACACGTGCCTGCGTGAGCCCGCCTCTCCGCGTCCACATCTGCACCCCCTTCTGAAGGATTTGGGTCTTGGCCATTTCAGTGGCCTCTGCACATACATTAAAGTATTGAATGCTTCCAAAAGCTCCCCTTGTACGTCTCCTTCTCTGCTCACACATTCATGAAGCCTTCACCCTAAGTATGCGCTGAGGTCGGCTCACAGCAGGCCCGCGGTGAGCAGGGGCGGGAGGCAGGGCTGGAGGGTCTGCAGGAGGAGGCCCTCCCAGCAGGAGCGTCCGCACAGCCAGCCAGCACCAGGCAGACAGGAGCCGCTCCTTCCCAAGACGTGGTCGTCTTTATCAGGAGCTGGACCATTCTCCTGCCGGGTGTCTGACCTTGACTGCCTTCTGAAGGGCACTGCGTGGGCTCGGCAGGCAGACCGGGAGGACCTCCTGAGAGGTGTGGCTGAGCTCCAATCGCCAGGCCTCCCTGCTCTGGGGTGAGACATCCTGCGTGGCTGGTGGGCTGGGACCGCAGGCCAGCCCTCCGCAGCCTGGGGCTCCCCTCGCAACAGGCCGTCCCCAGCTCGGCCTCAGGACTTCACGCTTTGTGGGCGCAGTCCTAGCTCAGGACCCCCCTCCTCTCCAGGGCCACCCCTCAGTGGGCCATCACCCTGGGCGGCGGGACAGGCCTGGGAGGGGGCGCTGCCTAGGTCTGAAGACAGTCGTCTCTGCTCTATGACTTCCAATGGTTCCCTCCTGTGACTCGTGCATGGCCAGGAGTGGAAGGGCCTGAATTATGTATGAAACCACAGCAGCAGATGCCCTCGTCGGGCTGGTTCCAGTATAGGGGCTGCTGGGAGTGGCTGCGCGAGGCCTGAAGCGCAGATGGGCCCGGCCCCGTTCCTAGGCCTTTCAGCCGAGAGAGCAGCTCGGGAACCAGCCCGGAAGGAGCAGTCGGCTCTCAGACCTTCTCTCTCTGTACACTGAGCCCCACATGGGAGACGCGAGGTGCCTGCTGCTGGGGTGGATGGACGGTCGGGAGCCGACAGTGCCACGTCCCGGCTCCTAGGCCCAGCTGCCGGCCTGGCTGGCCCTGCAGGGAGGCACCGCGCGCCTCTGGTCCAGTTCCCCTCACGGAGGACGGGAGCTTGTGGAGGACGAGCCAGGACACAGCGGGCTCTGGGCCAGAGAACTGTAGCGCGCGCAGGACCCGGCTTCCGCCCGGAGGCTCTCCAGCCCAAGGACACAGACCACAAACCTTGACGTTAAGGGTGTGCGGGAGGCAGCCAATCCATGATTTCCTCATCACTGATGCTCCTAGCTCTCTTTCCCTGCCTTCCTCTCTGAAATCAATGGAAACATGTTTTAAAAAGAAAAGGGGGGAGGAGGACACGTCCTGTGTGGCTCTTGAGGCCCTTCCTGAGGACACAGCTTTGGCGATCGCGTAGGTGGGGCCGGGTCCAGGACCCTGGATTTTAGCCTGACATCCTGCCCATAAACACCCCGGGACCTGGATGGTTCCCCCAGGGCAGAGCCTGGCGCGCGCCACCGTGTGAACTCACACGGACTCAGCGGGGCCCCGTGGACGGCAATCCCCAACACCACCGTCCCTCCCACTCCCCGTTCGGGGCGGCGGACGGGTCACGCAGCCACCCAGTGCTCCAGGAGATGGGGCCCAAGACCGGGCCGCCCAGTTCAGCTGATTTCAGCTTCAAGCACAGAACTGGGGACCAGCCACAGGGCCATCACCCCAAAAGGAACCCACAGCAAATGGAAGGCACAGCGGCCTCCAGAGCCGCCGGGCAGCGCTGGGACAGGCCAGGGAGCGCGAGTGGCAAGCAGCTATTTTAAGGGACATGTTTGGCTATTTCAAGGTTTGGCTTCACATTATTTACTTAGCTGCAGAGGAAGCTGGACTTTCTCGGGGCTCCCTTCTCCAAATGGTGGCTCAGGCTACAATCAGACCGTCCCTGCGCGACTGCGTCCCTCGGAGGGTTAGGAAGCTCATAGTGGAATCACCCTGGGGATCCAAGGCTGGAAGGGACCGATGTCAGTGCTTTTCCACAGAAACGCATGCAGAGTTCTCTGCTGAAAAACAGGTTTGTGTTCCCAGAACCTGTCTGAGAGATGGCGGTGATTACGGTGCACAAGGCCTCCCAGCTCATCTGCAATCGACCCGTGCAGAACAGGAAGCTGGTGGCACTCACTCTGGCCCCTGGGGCTGCAGGACTCAGTGCCCGGGCCTGTCAGGCCGGCATCACGCCTGATGGCCTGCATCCCTGGGAAGCACGCGGCTCCGGTGCTGGCGCTGAGCAACCTGATGTACTCGTGCTCAGTACAGCAAAGGAGCACTCAGCGTGCAACCTCCGGGTTTCAACCAGCTGCAACGGCTAAAAAAGACACCAAGCAGGAAGCACGAGACCCATTAAAAGGTGATGTTTACAAAACCGCCAAACGCGGCACAAGCAGCCTGCACACGAGGGCCTTGCAGTCCCTGCGCCCTGACCCCACATGCCTGGACGTCTGGGCCATCGGCCACCTGGCCCCGCTCTGCCAGCCCTTCTCCAGGAACCATGCTGACCACCAGTAGGCGGGCACTGGGAGCCGGCGCTAACTCTATCCTGGTCACTCAGGCGGGCGCGGGCCGAGGTGGGAGGAGGTCTCAGGTCTGTCATCGTCACCTGCGGGACAGGTCCGCACAGGGGGCTTGGGAGCAAGGGGAGGGGGAACTGAGACATGGCTAACATCGAGAGCAGAAAAACGAATCCAATTCCTCATTTACTTGCCAAAATACCTGCTATCTCTTGAATTTAAATTTCTTTCTGCGAATGTCTATGCCATTCCCAAGTTAAAGTCTCTGCATATAATTCACATACTATTTCCAAGCTGAGAACATTTAGTGTTTAGTTTTAAGGCTAGTCATTTGCTAAAACAAGCAAGAATATTTAAAGTTTCAACCAATGGTGACGGGTTATTATCTAAAGGACAAACAAAGCCTATTTACAATCCCTTCAAAGTTAAAAAAATTTGCCTCAGTGGGGAAGGAGGCAGTGGGACTGAAGCCTGAGCTCCCTGCCAGTGCGGGAGGAGAAAGGCCGGCAGAAAAAGGGTTAACCTGGCCTTCTCGGAGGGAGGCCGTCCAGCAGAGGGAGGCTGCCCAGCTTCCAGAGCCCATGGGCGGCCCAGCCCCGAGCCTGCAGATATAAAGGCTGCTCCCCAGCTGCAGCGGCGACGCTTCGGCTTCCGTGACGACAGGCACCTCGGCTTCCACGCGGCCCAGCCTTCCTCCCGCGTGCAGCCAGCGCCGAGCACAGTCCCCGAGGCTGGCCAGGAGCCCTCGGAGGACAGGGGTCTGCTCAGAGGGGCACGGGCAGGGCGCCGGCTGCGGCACAGGTAAGCCTGTCTGGGTTCCTGGCTCTGCCTTCAGGTGGGTGGGCAGCCCACTGTGGGTGACAGCTGGGCACGGGTATGGGTAGACTGGGCACCAGCTGGGACCAGGGCACGAGGCCCCCAACCTCTAGGTAGAGCCACGCTCCATGGGAGAAACCCCACTCAGCTCTCACGATGTTGGTGTGACTCGGAGAGGCTCGGTGTGTGGGCTGCACCCCAACTCTCGTCCCATGTCCCAATGAGGACCGGCGCCCGCAGGACAGGCAGCGCCCCCAGCCCCCCGGCCAGCACAGCCCTCTGTCCTCCTTTAATGAAAACGCTTGCCCGCCCCACAAGGCACTGGTGATTGACATCCCTTTACAAGGATGCGAGCCTAGTGGGTCTGACAAAATGTGGCCTGGCTTCTCCAACTTGACAAGCAGTGGGAGCCCACCCAAAGGCTCACTCCGTCTAATGCTCCCCTTTAGTGACGCTAGCGGCCAGCCTCGTGGGGACGTGTCAGCAGCAGGTCAGCCCCGACCCTGCGCCTCCTCACGAGACACAGCCTGGGTAGAGGCCCCCTCGCAGCCTCCGTGACGATGGAGGAGGAGGCCGGTGCCGCCGCGCGCCCCACTCACCTCCCCCTAAGAGCCGTCTAAAACTTCCCAGGATTCCCACATTTCAAGAGCAGAGCAAACAGCCTGAGCAGTTTTTACAAAGAAATAAAAGAGGCTCTAAAAAACGACTAAAGTCAATGTCCCGACCCCGCCATGCCAAGGGTCCCGAACCGTGCCTGGCCCGGAGGGGCTGCTCTTTCTCTGGTCTCAGCATCTTCGGGCAGTAGGTCTAGGGGTGTCTCCCTGGGTTGGCAACACTTCAGAAACGTCCCTAACGGCCTCCCGGGGCTGAAGGAACTCAAATAAAAACCTTCCAAATCCGTCTCAGTGGGCCCAGGCGGCTCCTCTGGGCTTCTCTGCCCTCGGGCGGGCACGTCCCTCTCTGGGTGGGGCCGTCCTGTGTGCTGTGGGGCCTGCCCACTGCCAGGGGGCACTCCTCCGCATTGTGACCTGATAAAGCCCACAGCCGACCCACAGAGAACTTGGGGGGGGGGAGGGGCAGTGAGGGGCAGCACAGACCCGAAGCCCCGGTTTCCACAGAGCTGCCCGCGTCAGCCAGCAGCGCGGCCGCCAGCCCACTTCCCAGGTCACCGAGTTGCTGGGTTACAAACAGCATTACAGAACATATTAGGTGTGACAGTAATTGTCAACACACTGAACAAAGTTTCAATAGTATTCCCTAAAACAATTGCCATTTTTATTCCTTATTTTGTCTTTCATGCCATGTTATTAAAAAAAGTTTCAGCATCTAAACTTAGTACGAGGCTTAGCAAAGAAGCGAGATTTCTTGGATCCATTTCCTGTTAGAGAAGAGGTTCTACTCCCGTCTCCCCACGGTCTCTCAGAAAAGCTGGGTTTTTCCCTTCCCGCTTATTCCTCTTTCCAACAGCCGCCAAAATAAATCTTATCTCCTCTCCTGACAGACAGTAGTTTTCCTAAGATTTCCAAACCCGTCTCCACATTACCTCACGAGCCAGCCATTCGCCGTCACAGAGGCTCCCGGGTGAGGCTGACTCACTGTCCGCCCGCAGCGCAGAGCGCCCGCAGCGCAGAGCGTCCGCAGCAGGGAGCCTCGGGGGAGGCGCCGCCTCCTCTGCCTCAGCTCCGCGGCACAGTCCTCCAGAAGACACACCTGCAGGGAGCCTTGCGCACCCACAGGCACCTGGCCTGCAGAATGAAGAGTGCAGGGTGCACTGCGCCCTCTGCTCCCAGGTGCCTGCAGGAGCGGGTCGTGCAGAGCAGACCCCTGCCGCCAGGCTCCTGCTGACGGGCTCCGAGTGACCATCGCCCGCTCACTTCTGAGGACGCACCTTTCTCTCTGAAGATGGATTTGCTGCTTAAAACGGGTTTCCGAGAGCCTCGCGGCCGAGCCTGAGGCCGCACACGGTGGAGGTGTGGGCATGACTTCCCGAGCGCCCGTCTCTGGCATGGAGACCGACCCCGGAGCCTACAACGGCACCCCCGTGGCGCTCAACCTGTCCCGCGCGCTGGCCGGCAGGGCGCTGGCCAACCAGACAGGCGAGCTGGCGGCGCACCCGCACCCGCAGTACGCCGTCGGGCTCTTCCTCTCCTGCCTCTACACCGTCTTCCTCTTCCCCATCGGCTTCGTGGGGAACATCCTGATCCTGGTGGTGAACCTCAGCTCCCGGGAGAGGATGAGCATCCCCGACCTGTACTTCATCAACCTGGCGGCGGCCGACCTCATCCTGGTGGCCGACTCGCTGATCGAGGTGTTCAACCTGGACGAGCAGTACTACGACATCGCCGTGCTCTGCACCTTCATGTCCCTCTTCCTGCAGATCAACATGTACAGCAGCATCTTCTTCCTCACCTGGATGAGCTTCGACCGCTACCTCGCCCTGGCCCAGGCCATGCGCTGCGGCCTGTTCCGCACCAAGCACCACGCCCGGCTCAGCTGCGGCCTCATCTGGATGGCCTCGGTCTCCGCCACGCTGGTGCCCTTCACCGCGGCGCACCTGCAGCACTCGGGGGACGTCTGCTTCTGCTTCGCAGACGTCAAGGAGATCCAGTGGCTGGAGGTCACCTTGGGCTTCATCATCCCCTTCGCCATCATCGGCCTCTGCTACTCGCTCATCGCCCGGGTCCTCATCAAGGCCCACAGGCGCCGGGGCCTGCGCCCGCGCCGGCAGAAGGCGCTCCGGATGATCTTGGCCGTGGTCCTCGTCTTCTTCATCTGCTGGCTGCCCGAGAACGTGTTCATCAGCGTGCACCTCCTGCAGCAGGCGCAGCCAGGCGCCGAGCCCTGCCAACAGTCTTTCCGCCATGCCTACCCGCTAACCGGCCACATTGTCAACCTCGCAGCTTTCTCCAACAGCTGCCTGAACCCCCTCATCTACAGCTTCCTGGGGGAGACCTTCAGAGACAAACTGCGGCTGTATCTGGAGCAGAGAACAAGCGTGTCGGCCCTGAATCGCTTCTGCCACGCGGCCCTGAAGGCCGTCCTTCCGGACGCCGAGCAGCCAGAGGTGCGGTTCAGCAGCGTGGCGTGACGGTGAGCTGCTTCCGCAAACTCAGCACTGCCCGGGCGAGGGCACGGACGAGGTCAGGGCATGCCGGGGCCTCTCCCAGCTGAGTGCTGCCACCCTCGGGCTCTCAGGCACCCGCACCCGCCGCTGCCGCCGAGCTGTGCCACCACCGTGCTCCCGATGGCAGTCCTGCACGGCCAAGGGCCTGGGACTCACGTGGCCCTCTCTGCGCAGACTGTCTCGCAGCAGCAGCAAGGAGGGCGCTGTGTGGAGTGCCTCGTGTCAGGGTGCTCGCCAGGGGTCTGCCCCTCGGGGGAAATGGAGCCTGAGGCTGCTCTGAGCTGGCCAGGCCCTGTCCCCCGTGGCCGTACTCTGCGTGCGCACCCAGTGCCCTTGGTCCCAGGTGAGTGAGTGACACCTGTGCGCTCAGGCTGCCTGGGCGCCTTCGCTCTCTTCCATCCATCTGGACGCGGCGTCTCTGCAGCAGCGAAGTGGAGTGGCCGTGAGGGCGGCTCTGGCACACGCGAGACGCTCCAGCTCGCGGGGACAGTGGGAGCAGTGAGGACGCCGTGAGAACAATTCTGGGTAAAACGTAAAGAGGTAAAACCAGTGGTGGCCGGCACTGCTCAGCTCTGTCAATAAAACGCGTGTGCTGGTGCCTCCAGGTTCTCAAAGCAGCCCCCCGGGGCGGGTGGGGGCTCACGGAGCCCCACAAAGTCCCTGCGCGATGCGGCTCCTCACTCACGTGAGCTCTTAGAGGCCAACATCTCAACGCAGCCCCTGGACACAGCGGCATCTCTGGGGGTCTGACCCCTGCTGCACCATCTTTGGGCAGAATGTTCCACGCGGCCTCACTCTTCTAGAAGGTTCTGGCTGTCAACACAAGCACAGCCCACAGCTCTGAGGGATAGCTGCAGCTCCGGGCAGTCAGCGAGCCCGCAGGCGGGGTCCCGAGGAGTGGACAGGCCTGTCCATCAGGCGGGACGGGCCCCCCACAGGCTGCGCTGGACGCACCGAAACAGCACCAGCTTCCGGGCGGGCAGGTGAGTGTGTGCTCACGCCTGCGGCTGTAGCTGTCACACACCCAGAAAACGTCACCTCTCCCACGAATCTGACTTCTGCCGCTGAGCAGGGGTGCGGATCCCGCCGGAAATACCAGCTTAAAAGCCAAGGGAACACAGGCCACCAGATGGACTGACCCTAAGGGGCCTCCGGGGTGGCAGGGTCCTTGCACACAGAGAGCCTGTGTGCCCCCCGCCCCCCGCACAGCTATGAATGAGCTGGTCCTGGGCCACGTCCCGCCCTGCGCCCTGGGAGGAACGGCTGTCCCGAGTCTGTGGTTCCCATGGCCCCTGCACAGGCTCTGAAGGAAGCCAGCTGCGTGGACTCATCTCGCCGAGCCGCCACCTGGATCCAGGTGGGTCACCCAGTCCCCAGGAGACCTGGGCCCTCCAGGGAAGTCACCGCTTCAACCAACAAGAGACGGGGGACATCCTCCTGAGACCGGTCCAGTGCAGAACACGCCGTCCCTGGCCAACAATGTGGCATTTTTCTTCGCTGACTCAAAAATGCAAACCGCCAGGAACGAAGAAAACCCCAGCAGGCCACTGTCTCAGAGGGCACTGGTCTCATCGAGCAGCTCCTTCCAAGAACGGAGTTAAATGCAAAAGGTCCTCCCTTGCCGCCACAGTGGAGCTCTCCCAGAGCAGCGCCCGAGCTGCCCCGAGGGGCAGACTCCTTCAGGGCTCCCCGCGGCCCTTTCTAAGTCCCCCGAGTCTCACAATTCCACCCCCACCCGACCCCAGGCGAGGGCGGCTCGGCAGCACATGTCCAATCCCCCTAAAGCCGAGTGTCTAAAAGGATGGACTCCCGCCCTGGCTAGTTTGGCTCAGTGGATAGAGCGTTGGCCCCGGGTTTGATTCCGGTCAAAGGCACAGGCCCGGGTTGCAGGCTCGTTCCCCAGTAGGGGGCGTGCAGGAAGCAGCCGATCAATGATTCTCTCTCATCATTGATGTTTCTATCTCTCTCTCCCTCTCCCTTCCTCTCTGAAATCAATAAAATATATTTTAAAAAATAAATAAAAGGATAGACTCCCACACCGACCTCTGGCAGGAAGCTCATAACGGCCAGTGATTGCCCGCCAAAGCCCGGTGTCCCGAGAACGCTGTCCTCACCGCACTCCCCGCGACCCAAGGCCCAAAGAGCTGGACTCTGCGCTGCCACTTGCCAGTGGGAGCCCACAGGACCCCTCATGGGATGGGAGAGAAACAGGGGAGCCAAGAGTTACTGCGAGGACCTGGAGGAGACAGATTCACAGAGACAGGAAGTAGGCGGGTGGGAGCCAGGGCCTGGGCAGTGAGTGCTCAGTGGGGACAGTCCCAGCTGGGGAAGATGAGAAAGTTCTGGAGATGGCGGTGGTGACGGATGCACAGCCAGGTGAATGTGCTCACTGCCACTGAACACTACGTCTACAAACGGCTACAAGGGCCCTGGCCGGTGTGGCTCAGTGGATAGGGCGTCAGCCTGTGGACTGAAGGGTCCCGGGTTTGATTCCAGTCAAGGGCACATGCCTGGGTTTTGGGCTCGGTCAGATGTGCAGGAGGCAGCCAGGCAATGATTCCCCTCTCATCACTGATGTGTCTGTCTCTTCCTCTCCCTTCTTCTCTGAAACCAGTGACAATATAAAGAAAAAAAAATGGCTAAGAGAGTTCATTTTATGTTGGGTGCATTTTATGACAATAAAAGGAAAAAGTGAGAATAGGATTTTGCCTAAGCAAGGGAGCAGTGGGAGGCTATGGACGGACGCTCAGGGGAGCCCGCCCCAAGGTGCTCAGTGGACAGAGTTTCGGGGGAGCCCGCCCCAAGGCGCTCAGTGGACAGAGTTTCGGGGGAGCCCACCACAAGGCGCTCAGTGGACAGAGTTTCGGGGGGAGCCCACCACAAGGCGCTCAGTGGACAGAGTTTCGGGGGAGCCCACCCCAAGGCGCTCAGTGGACAGAGTTTCGGGGGAGCCCACCACAAGGCGCTCAGTGGACAGAATTTCGGGGGAGCCCACCCCAAGGCGCTCAGTGGACAGAGTTTCGGGGGGAGCCCACCACAAGGTGCTCAGTGGACAGAGTTTCGGGGGGAGCCCACCACAAGGCGCTCAGTGGACAGAGTTTCGGGGGGCCTCTGGGCTGGCGCAGGAGGAGCAGCTGCAGCGGAGCTGCTGGGGCTGGTGAGGGCAGGAGGCTTGGGGGTCTGACTCCACAGCCAGACGCTCCTCGGAACCCCAGGCTTTTAGAGCAGCAACACGAGCCAAGACTGACCCACAGAACTGCTCGTTCCCGACGCACACCGCGCCCTACCGCTCGGTGCTGGACGACCCACAGGTGCTGTTCCAGCCGCTCCTGCTTTTCACATCCCCTCCTGGAGCCCCCGGTGGCCCCACTGAGTGTCCTGAGGCGCCCCCCCCCCCCCCGGCTCCCCGCTGCCCTGTGTGAGCGTCTACCTGCCCCAGCCCTTCCCTGAAGTCATGTGAAAGCAGCGCAACCGAGCCCAATGACAAGGACTCCTCCACCTAGTGCCAGTCCCCCCGCTGCCAGGAGCAGAGCCCCCAGGGTTTGACCGGGCCCTGGGCTGCCGGCCGTGCCCGTAGCCGGATAGGATGGACGCTAAGGTGAGGTCAGCAGGCGAGCAAGGAGGGCACGCCTGCCGCTTCCAGGTCACCTCCTGCCAAGGGCAGCCGTCGGCCCTCACTCGGTCTGTCCCCTGCCCCAGAACACAGACATGCAGGCGGCAGGGAGAGGGCTCCCTCGAACCCTGCAGTGGGTCCCCGGACAACTCATGATCAGCGTCCCAGGCCGCCCCTCCCCTCTGGACTATGGGGTCTATCTCCCAGCGACAGGGGTTGGCCTCCACCTCGCCTCCACCTCCGTCTCAGGCCCTACTTCCTGGTTCATTCCCAACATCTGCCGAGCCGTCTGGCACAGGAGTCCTGTGCCCTGGGGGGTGAGGGGGCGCGCGGGGCACCTGCGAGGACGGGGTGGTGTTGCCCCAACGGCCGCGCCTGTCCAACCTCCTGCCTCTAGGTGGCGCCGTGCGAGGTGAGACAGCAGCGGTCGCACTGAAGCCCCGCGCGATGTTTAGCTCCCAGGGTGTTATGTCTGAGCACACACACAAGCCGGGTCTCTGCTCCGACGTCACGCTGTCCTGGCTGCTCGAGGTGCAGGCGGAGGGGGCCACGCTGAAGAGAAGGGCCGCGGCCCCCACACCGCCCACAGGACCGAGCTGAACTGGACGTGTTTACTCGAGCAGCAGGAGGCGAGCTCTGTGCCTGGGAAACTGCTTCAAAGCAGCCACTGTTTTCCCAGCTGTGGGGCCGGCGCCTGGGAAAGCTCGTCATTCCACCACAAAATAACCCGGAGCTGAGCAAGCAGCTGCCTCAGCTCCCACTCTGCATCTCGGACCCTGAACCGGAGCTCCCGAGCCCACTGTCAGCCGAGGCGGGGACCGCTGCTCCTGAGCTGAGTGCGCGTCACCGTGAAGGAAGGCCTCCCCCCGCCCCCCGCCCCCGAGTGCGCATGGTGTCGCTCCCGCACCAGGAACCCCCCACCGGGCTCCATGGAGCAGGGGCCGTGGACACCACCCGCAGACGCGCTGCCCGACGGCAGTCACGGCAGGGCAGCCGGGGCACGGGCACTCGTCCCCAGCAGCTCTGCGCCCCCTGGGCAAGACTCCCCCAGCCTAGAAGGCCCATCGGCACCCTCCACACCACGACCAACAATCTCAGGACACAGCAACACGGCCCTCTCCTAAAGCCGAGAAAACAGACTCGCTCAGGGCCAGGGGCCCCGGCTCTGCCACAGCCCTGGAGGCGCACCTCAAGGCAGTGGGGACCCCCTGCCCCCGGGCCGTCGGGGACACGGGAGTGACCACCCCGGGCCTCTGGGAGCGCTGCAGGTGGACGGGCCACCCAGACCCAGTTCCATCTCAAAAAAGGCAAAAGGACTAAAAACAGTGAGTCTTGTTACCTCAGGATTACCTGTGAGCGCGGAGAGCCAACCGTGCGCAGACACGGACACCCGCCCTGGCGCCCCCGCAGCCGACCCCTCGTGAACCCGCGCTGTGACTTCACTGTGGCACGCTCTCCGCTGCCCAGGAGACCTGCTTCAAAGCAAGCCGAGCTCGATGTGACGCACGAGCACGTGGGCACCGAGCCTACGGGAAGGCGGCTCACCGGGGTCGGGAGGATGCATCCCACCGGGAGGAGGCGAGGCGGCGACCCGGGCCTTGCTTTCCTGAACTCCCCCGGCATCACCTGGGCTGTCCGCCAGGAAGCAGGGGCCTCCGGAGCAGGTGCACTGCAGGGCCTGCCTCTCACTGCGAGGCTGATCCATCCGTGTGGTGTCCCCAAACCTGCCCGCGCACACACACCGAGCCATTGTGAAGGCGGCGTTTATTACGTGCCTTTCATTTCCAAAACTGAGTTATCGGCTGTTAGAGCACATGCATTTGTGGACCCCGCATTTCTCCCGTTAGAGTGAGTACACGTTTGGGGACACCCCGCATTTATCCCGTTAGAGTGAGTACACGTTTGGGGACACCCCGCATTTATCCCGTTAGAGTGAGTACACGTTCGGGGACACCCCGCATTTCTCCCGTTAGAGTGAGTGCACGTTTGTGGACACCCCGCATTTCTCCCATTTCTCCCGTTAGAGTGAGTACACGTTCGGGGACACCCCGCATTTCTCCCGTTAGAGTGAGTACACGTTTGGGGACACCCCGCATTTATCCCGTTAGAGTGAGTACACGTTCGGGGACACCCCGCATTTCTCCCGTTAGAGTGAGTACACGTTTGTGGACACCCCGCATTTCTCCCATTTCTCCTGTTAGAGTGAGTACACGTTTGTGGACACCCCGCATTTCTCCCATTTCTCCCGTTAGAGTGAGTACACGTTTGTGGACACCCCGCATTTCTCCCATTTCTCCCGTTAGAGTGAGTGCACGTTTGTGGACACCCCGCATTTCTCCCATTTCTCCCGTTAGAGTGAGTACACGTTCGGGGACACCCCGCATTTCTCCCGTTAGAGTGAGTACACGTTCGGGGACACCCCGCATTTCTCCCGTTAGAGTGAGTACACGTTTGTGGACACCCCGCATTTCTCCCGTTAGAGTGAGTGCACGTTTGGGGACACCCCGCATTTCTCCCGTTAGAGTGAGTACACGTTTGGGGACACCCCGCATTTATCCCGTTAGAGTGAGTACACGTTTGGGGACACCCCGCATTTCTCCCGTTAGAGTGAGTACACGTTCGGGGACACCCCGCATTTATCCCGTTAGAGTGAGTACACGTTTGGGGACACCCCGCATTTCTCCCGTTAGAGTGAGTACACGTTTGGGGACACCCCGCATTTCTCCCGTTAGAGTGAGTACACGTTTGGGGACACCCCGCATTTATCCCGTTAGAGTGAGTGCACGTTTGGGGACACCCCGCATTTATCCCGTTAGAGTGAGTACACGTTCGGGGACACCCCGCATTTATCCCATTTCTCCCGTTAGAGTGAGTGCACGTTTGTGGACACCCCGCATTTATCCCATTTCTCCCGTTAGAGTGAGTACACGTTCGGGGACACCCCGCATTTCTTCTGTTTGAGGCTCTTCAGCCCACAGCCATGGGTCCCACAGTGCTTTCCTGCAAATGCCGCCTCTCCCCCGTCTTCTCGGCCCTCTCCTCACTC
Organism: Eptesicus fuscus; assembly: GCF_027574615.1. Classification (NCBI taxonomy): domain Eukaryota; kingdom Metazoa; phylum Chordata; class Mammalia; order Chiroptera; family Vespertilionidae; genus Eptesicus; species Eptesicus fuscus. The sequence continues at coordinate 108,179,334 of NC_072478.1, read as the reverse complement.
CTTTAAATGTGAGTGGGGTCTTCCGTCTCCTAGCTTCTCGGATTTTTCGCTTCCACGCCCACTGTGCACATCTCGGGGCATCTGTCCCGTCCTCCCGCTTCTGACGCTCTTCAGCCGCGTCTAACCCACCCCTCACCTGTCCAGGTCCTGTCCCTGGTCCTGGTTTTACTCCACCATTTCCCTGGATTCCCTTTCCACTCTGCCGGCTCCTCTCATGCTGGAGATACAGGAGAACGCAGCACGCCTCCCACATGGTACAAACGGAGTCTCAGATCGTCCGACCTCTCACCCACTCTCCGGCTGCCTGCGGGGTTTTCCTCCTGCGACTGTGGTTGCTCTTCAGGAGAGATGCTCCTGGGAGTCCCTGGCGGGGGGGGGGGGGGGGGGGTGGGGGGAGTGGGGGGTGGTCTCAGCTGGAGAGCCCATGAATTCACTGGTCCAAACTGGTGTGGCTTTGGGTCTGGTTCTGATACAGCTGTGGGCCTGGGGTTCTGTGTGGGAGACTCTTTCACACACACACCCCGCCCCCCAGCCCCCAGAGTCCTGCTGTGTGTGCCCAGTGGGCAGCATTTTCTCATTCACTTTGGAAGGGGGCGGGGGAGGGCCCTGCAGCCTGGGAGTGGTGGAGGGCTGTTTGTTTAGGGCAGTGGTTCTCAACCTCCCTAATGCTGCGACCCTTTGTACAGTTCCTCATGTTGTGGTGACCCCCAGCCATAGAATTATCTTCGTTGCTACTTCATAACTGTAACTTTGCTCCTGTTATGAGTCGTAATGTAAATATCTGTGTTTTCCGATGGTCTCAGGCTCTACAGTCGCGACCCACAGGTTGAGAACCGCTGGCAGGGTCGCCTAAGACCATCGGAAAACAAACAGTTTTATGGCTGGGGGTCACCACAACATGAGGAGCTGTATTAAAGGGTCGTGGCGTTAGGAAGGTTGAGAACCACTGGTTCAGGGCAAAAGCCATAAACAACAACCCGCGGGAAACGTGCTTCCGAAGGAAAGCCGTCCGCCAGGTGTGTCTGCACAGGACGGTGAGAAACACGGGGCCACAGCGGCAGGCAGACGGCCGGCCGGCGCGCCGACAGTCAGCGAGATGGCAGCGGAAACCACCGCGAGCCGCCTGTTCATGGTCCCACAGGCCCGGGTTCGGTGCGGGCGCTCCTTTCCCGCAGACGCAGCAGAGGGAGCGCTCCGCTGTGAGACACTGGGGTAGACCCAAATTCTGGCTCCCTCCCGTCCCGCGTTTCCTGTCTTCTCTCCGGTAACACAGTCGTGTATGACTCAGAACTAATCAACGCTGCTTTCTGAAATCACATTTTGCTGAGTTACTTTCTGCTGACCACAAGGAAGCAGGGCTCACCAATGCTCCCTGGCTGACGGCTGGGCCGTCAAAGCTGGCCACGGCGGGGGCGGCCGGAGGGCGGCCCGATGGGGATGCGGCATCTCCTGTGGTGGGAAAGCTGCTCAGCTCCCCTCTCCAGCGGTTCTTCCGGCTTAACAATGAGCCCAGAGCCCGTTCTAGTCTGAGGCACACCCGCCGGGCAGCCTGCCAGCCGACCACTACCTGTCGCCCAGCCGCCCTTGGCTTCCGAATGAGCCCCTGGAGAAAGACCAGGGCATCGCACACAGGCAGGGCAGGCAAAGGCCACGGCAAAGGTGGACCCAGCAGGACAGCCCTGCCCGCCATGAAGCCAGAAAATCCCCAAGACCAGCCCGCCCCGCAGTGTCTAGTCAATGACGCCACGCCCACATCGCCAGGGCCGGAAAGCCGGTGCTGCCCGCCGGTCCTGACCCCCGACAAGGTGGCCGTCCTCTCCCAAACCGAGGCCTGGAGCACAATAGGGGACAGGGGACGTGCCGCGTGCCGGGGGCACCGCGTGCTGGTGACGACTCGGGCGATGGGTCTCACGTGACGGTGGGAGGCTCAGGGAAACGCCACAGCCGCTCAGGAAAGCAGGTGGCAGTTTCTCGAGAAACGCCACGCACACGTACAGACCACCCACAGTGCTCCTCCGAGAGGAAACGTGCCCACGGCTTTCACAGCAGCTTCACTCGCAGAAGCAAGGCCCTGGGCACAGCCTCGTGCCCTCGGTCCCGGGCGAGGGCTGTAACGGGGGCAGAGGGAGCGTGGGTGACGAGCACTCTGTACCTGGGCCGCCTGTGAGGGTCAGACACCCGCACCTGTGACGGACGGCACAGAAACACCCCATGAGGACCCCCCCACACACATGCCCGAGCATGCACGCACGAGCACCCCCACACGCACGCACGCAACACGAGTGGACTCTGAATGAGCCTGGGGTGGCACCCATGTCCACTTCCTGGCTTTGATACCAAGTCTGTTACCAATGGGGGAACTGGGCCAAGGGCACCGGGACCTCCTATTATTGTTCTGCAACTTACTAGTATCTACAATCCTTCCAAAGTACGTTTTCTTTAAGAAAACAGAACACCGGGCACCCCATGGCACAGCCTCTGGCCTATGTGAGCGCCATCACAGGGGACTTGTTCACTCCTGCGCTGGGAGCCCACCTCGCCCACCTCGCCAGGGGCTCCAGCACAAGACGCTCCCTCCCGAGCAGGCCCCACACTTAGCCGCCCCCCCTCCCATTCAGAACACAGAAGGGACAAGGGACCCCAGAGGACAGGAGGACTTGAGTGCTGTGAGGAGCCTCAGAAGTCTCCCAGTTCACACTCCCCTGAATCCGTCCGGTGCACCCCAGAAACAGCCCCCCACCCCCACCCCCCTTCCCAGCCGAGCATTTCCCTCTTGCAGGGTTCTGAGAGGCCCTCGCTGCCAGCTGCATCTCCCTCTGTGGTTGCTCATCGCTCCCAGCTCGGACCTCTGGAGAGCGCAGTGCAGAGCCCGCTGGACAGGACGGTGCGGCCTCGAGCACTGAAGGCAGCGGCAGCTCCCCCCACCTGAGGTCAGCTCCGCGTCGGCCATCCCCACACGGAGGCCGAGCAGCAGAGCCAAGGTGCCCTGAGCCCCAGCCTTTCAAATCCTGGACAAGGCTCCATCTGGGATCCCAGCGGGGTTTCCGTGTTCCGTGGGTTGGTTCTCGCGTGTCCTGGCAGCTGCAGCCAGGAACCTGGTCAATACCTCCCATGAAATGCAAGAGGTGGGGCTGGGGACTCAGGCGGCTGGAGGCTCCACACCCCGGCTCCGCACTGTCAGGGCCCGTGTCCTGAGAGCGGACATAGGTGTCCAAGCCCAGCAGCAGTGTCCGTGAGCAGTTCTGGTGGCCGAACTTCCCTCTATGCAGACACTAATTTACACTCCAAACCAAATGTCCTCCTGCAGCTCGCAGACGCGGTTCTCTCCCGCATTAGCCCTCTGTGTGCGGTGCCAGGCAACCTGTCCCACCGCAGCGATGCCACCGCCCTCAGTGCCCACAGGAGAGGCTCAGGGTCCCCCACCTCACTGCATCCCAGCTTCCTTTCAGCAGGAGACCCGGAGCGGGGGGCAGGCACGAGGCCAGGGAGGGCTGCTCTGCAGCAGGGACCACTCAGACGTGGGAGCCAGCCAGCTGGAGGCCACCCGTCACAGCTGTGACCCAGGAAATGGGGAAATGAAACATTCTTGGGGGGCTAGCCATCTGAGTCTGTGCCAGCACCTCATGTACATTCTTGTTAGCCTATAGTCTGGTCACTGCCGCTCTAATGATCGGGTCCTGCAGACCTGTTTACCTAAGTACCACCCCCATTTTAGAGAGGCCACATAAACCATGAACAACACACAACCTGAGAGGGGTTATCAGAGCTGGCGCCAGGCCAGGCCGTGAGATGTGGCCCCACGGCCCCATCCCAGCACACGGGGTTTTTGCAAAGCCCGCAAAAGGTCCGAAGTCTGATCCATATTTGGGGGACGAAGAAACCGAAGGGCATAAAGGGAAAGCTTCCTCCATGTTGGGGGCTCAGGATTTGGAGAGAAACGGCCTCCGCTGAGTCCTGTGCGGGTCCAGGTGAAACGTCTGGAAATGATGGGTTTCTCCGGTGCCTCCGATACTCCTGCGTATTCTTCAGTCGCCTGGTAAATTCTGAAACGCCACATTGGTGGCTCATCATGGAGCCCATGACAGTGCAAACCACAGCTCCGGGGCCGGCTCGCCTGCCAGCTCGCTTTGGCAAAGGAACTAGATTTGGGCCCAGCCTTGCCGCTCACTTACGCGCGCCTGGCAGCTCTGACGGTGTGGCAGACGGGCCCCCAGCCCCAGGCACTTCATAGCTGGCCCCGAGGGAAGGAACTGACCAAACCCTGATGTGACTTAGACCAGCTCTGATGGGGGGGAGGGATGGGACCAGTGTAAACAACTCCTTTCATGAAGCATCGAAGCGCTGACAGAAGAGGAGGGAATTTCAGGCCCCCACTGAGGGAGCAGAGCTGGCGCCCAGCGCTGTGGCAGGGGCAGTCCGCCCAGGGCAGCTGCAGGTGCCTGGGGCATGAGCTCTGCTTGGGGAGTATGGGATGCATCTCACCGGCATCCTTCATTCCTTCTGAGCTCTGCACTGCATCCCGTGCCACCTGATCTAAGTACAAGCTCCAAGCACTGAACAAAAACAGAAGGACAGACCGATTGCTGAGATAAGAGGCAAGCCCGAGAGTTTAGAGGGTGAAAATGTTTAAAAGGACAGAGTGTGCCCTGAATGATATGGTACAGCTGCATCTTTCTCTGACAAAAATAAAGTCAGATTCCCACCTCACATAAAACACAAGTACAAATTTTAATTAGTTTAAAAAACAAAATATAAAAATCAAATTCAGCCCTAGCTGGTTTGGCTCAGTGGATAGAGCGTTGGCCTGCAGACTGAAGGGTCCCGGATTCAATTTCGGTCAAGGGCACATGCCCGGTTGTGGGCTCGATCCCTAGTAGGGGGTGTGCAGGAAGCAAGCCGATCAATGATTCCCTCTCATCATTGATGTTTCTCTTTCTCCCTCTCCCTTCCTATCTGAAATCAATAAAAGAAAAAAATCAAACTCAAAGAAAAACATGTAAGAAATGTGTTTATAATTAACTAGAAGACTCCTTAATAATCATTATGTTGTATACCTAAAACTAATGTTATGTCAATTAAACCTCAATAAAAAACCCAAAATTTTAATTTTAAATTCACCTGTCATAAAAAGCTCCTAAGAAAATATTATCATAAAAAACCATGAAACAAATTGGGAGGAAGTATGCATAATACACACACACAAAAAATCTTTTTTTTAAAAAAGGTAACAATAGAAAAGTAGGCAAAAGATGTGATAAGGAAACTCATGGGAGAAAGACAAATGGCAATCTATTCTATCTACACTAATAAAAGAGCAACATGCTAATTGACCGTACCTACCAGCCAATCAGGAGTGAGCATGCAAATTAACCCAACAAAGATGGTGTTCTGCACCCCCCCCCCCCAGCCACTCCGGGCCTCTGGGCAGTGTGGGAAGGCAGAAAGGAGGCTTTGGGCTGGAGCAAAAAGGCGGCTCCAGCCAGAGCGAAGGCGGTGCCGGCAGCCAGGGGAAAGAAGGCCCACTCTTGCATGATAAAAGGCTAATATGCTAAGTCTCCGTCTGGGTAATGACATCATGTAGTAACGCCCGGCTTCCTCTCCCTAGGGACTAGCCTTCTTGCAGTTTCATCAGCCCAGGAACATGACTTGCTTTATAGCCAGGTGGAAATATTTTATACACTTTAACCAAATGTCTGTGAAGCGTTTTCCCTGCCTCATCTCATTTGATCCTCACAGAAGTCCTGGAGTCGGCAGATAGGAGACTGGGAGGAATCCTATTTTCTGTTCATTAGCCAGAAAACGGAGATTTAGAAAGCTTAGAAACTTGACCAGACTGAATAGAAATAAGAAATGGTGGACCTTGACAATGACTTCAGGTCTTCTCACTGTGCAGAAGACAGTCAGACACTGCTGCAGTTAAATATTTTACCCTTTGTTCTCCCTGCGTGATCTACAATAACAATCTGCTTCGTGTTGATATTTCCTGCTGTGTGGCTGACAATGACCTGAAAGAGGCTGGAAAAAGTTTAGCTGCATCAGAAAGCAGCTAATTAAGCAAGTTTATTCTATACACATAAAAGGCTAAGTTGACTCACACATGTGTGATACATGTAAAGCTCTCGCTGGCGCCAATCGCACACGTGTGTTTCGATCTGTCATTGTCGATCGTGAATTTGGTTGACACTTCTGTTATAGAGAAAGGGCTAATAGCGAAGTTAAAGTATTTCTTCTAACTAATTTTCTTTCAATGTGCACGAATCCGTGCCCCGGGCCCTTGTTACAAGTAACTGAAAGCCGTCTGTTTCAATAGTGAGCTCTGAAGTGTGAACTATACAGACCCGCCCTTCACCCACCAGGTCAGCACAGCCAGAAGCCTGTGGACAGGCAGTCCCAGCTGCCTTGGAGTAAAGGAGCGGGGGAGTGTGGAGCGGGGCCCCTGGGGGTCAGGCATCAGATTCAACAGACTCGAGGTGCAGACCCTGCCCTGCCACCCCTCCAGGGCAATGGCTGTAACCGCAGGGAAATCACTGACCCTGGTCTCGCGCTTGGCTCCTTGTGCCTGGCCCCCGCCCAGCCCACGTCTGTCAGTTACAACTCCAGGCTGGCAGCCCGTGCTCAGTAGTCACAGCGCAGAAAACAAAAACAACGGCAGAGGAAACTCTTCGGAGAGAAACAGCCCAGGCTCCCAGGGAGCTGCTCGGCCAGATAAGCAGCCCCGCCCCCTGAAGGACAGAGCCCACTGCCAGACCAGAAACGTTTCTATGGCAAATACCACTGGTGTGAGGTCTTCTGGCTCGGGCCGATGCTCCGGCCGCAGAGTTCACAGCCTCTTGGCTGCTTTGCAAGAGCCTGCAGCTTCATGCCCACGTAACCGGCTGGGTTTCCAAGATTACGAACGCTGCCTGAGAGAGGGCGCCTGCTTCCTTCCCCTATAAACACCACCTGCCACCCGAGGAGTCCGCGCTCAGCCCAGCCGACCCACTGGTCACGTCTCAGCCGTGCCCGTGGAGACCACACAGGGAGCATGGGGACCAACTGGCTATGGCGAGTGCCCACCACATTCTGAAGGGAAAGGGGTTACTATCCTTCCAAAAGTGCCCTGTCACTGCAGGCCAGACTCACTCCACACGCAGGACGGACAGCCTGGCCCGCACCTCGGGCCTCTCCCCTCCCCCACGCTCAGTGGAGAGCCACGCCAGAAGAGCGGTGCTTCCTTACTCGGTGCTGGGCAAAGCGGCCCACGTGGCCCCGCCCACCGCCCACAATTCTCAGCCGTGCTCTACGGGGGGACCGGGCAGGTGTCTCCTACTGTGCTCCCCAGGTAACCGGAGCCAGGAAACTGAGAGTCCCCTCCGTTACCGGCCGGACAGGTGACTGTGCAGGCGACCCAGCCTCCCTGAGCAGCCAGCAGCGGCACCTCGGCCCTCGGTGTCAGGGGCGTCGAGAAGCCAGCATTAAGGCGCCTTTGTAAGTGGAAGAGCGAGTGCTTCGCCAACACCAGGGATTCCCGGGACTGCGAGCGGCGAGAGGAGCCCTGTCTCCAGGCAGCAAGGCTGTTCACAGCAGCAGAGGGGCACTCGGCCCAGGCGACCGCCAAGCCAGACCCTTGACAGGCTCGAGGGTGACAGGAGCTGCGCTGTCTCCCTCGGGGGCTGGGCGTCTGGGGCAGAACAGACATGCTACCCATGTGCTCAGGGAGAGCGGGGCGGGGGGCGGGGGAAGAGGGAGGGAGGCCAACCCACACCAGCCCTCCCCTCCCAACCCCCAAATGCACTAGAACCAGCAGCCCGTCTAAATCGTGTTCATGGAACATGTGCTCCTCGCAACCCTTTCATTCAAGGAAGAAACCGGTTCTGGACAGGACAGGACCTGGTTCTGTCCTGCCCCTAAGCGCAGGCTCACGAGGAAGGTTCAAGAAGCTCTGAGGCCCGACCGGTGGTGCTCAGTGGTTAGCGTTGACCCATGAACCAAGAGATCACTGGTTCCATTCTGGGTCAGGGCACATGCCTGCGTTGTGGGCTCCATCCCCAGTAAGGGCATGCAGGAGGCAGCCAATTGATGACTCTCTTTCAACAATGTTTCTATCTCTCTATCCCTCTCCCTTCTTCTACCTCTGAAATCAATAAAAACACACTTAAAAAAAAGCAGCCATGGGAAGCGGAGGGCAGGGCGCACGCTGAGGCCTGCTGGAGGGCATCACGCTCAGGGGCCTGGAAGCCCATCCAATGGCCCTCGCTCTCAGGTCCTCTGCAAGATGGTTACCACGGCAACGCTGAAGCCTCCACAGAGCACCCTCCTCTCCCTAGTCCAGGCTCACAAGGGCCAGTGCAGGTTAATGGCCAGTGAGCTGAGCAAACCAAGAAGCGGGAAGTGAGCAGGGCCCTCACGACTGGAGCAGCACAGGGGCGCCAGCATGGACCCTGGAGGAAGCTGGACCAGCCAGAGGAGCAGACACAGCCTGGGCCGAGCTGGGGAGCGGACTCTAACTAGGGGACCCCCCGGGGGCAATGAAGTACCACCGCGTGGGAGCCTTCAGCCCTCCTGGCGCAGGTCCAGGGCGCTGATGCTGTGGGAAGTGATGACATGGGGACCCGCAGGCCTCCCCAGACAGACATTTCCGGAGGACAACACAGTGGCCCCGGGGACAGAGGCGTCTCCCGTCTCCACTGGATTCCAGAGGTTCTTCTCGGACGGGGCGGCAGGGGGCGCAGTACTTTTCCACAAGCTCCCAGTGCCAGGAGGTGCTCCCCGGCCAGGCGGCCCACCCTCCGTAAACTCAAGTGCAGCGGTCATCGCTCTGTCCCTCAGCAACGCCGGCCCCTCTTCCCCACTTCCCACGAGAACCAGCGAGCGGAGAAGCACTGCGGTCAGCGGAGAGCAGGGTGTGTTCTCGGGAACAGCCGTCTCCACTCCCTTGGGAGACTGGCCTCACAAGACGAGAAGGGTCTTGAGGACACAAGCCCCGCCAACACAACTCGCTGAAACCCACCCCAAAACCCTCCAAGTCTCGGACCTGCTGGGCCCCAGCACCTGTGGGGAAATCAGCAGCCCCTGCGCCCCCTGCTGGCCAGTTGGGGCTACGCCGGCCTCGGTGGGGCCTCCGGGGATGTCCCCTGGCTCGGCTCGCTCTCTCCCGCTGGGCCGCTCCTGCGCTGGACCTTGGCACCTGGCGGGCACTGAACCAAAGGGCCGGGCCTGCCAGGGCCTGCCCCCGAGATGCAGACCGGCGCACACCTGGGCACCACAGACGGGAGAAACCCACCCACAGGCTTGCTTTTCTCCTTCGTTTTCCAGATTTCTCTTAACCAACATGAACTTTGATAACGAAAACAATCGCTTTTAACACAAAGAGCACCTTCCCCTCCCAGCCCACCCCCGGCAGAAATGGTAACGCCGGCCCTGTTTACCATAAAGCCACCCGCGGGTCCTGCAGTGACGCGGCAGCAGCGGAGTCTGGAGAAGAGGGAAGCTGAGACTCTTAGAACAAAACCTAATCCAAGGCGGGTGGAGGGTCCAGAAAGCAGCGAGTGCCACAGAAACAGTCTAAGGAAACCGCAGCTGTGACCGAGGTCCCGTAGGAATTGGGTGCTGGACCACGGGAGCCTGAGTGGCTGTAGGAAGCAGTTTCCATGTGGGACCGGGGACACGGGGTGGAGAGGGGAGAAGAGCGAGCCAGCAGGCACAGGGACTGGGGGTGGCTGCACCCGCAGCCAGGCAGGCGGCCACAAAGCAGGGGCTCTTGACCCAGGGCCGTGGGAGCAGGAGAGCGGCCTGGGCTCCCGTGCATCCCGACCTCGTAGGTCCTCAGGGTGCAGGACGAGTGGGGTCCTGGGTGCTGGCCTGGCTTCTTGCCCCATAGCCCGGCTAAGCCAGGCACCTTCTTGGCACACCCCCCGCCCTCCTCTGCGCCCAGCCGGCCGGCCAAACTGGTGCACGCTGCCTCCTGAGAGCAGAGCTGCCGACTGGGATGGGGTCCTGGAGCAACCCGACCCGTCATCAGACCCGGCAGCACCTCCAGACTTTCATGGTGGCCCCGGGAACCCATTCGTGCTGACATCTGCTCTAAGAGGCTCAGAGGGCCTGCTCTCCCGCCCCTCGTCCCCCTGCACGACGACCTCCCCCATGTCCTGAACAAGGGCTACCTGTCATCCTGCCCTGGGGCAAGAGTCCTCGGGGCACACACCACTGGCCGGTCTGAAACACGTGGAAGGGAACAAACATGCCGCCAGCAACAAGCCCTGGCCCAGCGAGGGTTTCCCAGCCGGAGTTGGGAGCAGCCGTGGCCACGCCAGAGCGTCCAGCTGTTCAGTTCATGGGAATCAGATCACTGACACGAGGCGGGACCACACGGCACTGCACCCGGCTCGCTGGCGTGATTACCTCCCACACCCTCCAGCACTGCGTGACCGCCTCAGCAAACCTGACCCCGGTGACTAATCCGCTCACCGTGTGCTCTGACCGCCGCACACCAGGAGCTAGAGAGGCAGCGACAGCAAAGCACCATCTCACTCAGCACGTGGTGGCGGCAGACACGGCACACATTGCCTGTGGCGGGATTACACTCTGCTCCATACGGCACTTTAGACGCCAATTCCTACACGCAGGTTGCCTGGCCGCACTCCGGGTCTCCCCCTGGGTGCCAGGCCACCCTGGTCCCTGTGCACAGCCCAAAGGCCCCGCGCCAGCCCTCACCACCCGGCGCCGCCGTGGAGCATCAAACCCCCGGAAACACAGATGTGGTGGCTGAAGGACAGTCATGGTGTTCCAACCGAGGGACTGGAATTCCCATCTGTCCTAAGTGCTTCCGGAGAACACCGGGATGCTCACACGTAACAGTGCCATCCTCTGCGCCACCCACACAGATGTCAGCAGCACGCCCCGACCTGCCCCTCCGGGTCAGGCCACAGCCAGGCCGCGTAGCTGCACCTACCTCAGGACGGGCTTCCGTGGAGCCCCGTGGGGCTGCCGGTGCCGGCGGTTTCTCTGCTGCTGGCGCCTTCTTCAACTTCCTGTCCTTTTTCTCTGGCGCGCCGGGCGCTTTCCTCTTCTGCGCTGCCATCCTGCCCCGAAAGCAGATGGGAGGAAAGGTCATGGGCCATACAATACTTGTGAGTGCTCCCATCACGAAGGACAAAGGTGTCTCAGGAAACACGGAGCCTATGTAACCGTGACAGGAGGCCAATCCCCAGGTCATCGCCTCAGACAACCAACCCAACCACCTGGGGAATGTCTTTCTCTTTTCTGAGGTTTTCACTGACAGGGTCGGCAAGAGTAGGTTTATAGCTCTTCATGTGAAAAATAACACGATTACTAAATAATAACACAAGAATAAGCTGTTTCGCTTACCCACAGCTATAAATCTAATTTCCCAACCCTGTATATATTCTGTGTTTCTTTTTTTGTATGTTTGCTTTTTTTAATTGCCTTCACAGAGAGGAAGGGAGAGGGGAGATGGAAGCAATGATGAGAAACATCCACGGGCTGCCTCCTGCAGGCCCCATGTGCCCTGACCAGGAATGGAACCGAGACCTCCTGGCGCATGGGATGATGCTCAACCACCTGAGCCACATGGGCTGGGCTATATTCTGTATTTCTAACTGAACACGAACACAAGGCTTTTTAACGTTAAGAGACAAGGCCCAACACACTGACTGGTTGCCTCCCACATGCACCTCGACCGGGGCCGGAGATCAAGCCTGGGACCGAGGCTCTTGACCGGAATCAAACCTGCGACCCTCAGTCCAAGGGCCGATGCGCTAACCACTCAGGAAACCAGCTAGGGCAAGAGAAATATCACTTTAATGACTATCAAAATTTTCCAAAAGTGCACATCACAATACTTGTCCATTCCCCGACTGCTGACTATTTGGGTTTTCTATTTCCTGCTATCACCACTGACTCACACCAGGGGCCACGTCCATGCTGTCACCAGAGCACTGGGTGCTCACACGCGGAGCCCATGATGCCCCTGCAATGGCTCCTTGGAGTGAGGGAGCAGCAGCGCTGGGCCCGTAAGGGGCTGACATGTGGCGAGGGCTGGATGGGAGTGGGTGCGTCTGCTTTCTCCAGCTCCAAGGACCCAGAGCTCCACGCGCAAGAACAGAGAAAAGCCCACGGGTTCTAATACGAGCGCCTTCGTGGGGCCACGTCCTGGGGAACCCAGAGGAACGGTCGGAGGCTCGGGACCTGAGTGGGGACATATGAAGGGACCAGGCTGATTTCTGGAAGAAGCAGGACCTGAACCAACGCCAGCTGCTGGTGCTGGTGGGAGCAGCCAGAGCAGGAGGAAGCCCCACCTCACCGGCTTCCGGCCCCTTTGGGTGGAGCCGAAAACAGAAAAGTGTTTTGCCCAGACGCTGCCACGTGTGGGCATCGTGACGCAGGGGGACAGGCGCCCCTGGAGCTGCGACCACATGGTGACCCGCCTGCAGACACACGCATGCATCTCATGGCACTTCCTTTTAGTGGAAGTAACCCCATCGCAGAGCAACAAAGGCCTGAATAAGTCAAGCAGGATAAACCAGTACAATGGAATCAATTCAAAAATCACAACAGCCTGGCCGTGTGGCTCAGTGGTTGAGTGTTGACCGACAGGGTAGGGCAGGAGGCAGCCAACCAATGATTCTCTCTCATCAATGATATTTCTCTCGCTCTCTTCCTCTCTATTCCTCTCTCTGAAATTAATAAAAACATCTTTTAAAAATCACAACAAATGAGAACGTGTTACAGATATAGGATAAAAAATGTAGAACTGTGTAGTATTGTCCAATTTTGTTTTTAAGAAAATGCTGAAGTAACAATAGAGAAAGCTCCATTTGTGTGTATATATATCCCTCAGCTATGAAAAATGTCTGAAGGGCATCAACAAAACCTTTGCCTAAGGGGTGGGGTTACACGGAACTATGTTTTTACAGCTCAGTTTTATCTTGCTTTTCTCAAGGCTGTATACTTGAAAAGCATAATTAGCACTGTGACGAGAAACCTAGGAAGAATAAGAGACTGTTGACAAAGGGGCTTTGAAAAGACAAAGAACTCTGCCAGCAATTACCTTGTTGAAGAAATAAGAAAAGTTTAGCAAATATTTACAGAACAGTTACCATAAAAGTTAAGCTAAATCTATATTCATTCTGCAAGTCATCATTAGAAAGTTTAATCACTAAGTCTATTTGCTAAAGGGGGGAGGACTTTTCCACGTTATAAAAAGGTTTCTTTTAATAGTTTCCAGAGCTGGCAACTCATGAACCTGAGACAATGTTTGTACAGAAAACTACATTTCCTCACACCTACAGTTAGTGCGTTATCGACAGGGGCTGAGGCCATTTGATGAGAAAGAGCAGTCTCTTCAACAGTGGAGCTGGGACAACTGGACGTCCACGTGCAGAAGGATGGAGTCAGACCCTACCTCACGCCACACACAAAATTCACTCAAAAAGGATAAAAAACCTAAACGTGAGAGCTAAACTATCAAAATCTAAAAAGAAAACCTAGGAGTAGCTCTTCACGGCCCTGACAACAGCTTCTTAGATATGACACCAAACTGTAAGTAGCAAAAGGAAAAAACAGGTGAGTGACTGGTCAGAATTAAAAAGGTTTGTGTTGCAAATGACGCAAAATAAAAAGGCAACCTACATACACAATTGGAGAAAACGCATGCAAGTCATACATCTGACCGGAGACTTGTACCCAGAATGTGTGAGAACTCCTGCAACTCAGGGAAAAAAAAAAAAAAAGACAAATAGCCTTATTTAAAAATGGGCAAAGAGATTTGAATATAAAATTTTCCACAGATACATAAATGGCCAATAAGCCATGGAAAGTGCTCACCACCACTCGTCATTTGGGAAATGCCAGTCACAGGCCATGCCTCTTCAGCCCGGCTGGTCCGACAGGTGGTAACTGAGCTCTGGGGAGGATGGGAGGACCCAGAGCTCCCTCTCAGGCTGGTGGGACGGCAATGGCCAGCCACTTTGTCATGGGGAAGGGCACCTCCCAGCTCACAGGACAGAGGCCCCTGCGGGAGGGGCTGGGCCCCACAATCCTCTAGGTCTAGGAGGCCGAGTCCCAGTTCCTGCGCCCAGGGCGGTGGCTGTGCTCTGCCCACTCTGATGCAGGACTATTCCAAGTTCGGACTTGCCCACCTCGACGAATGGCCTCCAACGTCTGCTCTTCTGCTCCCTGACTCTACTCTGTCCCCCTACCCTCCCAGCCAAACTCTAAACCCTGTTAGGACAACAAGCATCCCACCCACCAAGCCCACCTCCCATCTCTCTGGCTCTCTCCAGCTCGCCACCTCTGCAATCCTCCTCGCCCCTCTTCATTCCACGTCCACGTGCACGTCCACGTCCATCATTACAGTCTCGCCCTTACACGCTCAGCTCCTTTCCGGCAAAACCCCCACTCCAGGACCTGCTCCTGCTGGCCGAAGCCCCCAGGACCAGGCTGGTGGGTCCCCCCGGCCCCAGGGCGATCTCTAGTGCCACCCAGGAATTCCACCACTTCTCCCAACTGCGGCCACTGGCCAGTACCACCGGTCTGCTTTCACCTCGCCTAACCTCTCAAGCTCCCCTCCTTCTCCATTGTCAGCGGAAGACCTTAACTCCCTATCACCGAACTGCCACAAGCTCCTCCATCTTGGGACCTGTCCTCCCCTGTTACCATGGAAATTGTGCAGGCTCCCACGAGGCCAAATGCTGTTCTTGGGTGCTGGGGCCCCTCCCCGCCTCCCGCATCCTCTTCCTTCCTGGCCAATGAATCAACAGCCACAAGGTCCCACATCTCCCACTTGCTTCCTTCTCTGGAGAAACCTCAAGGGCGGTGCACTCGCGCCGTCTAGCTGCTCTCCCATCGAGCGCCCGCCCCAACCAGCCACCCAAGTGCGCTCCTCGCCATCCCAGCGCCAACAGGTCCTCTCGGCCCCTGTCCACGCGACCTCCGCCTTGGCGTGTAAGACCGGAACAAAACACTAAGTTTCTAACAGCTCCAGGCCGCATCCTTATCATGACCCCAATCCTCCTAAAAAATGCCTGCCTGAGCCCTGCCGGTGTGGCTCAGTGGTTGAGCCTCGACCTATGAACCAGGTCAGGGGTTCCATTTCTGGTTAGGGCACCTGCCCCGGTTTCGGCTGGATCCCCAGCGTGGGGCGTGTTTTTCTCTCATCCTTGATGTTTCTGTCTCTCCCTCTCCCTTCCTCTCTGAAGTCAACAAAATATATATTTTTTAAATGCCTGCCCGAGAAAACTCAAGGCTGCCAAAAATATCCAGCCGACCCCTCCACACCGACAGACAGGGCCCCCACGGCCCGCCAGTTCGTTCATTTACCGCGGGGTCAGATCCCGCCTCCCCTCAGCGGGGAGACCCCCCAAGTTTCCCACGGCACGAGGGGAAGGCGGCGCCCTCCCGCCTGCAGGTCCCCGTGCGGCCCTCTCCCCGCCCCCGCCCCGCGCTCACTTCGCTCAGCCACGCCGCTGAGGGCAAGTCCCCGCACGCGTGCTGCCCCCGGGTGCTCCGCCAGCCACCGCCGCGCGAGGTCTCCGCGGTCCGCAGGGCCGCCCCGAGGCCGCCGGGCTCAGCGCCTGGCTCTCCCGCCGCCCCCGCAGGCCCTCCCTCCCGGCCCACGCCCCCACGCGGCGGCCGCCCGGCGACTCGGAGACACCGCCGCGCTCGCCTACCTGCGCGTGGCCGCCGACGCCGGCTTCCGGCAGACCCAGCGCCCAGGTAACGCCGTCCCGCCCTCCGCAGCGGCGCCGCCCATTGGACGAGACGCGCCTCCGTCTCTCGGCCGACCAATAGCAAGCGGCGGCCGCCAGGGGGGCGGGGCTGGGCGCGGGCCGGCAGCGTCATCTCTGGACGCCGCTAGTCGCTGAGAGCCGCCAGTTGCCAGGCAACCCCTCCCCTCGTGCGGCGGTGGGGTGTGGGCCCCACTCTGCGGTTTCTGGCCTGGGGCTCGGCTGTTCTGGGGCTGGGAGACCGCCGGGTGCTGGGTCTCTTGGACTTGAATGAACGACGCCTGTTGTGGTCCACGGGGATTCATCTCAAACATTACAAATGTATATAAATTGTACGGTAAATGCTGTAATTTAAACCGTATAATGTTTAAACGTCACCATTACACGTGTGCGAAGGTTTTCAAATGCAGTAGAGCCATTATCTGCAAGTGTTGTAAATTCAGATTAGTGGCCATTTGTATCTGAATCGAAGCCGGTAAAATTAGACATCCGGGTTGTAGATGCCCGAGTTAAATCCTCGTTCGTTCGGTTTTTAGAAATATTTAACAGTCCAGACACTTTGAGAATGGGAGGGAAGGAAGACAGCTGTGTGGCCCACCGCTAAGGTGGGGACTGCAAAGGGGTGACAGCTGGACAGGAATGTGCAGGTATATGAGTCTCTGCAAGGCACATACTCAGAATTTCTGGGCCACAGGTGTGAGCGTGTCCAATTTTAATGACTCCAGGAAAAGCTATTCACCCTGCTCCCACTGGGCCCTCGCCGGTTTGGCTCAGTGGGTAGAGTGTTGCCTGTGGACTGAGGCTTCTGGGTTTGATTCCGGTCACATCCGGGGTTGCTGGCTCCATCCCCTACAGGGAGTGTGCAGGAGGCAGCCAATCAATAATTCTCTCTCATCATTGATACTTCTATCTCTGTCCCCCTCTCCCTTCCTCTCTCAAATCAATAAAAATATATTTTAAAAAAAACCAACACACAAAAAAACTTTTCCCACTGGGCTTCACGACTCCACCAAAAAAAAAAAAAGAAAAAGCTTCCTGCCCTGGGCAGAGATGGAGCACCAACCTACTGCTCAGGCTTTACTCAGCAATGCACGCACACTCCTGACACTAAAGGAATTCCCCAAGCTTCCTACGAATATTAATGCTGGCACTCTGTGAAAGTGTACAGTGCCATGCAGCTTACCCCTTTGGCACACCACCCCATACAACCTCACGCCCTGTCCGGAGCCACAGTGGCACCTTAGCTCACGTGGATGCTCATGAGAGGCTGGGCAGGCAGGCAGACCAGGGCCTCGGTACTTGTGGGTGACAAGAACTTGTGGATGCGAAGAACAGAGCAAGGCCTCGGTGCTGCGGAGGGACAGGAGCAGGGGTTCTGCACTCCTGGCCTTGCACACCCTTGGAGCCACCTGCAGGAGGACACACAGGGTGCTCGGCGCTCCCCAGAAAGCTCTCTGCGACACTGACACCCCAATCCCACCTGCAGGCAGAAACAGACGACGGTTCTTCCTGAGAAGATGTGGGGCTTCTGCCTTCAGTGCCGAGGATCAGGAGCGGCCCCTCCTCATTCCATTCTGAGGCTAGGAACCCAGAGTCTAACACACAGAATGCAAGCCACCCACCGGCTTTTAAACTGTCTCATTGGTAGCCAGTTAAAAAACAAAATGGAAACCAGTGAAAAAACTTCAATATTTCATTTAATGCATCATATCCAAAACACATTTCAACATGTAACTGTTTTTAAGTGAGATATTTTACTTTAAAAATTTTTGGTATTGCTTTCAAAACCAGTGTTTTCTTCTCAACTTGGACAGAAATTTTCATGAGACCTGATCTATACTCAGATTTCATGGCTTGCAGTTCAAAAAGTACAGTTCACATCCCAAGTTACCAACAGACTTACAGCTTCCCTAACAACTGGATCAAGTCAATGGCTCTGACAGAGCCTCAGGCTCAGAGCCCGCTGCGCTGGCGCCTTCCACGTGCTCTGTACGGGCTGTGCCCACAGCGGCTCCGATGCAGCAGCACCCGGGACCTTGTTGGACCTGGAAATTCTCAGGGTCCACCCAGGCTCCCAGAAATCACACTCTGGGGTGGGGCCTGCACTGTTCTAACAGCACCTCGGGGCGATTCTAACGCATTTGGAACAAACCCAGCAAGAAGAGCGCAAAAAGAGTCCCTAGCACCCACTTGTACATCGGACTGAATACAAGCCCCTCCTCATTACATTCTGAGGCTATGAGCCCAGAGGAGTGACTGCGAGGATCTGCTAATCCAGGCCAGGGGGCGTCTGAGTGCACAGCTGGGTGACCAGTGGGCCAGATCAGAACCCAACTCGGATGCACTGTTCCCCTGCTTCCTAACACTCCAGGTCCCAGGAGGAGAGAGCTCTCTTGCCACGCACTGAGGTTCCAGTCTAAGTCCCGCTTGGGGTCCGTGCGGTCAGACTGTTCTCTCAGGGGAGTGGGGTGGAGGGCGCCCCCTATCCTGAGCTGACGGCCACATCACCACACGAGGAAGCCAAGTGCGACCACCTCTCTGCTGTTTAGCGGCGAAGCTCCTTCAGTCGGGCCTGACAAACAGCTCGGCAGGGCTGCCCTGACGGGCACACTCGGCCCTTGTCTCTTCAAGCCGCTTCCTTTTATTTGGAGGGAGGGAGGGAGGGTATGAGAGCAATCTAACCCGCCTTGGGGTATGATGCCCTCGGGTTGCTCATCTTGCGGAAAGGATTTGCGTATTTCACTGGGAAGGTTTGAAGCTTCAGACCTGTGCCGTGAGAAGTATGAGAGCGCCAGAGCACCACGTCCTCCACACGGTCAGCGGGACCCCCAAACAAGCCTCTGCAGCTGGAGCAGATCCAGCGTCATCGCCTCACTTTCAACCTTAGAGAACAAAAGACGACTGACTTCTTACACGTGTCCCCGTTAACTAGGGGTGTAGATCACCACGTCGGCCCAACACAGGGCTGCAGGAACCCTCAAATGTCGCTGCTGGATCACGGTGCTCGGGAACCAACTGTACCTGTAACCTGGGGCCCTGCCCGCCTCCCCCCCCGACCCTCAAAAGCAACTAGACCCACGCGTGCCATCTGGACTAACACCTGAGTCGCTGAGCCAGCCAACAGGATGGCAGTGTGTTCAAGGGGCCCGATGGTTCGGACGCGGAGGCTCTCGCAGCTGGACACCTGCACAGAGAGGTTAGACCCAGTCAGCCAACTCCTTCCCAGCTTCCCCCGGAGCCACAGGCAGTGAGGGCAGCAGTCAACCGAGAGCCCACAGACCGGAGTAAACAAGCCAATGGAGCTAAAAGGGAAGGAACTCCCATTTCTATTCGACAGCACGTTTAGGCAGACTCTTCTACTGACCCAAGTCCTCTGGTTAACAACACTAGTGAATGGGTTCACTTGTGTCCCCACATGGTAGGCTGAAGTCCTAACCCTCAGAGCATGAGAATGTGACCTCTCCTGGATGTAGGGCCGCTGCAGATGGAACTAGTTAGGATGAGGGCCTCGTGGAGTGGGGTGGGACCATACTTCAATACCACTGGGCTCATAAAAAGGGGGCACACCCTGTGAACGTGAAGACCGACGGGCTGATGTCACTGCAAGCCACGGACACCAAGACTGACGGTGCCCACGGGCAGCGAGGGGAGAGGCTGGCACACTCTCCCTCAGAACCTCCAGGGGAACCAGCCCGAGACACCCTGATCTCAGCTTCCGCCCCAGAAGTGGAACTGAGAGACGAGGAATCCTGTTGTTTGAGCCACCGGTTAGTGGGTCTTGGTTACGGCATCCCCAAGAAACAATACAGCTAGATTCCAACTTTAATTTAGAGTCCAACTTTAATGGAGATTATTTTCATGCAACTCCTGCACCCACCACCTGACAGCACAATGCTCCAGGTTGCGCGCCGCCCTCCAGGGGCTGGAAGCTGGCTCTCCCCTTGTCAGGGGAGGTGTCAGGCCAGCTCACCGGCTGGGACTTCTCACCCCCTGATGCTGACGGCTCTGCTCCCGTGTGTGCAGCTATGATCCAGAGGATGTCTGTGCTGAATGCAGAAGTTGCCACGACACTGGTCACAAGCCACGGGCAGCATCTCTTTCTTCTTACAGCCCTTTTTCGAGCACCGGAAGGTGAAAACCTGAGAAAGCCAGTAGCTTCAGTATTTCAATTGCGTCCATAAGCAATTCTTTAACAAGCCCCACAGTAAGACTATGAACATTTACCTAGAAACAGTTCTTAGCTACTAGGAATGAATAGGTCCAGGTCTTATTCAAACATCCTATATAATAAAAGGCTAATGTGTAAATCAACCCAACGGCAGAATGACAGGTCTCTATGACGTGTACTGACCACCAGGGGTAGATGCTCAATACAGGAGCTGTCCCCAGGTGGTCAGTGCGCTCCCACAGGGGGAGCACCGCTCAGCCAGAAGCCGGGCTCACGGCTGCAGTGCTAAGCCGTCAGTTGGAGATCCCCCGAGGGCTCCTGGACTGCGAGAGGGCACAGGCCAGTCTGAGGGACCCCCTTGAGTGTACAAATTTCATGCACTGGGCCTCTAGTTTTACTATAAAACAATGACTACTAATTAAGGAGACAGAAAGTTTTAATAAGTGATAAATACAAAAGCAGCTGTTTAGTTGAGGATTCATGTAGGGTGATTAGAGGTATTCTCAGGAACACACACACACACACACCCACACACACACACACCCCGGGAGAGTGGGGACTGGGGACATGGGAGGGAAGGAGGCCAAGCATGTGACATCACGCACAGTCCCTCAGAGGGCTGCTGGCTCCAGGGGCTCAGGAGACATGGAGGTGCCCCCACCAGGAAGGGAGCTGGAACATCGATCTACAGACCCAGGCATTCCGAGTGTGTGAAGGTTAAGAATGTCAATGAAGAGGGGGGTCCAGCAGCCTGGGGGCAGCCCTCTGCAAGGACAAGTGTGAGCTGCCTCAAGTGACCTGAGCGTGCAAACAGCAGGGACACAGGTGCTGGGCCCCGGGAGAACACCCATGTCGGCAGCAGGTAGGGGAGCAAAGAGCTCCAGAAGAACATGGAGGCCACACCCACATGAGGCGGAGGGAAGGACTCAGGTGGAAAGTCTGGGCTGAGCCAAGAATGAGAAGACCATGCCAGTTCGGAGCCACCCGGTTAGTGGGTCTTTGCTTTGGAAGACCTTCCCGAGGGCTGGGAGGGCAGAGCACGCAGGGCGCAGCGAGAGCAGGGGAGAGGCGAGGCCAGGAAGGGTGCTGTGAGGCTAAGGCACAGGGATGTTATTCTCTCGGGTTCGAGGAGACACAGAGGGCCGAAGTTAACGGACCTCACATTTATTTACTGTAATTGTAATTGCTATGTACTTAATGTGACATGCTGAGATAGTTGGTAACTACACAGAGGGACCCATGGCTGAGACTGAGATTTAAGCTAAACAAAAGCCAGTTTCCTGGGAGGTGGGGGTCAGAATGGGAACAGGAGCTCCATGTTCAGCTCACACTGTGGTAAAGGTGACGCCCAAACCCACGGCAGACCCGCCACACCCGAGATCTACGGTGTGCGCACCTGGAGAAAGCACAGTTGCCCCAAACAAGCCACATGGCTGCGAGTGAGAGGCGCGGCTGCGTGCCCCATGCGCAGGGCACAACTGACAACACCAGGCTGCCAGGCGAGAACTCTGGTCTCTCCGCTTCCTTCTGCACTCCCCCGGAGGTGCTCAGGGGAAAGCAGGCACTAACACAATGGCTCTCGAAAACCACATTAACTCTTCATCTTGGGAGAAAGTGTGAGGTTCCCGTAAGGAAAGCAAATCTGTGCTGGCCGGTGGCTCAATGGTTAGAGCACCGGCCTGCTCACCAAAGGAACACAGGTTTGACTCCTGGTCAACGGCACATAGCTGGGTTGCAGGTTCAATCCCAGGACGTCGGGACACGTATGGGAGGCAACCAATCGATGTGTTCCTCTCTCTCCCCCGCCCCCTTCCTCCCTTCCACACTCTCTAAAAATCAATGGGGAAAAATATCCTTGGGTGAGGATTAACACACAAAAAAAGAAAGCAAATCCTAACATAGACCCAAATACTCAGAGAATGTGTTTATTTGACTGTAAAAGCCTATGCCACTCACAACACTAACTTTATTAGAGCTTCACTTTGTATACAAACTATCAGGACGAATTTTGAGTGTGATAACTGGCCCACTCCCCTAAGGAAAACACCACTCACAGAGCTGACAGGGAACTGGTCCTTACCTTCTCCTTCTTCCCAGGACGGAATCTACAATCTCTATCCATGTGCTCACCAACCAGCACATCCGGTATCTCCCCCTTCTTTACTGGGATTGGGCGGTTACAAAGCGGGCATACTGGGACCTGAGCATCCTAAGAATGAACAGAACATGACATTCCAGATTCAGGCAATTGAAACTCACATGAGAAAAAGGCAAGATGGTGCAGTGCATAAAAGCAGCCAGATGCCTAACAACCCGTGAGAACACGGCTCCCAGCAGCTTAACGCCTCACACGGTCAAAACAACCTCCGAGCGTGGGCAGGAGCTGAGGAAACTTAGCTCAGTGAGAACACTGAGGTGACAACTGACATCCGGAAGGTGACAGGTAATCACAGAATCACGGGGCCTACAGTCTGGGGGCTGAGCTGAAAAGTCACCCAGGAATGCTCCCTCAGCTAGCAAGTCTAAGAAATAAAGCATCGCCACTGATCTCCAAGGCAGACCCTCCCTAGGGACAGGGGAGGTCAAGTCGGCAAATGAACGGAGTAGCTGGGCCTGGTCATCAGTGCCTGTAAACATGAGTGAGTCACCGCCCCCACCTCGTGACCTGGAATACCCTGGAGGCTCAGACGCCAGCCAGCACTGATCAAAGCATGTGACACCAAGTCACTCCCGTTTCTGACTGCACGATGACAAAGCAGCAGAGTGCTGAGAGAGAGAGAGAGAGAGAGAGAGAGAGAGCGCTCGCGCTCACTGAGGCAGTCCCAGCACCACCCAGAAACAGTGACTACAGGCTGGGAGCCACCTGCAGAAGTGCTGAGGGCTGTGCCGCCCGGAACGTCCTGCGATGGTGGAGATGCTCCATATCCACACCATCCAACAGAGCACAGCAATCGCTGTCCTGGGATTACTCAACACCGGAATGGGGCCAGTGTGACCGAGAGACTGACATTAAGTTTTGCTCAACTTTAATCAAGTTATTAGCTACATGAGGCTGGTGTCCATCTTGGACAGCACAGCTTTAAAGAGCAAGAACTAGAATCTTTCGAATAGAGTATGATTAATTACCTTCTTATATGCAAAGGGACATTTATGCGCAGCGTAGGTAAAATGATCTTTACAGAAATCTTGCTCACATACATCACATTTCAATGGAAGAAAATCTAAAAAAACAAAACAAAAAAAAAACCACTTCACATCTGGTTACATTGTAAAATGGCTGCACCTGGATATAAAGCAAGCTGTGTTCCTGAGCTGAAGAAACTGCAAGGAGGCTAGTCGCTAGGGAGAGGAAGCCAGGCATTGCTATGTGACATCATTACGCGGCACCCACAGCGACCCCTTCCGGGCTGGGCTGAGCTTTGGGCCGCATTTTGCCCCATGGGGTCTTGGCAGCATTGGCTGTGATTTGGTGTCACTCCGGGGTGGTGGTAGGGCCTGTGTCCTACTTGGGGGAAGCTGAGTGTTAGTTTGTTGGCACCAGGTCCGTGGTACCGTTTATTATTTTTATTTTTATTTATTTTTAAAAATATATATTTTATTGATTTTTTTTTTTTACAGAGAGGAAGGGAAAGGGAGAGTAAGAAACATCGATGAGAGAGAAACATCAATCAGCTGCCTCCTGCACAGCCCCCACTGGGGATGTGCCCACAACCAAGGTACATGCCCTTGACCGGAATCGAACCTGAGATCCTTGAGTTCCCAGGCGGATGCTCTATCCACTGAGCCAAACCGGCTAGGGCCTGTTTATTATTTTTAAATGGCCAGTGTGAGTCATGGCAGCTCCAGCGTTGAGCGTCTGCCCCCTGGTGGTCAGTGCACATCATAGCACCATTCAGTCAATTCGCATATTAGGGTTTTATTATATAGGTTAGGAAACAGGTATTCACCTACACTAAGTTCTTTATGACATATCTTTGAGGTATTCCTCATGAGAAAAAAATGGGGGTGAGGAGGTCATGAACTTCACAGTGCCAGCAACACTGAGGAACCGATAAAGCTATCTTTTCAAAGGAGAGCCCATCCCATGTGGTGTCACGAGTGTTTAAGCACCACACTTCTACCCACTTGGTCCTGGGAACTAATATAACAGCCATTTCTCTCCTACAAAACAGCCAACAAATTACCCATTTCCTATTAACATCTCTTAAAGGGCTTACCTAGCTGCTTGCAGGTCTTTTCTGAACAATGCTTCCCCAAGTCAGGGAGCTCCATCAGGAGAGAGTGTCCAGAGCACAGCGGGCAGAGTGTAGCAGCACCTACAGGAATTAGAGCGTCAGGAGGAGTGCAAGGGCGGCTGGTGGTGGCCACCAGGACTTGTAACTTGCAGCTGAAGAGAGCACACAAACATGCTCTGTAGGGAACGTTAATAAATGTCCGTCATCCCGGGCCCCTTCGGGGGACGAAAGCTTCACAAATTATTTTCTTTCAACAAAGAAAAATTGAGGTGGGAGGTGGGGGGTGGGGGGAGGAATACCAGCTCATTTGGAATCAACCCCAATTCAGGATTTCAGCAAAACCCAAGTGTGACTCATGTGGACAAGGGCTTCCCATTTCCAATCTGCACGGCTGCCAGTGTAAGTTGCGGCCTCGGTGACGTTTAAGGCACAATTAATTCTTCTGCTGGATACACTTGTTGACATAAACAAACCTGTTACCAGGTGCGAAGTCACGCTGGTTGACTACTTTCCCGAAGAGATTCAACTGTGTCCCTCGCTGCGCTGTGAAACTCTCTTATGCATTGGGTTTTACTTAGAATTTATTCCTTAACGACACTCTGGGGTTCATCAGGGCGGAGGCAGGCTGTTAACTCACCGTGGAAAACGGGGGGACAACTGGTGAAGCCACTGCGCTGGAGAGAAAACTGAGGCCCACAGCGGCCTCCCAAGGTGCCCTCTGTGACCCCAACTCATCTATGAAAACTCTTGTCCCTCCCAGAATTCAAATCCGAGGGCTTTCCGGACCTTCCCATCCGCTCTCTCCGCTCCTGGGAGCATCTCCTATGCTGCCCCCTCGCGTCGGGGTAGTGTCGCCCCCTCGAAAGGGCCTCTGCCACCATCCTCACCACGCCGCACCCAAGCCACAGAGCCGCTGCTCTTCCGGGACCCTGTAACCCTTCCCGGCACAGTCGGTTTCCAACCGCAGACCCGTCCTTTACTATCAACCCTGCGGGGCGAGGTTTGCCCGTCGCTGTGTCGCAGCGCGCAACACCTAACGGGTGCTCCGACCTCTGGAGGAAGGAGATGCCGAGAGCCCGACCTCGGTCCTGGACACCGCAGCAGCGGCGTGAGCCCTGCCCCGGGGTAGCTCTGCTGGAACATTAGCGCGCTAACCCGTCCCCACAAGCCGGAGCCCTGCTGCGGCTCCTGCGCCCAGCCCCGGCCCAGCCCTGGACCCCGGCCCCGCTGCTCCTGCCGGGCCCCAGCCCCAGCCCCGGCCCTCGGCCCCGCACCTGGCTCTCGTCGAAGGCCGGCGCAGCCGCAGAGGTGTGCCGAAGGTGGCGCAGCCGGGGAACTGGGTGGCCCTTTTCTGTGGCCCAACGCCGAAAGGACGAGGAAAACTGGGCCCGAGAAGTGACCGAGGTCCGCCCGAGCCCGGGAGAGAGAGCAGCATCGCGCACTCCCAGGTCCCTTCCATTTATTCGCGGCTGACGCGGCCGAGAGCCGCCTGGACGCCCGCGTTCCCGCGCGCACCGATGACGACACCTCAGGATAGGCCAATCCCGTCCCGCTGTTCATGGCGCGCCTCTGAAGCCCGACCAATCCCGTCCGGTCGCGACCGTATCGGCCCGCCCACTCCTCGACGCCCCGCCTCCCTTCGCCAACAGTCTCGCAGCTTCTCGAAGCGCAGTCACCGTGACGCAGCTCCGCGCAGGCGCACTGGGCCCACCGCCAGGCGCGGGAAAGCGGAGTCGGGCGGAGCGGCCGCGAGCGCGTGTGGCCGGGCGGCCTCGGCCCGCGCAGATGGACGGACCGCGGTGGACGGCGCCGGCGAGCGGCGCGGAGGGCCGCAGCGAGGTACGGAGCTGTCAGGGCAGTGGCCCGCGGGGTCAGCGAGGCTGGTGTGCCGGGTCGGCCCCAGGTCCTCGGGCGCCGCCGGGGAGCGTGGCCGTCGGAGTGAGAGAAAAAGCCCTTCTTTCCGGAAGAACGCGGATGGTTTAAAGGTGCACGGAGAAACTGCGGCGGCACCGACATGGCTCTGCCGGTTCCCCGAGCCGCCCGTCGGTGCCTGACCGCAGGCTTCACTGTGGGGCGTCGGCCCGGACGTGGGCCGGAATGTGGCCGTGGCAGCCGGACTCACCCCGGGCGTCGCCTCAGCTTCACGACTTCACGACGTCACCGCAAGTGGCCATCGCTGCTGGTCTGTGGGCCCCAGGAGCCGGCGCCCTGCGTGCTTGGGCAGCGCTCTGTGTTTCCGTTAAAAGGACGCCGTATGTGATGGGCGCTGTGGATTCCTTAACGTTGAAATGGCGACAGCCTGAACTTGCTTACCCGACGCGATCATTTCTCCGTATTTTACCGCACAGCCTCGGGCTCAGGGAACCGGCAGCACTGGAGCGCCCGCTTGGCCATTCCACACAGCCAGACGCCACAGGAAGCACAGAAATGCCAAAGTCCCAACGGAACCCGCCGCAAAACACACCCCCGTTCACATATTGGAGCGGAAACAAGAAAACGGGCACCTGTTGCACCTCAGCGGGGACTGTCTGCAGGGTTCCTGCACCCTGGCCGCGGCCCAATGGCCGAGGAAGCCCTGCCAGCCTTGATTTTTGGAGTTACAGATCTTAGCGAAGGTGGCCTCGAAAATAGCAAGGGTAGACTGTGTGTGTGTGTGTGTGTGTGTGTGTGTGCATTTATACACATACTAGAGGCCCGATGCACAAAAATTAGTGCAAGAGTAGGCCTTCCTTCCCGCCGGCTGCCGGCACCAGCTTTCCTCCACACTCAGGACCCAGGCTTCCCTCTTCCGGCTGCTGGCAGGCACCTGGGACCTGGGCTTCCCTCCCCCAGGCCCCCCGCAGTCCGGGCTGGCTTCCCCCAGGCCCCGTCTTCATCAGGAAGGACGTCTGGAAGACATCTGGTCTAATTAGCATATTACCCTTTTATTATTATAGATATGCCCATTTCCCCCAGTCTTTTTCTGAGCTGCTTGAGATCGTGCCCTACACATGACAGGATGCCGGGATACTCCCCTGTGTATTTCCCAAAAGCAGACACTCCTACATAACAATTCTCCACCCAACCACGTGAGGAAATCACCATTCAAACGATATTAAGTTTCAATCCACAGACCCCATTTGAATTCTGACAACTGTGTCAACAATGTTCCCCACTCCCCACCCCCAGGATCCCATCCACGATCACATGTTTAGTCGCCTCCAACCTAGGACCAATGGTTCCTCTGTCATTTCTGTTCCTGACAGTTTTTCAGTTTTAGTTAAAAATCATAGACTTTTGCCCTAACTGGTTTGGCTCAGTGGATAGAGCATCAGCCTGTGGACTGCAGGGTCCCAGGTTCTATTCTGATCTAGGGCACATAACTTGGTTGCAGGTTTGATCCCTGGCCCTGGTGGAGGCATGTGCAGGCCACCAATCTATGTGTCTCTCTCACATTGATGTTTCTCTCTCTGCCTCCCTCTCCCCCTCCCTTCCACTCTCTAGAAATCAATGGGAAATATCCTCAGATGAGGATTAATGACAAACACACACACACACCAAAAAAAAAAAAAAAATAATCACAGACTTTGGCCCAGCCAGTATGACTCGGTGGTTGAGTGTCAACCCATGAAGCAAGCGGTCACCGGTTCGCCCTGGCCAGTTTGCTCAGCGGTGGGAGCATTGGCCCACGCTGTGGACTGAAGGGTCCCGGGTTCGATTCCAGTCAAGGGCATGGACCTCCTGAAGACGAGGTTCAGTCCCTGGCCCCGGCCTGGGCACCTGGGAGGCGACACATGAATGTGTGTGCCTCTGTCTCCCCCTCCCTTGCACTCGGTCTAAAAATCAGGGGGAAAAATACCCTCAGGTGAGGATTAACCAAGAAAAGGTCTCCTATTCCAGGGCACATGCCTAGGTTGTGGGCTCGATCCCCAGTAGGAGGCAGCCCATTGATGTTTCTCTCTCAATGCTATCTCTATCTGTCCCTCTCCCTTCCTCTCTAAAAATCAATTAAAAAACATTTCAAAAAACACAGACTTCAGACATGGAAGAAGTTAGGGTTCTTTGGAAAAGACAGTGCTGGGAAAATAGGAAGTGGCAGGGAAAGAGAAAGACCAGACTCGAGACGGATGGGCTCCATGAAAGAAGCCACCAGCTGAGTCTCCAAGAGCTGGGCAGGGCTGTGGAGGACAGGACACGTCACTCATCCAGGGTTGCCAGGAGTCCGAGTGCACTCAATGCCACGTGACACAAGATGACTCAGGGTCCATTGATGTGTCATCAGGACAGGGCGTGTTTTTTCAGTAGGAAAAGGACAGAAACGCTGTGCTCATCGGCAGAAGGTTGCAGCCTGTCCTGCCATGGGCGACACTAATCTCGAGCACCAGTCACGGCCGTGTCTGCGAGGTTTCTCCCTTTCTTCATTTGTAGGTTGATAAGTGTTCTGTAGGGAGAGGTTCCGAGACCCACCGTTACCTTATCCTTCATCCACCTCTGCCTGACTTTCTTGACCTTTACCAGTGACTTCTGCCTGAGTCACTGTGGTCCTTGCCCAATACACTGTGCAGTTTCTAAAATGCCCATCATCTGTTCTACATCTATTAGTTGGCATTCTTAAGGAAAAGATTTTCCTTCTCTTTAATTTTTACTCATCTGTGTGTAGCAGTATGGATTCATGGATTTGTGCTTTATTCCATGGGTAGTATTCTGTTCCTATCATTATCTATTTTGATGTTCAAATTGTCCAAGTTTGGTCAGTGAGAGCCTCATCCAGCTGGATCCTGAGTTCTTTTTTTTTTTTAAATATATTTTATTGATTTTTTACAGAGAGGAAGGGAGAGAGATAGAGAGTTAGAAACATCGATGAGAGAGAAACATGGATCAGCTGCCTCCTGCACACCCCCCACGGGGGATGTGCCCGCAACCAGGGTATATGCCCTTGACCGGAATCGAACCCGGGACCTTCCAGTCCGCAGGCTGACACTCTATCCACTGAGCCAAACCGGTTTCGGCTGGATCCTGAGTTCTTTTGATGTGTCCCCATCATTCTTCAAACCCTTCCTTACCTTCTGGCGCAAGATGTTCCAGGCTCAACGTGTACTCTTCCGACCCAGCCCCGGCATCAGCATTTCTCCAACACCTCTGGGTTTTTTTAATGGAGGATGGTATTTAGAAAGCAAGATTTCCTTGGCTGGCTTGGCTTAGCGGGTGAGCATCGACCTATGAACCAGGAGGTCACAGTTCAATTCCCAGGTCAGGACACATGCCCGGGTTTAGGGCTCGAGCCCCAGTAGGAGGCGTGCAGGAGGCAGCCAGTCTATATTCTTTCTCATCATTGATGTTTTTCTCTCCCTCTCTTTCTCTCTCTGAAATCAATGAAAACATATTTTAAAATAATAAAAACAAAATAAAATTAATATCCATACCTTCAATTCCAAACCAAGACCTCGGGTTATTCTACCTTCTTCCTTTCTGTGTTGGTACGTGCTTTCTCCAGCTGTATAAGACCTGGCTTTGATTATCCTCAATCTGTTGGTTTATCTGCTTAATGAAACCAACCTCTCTGGCCGTTTCCTCCACCGGCTGCCTTGGTGCTCACCCCTCAGCACCCCAGGTCCTTAAGCAACAGTGGGCAAACTGCCTCCCCAGCATCCCCCCTTCCTCCTGGTGGTCAAATCCAGTGCCAGTCAAAGCCTTCGATTTTATTCTACAAGGATTTTTTTGTAAAGAGCATTTACTAAGGAAGTATAAACACAGATGCAAGCCTTCAAGATTATTATTACTCAAGGATCAGAAATCACATTGTTAACCTTGTTAATCCTACTATAGAACTGATTTATTGGGCCTTTTGATAAGTACAAATATCCATTACGTTAATGCTATATGAACTCACATTTCCAAAAGTCAATTGAGAATGTTAAATAGCCAGTGTTAAAGATAACAGAAACTTACTCAGTTACTCCCAGAAATGGGTTAGATGTGCCAGATCTCTGACTCCAGCTCTCTTCCTTCTCTGACTTTCTCTTAAAACAATGGCATTGGCCACCCAGACAACCAGGGTCATCTCATCTCAGGACCCTTAAGAATGCCAACTAATAATCACGGCTGCAAAACCCCTTTGTCCTGTGGAGTACAGGTGCCCGGGTCCAGGGTTAGGGCATGGACATCTTTGGTGGGGGTGAGGGCAGTATCTGCCTGCCACCGTGCTAACTGCACTTAGTAACTACACCTGCCACCGTGCTAACTGCACTTAGTAACTACACCTGCCACCGAGGTAACTACACTTAGTAACGACACCTGCCACCATGGTAACTGCACTTAGTAACTACACCTGCCACTGTGCTAACTGCACTTAGTAACTACACCTGCCACCGTGCTAACTGCACTTAGTAACTACACCTGCCACCGAGGTAACTACACTTAGTAACTACACCTGCCACCATGGTAACTGCACTTAGTAACTACACCTGCCACCATGGTAACTACACTTAAACCACAGGGAGGAACAAGATCACATTATTTGAAAGTGAGATGTTAGCCCGGCTAGCGTGGCTCAGTGGTTGAGTGTTAACCTATGAACCAGGAGGCCATAGTTCAATACCTGGTCAGGGCACGTGCCTGGGTTGTGGGCTCAATCCTCAATGTGAGGCATGCAGGAGGCAGCCAATCCATAATTCTCATCATTGATGTTTGTTTGTTTTTAATTGATTTTTTTTACAGAGAGGAAGAGAGAGGGATAGAGAGTCAGAAACATCGATGAGAGAGAGACATTGATCAGCTGCCTCCTGCACGCCCCCTACTGGGGATGTGCCCGCAACCAACGTACGTGCCCTTGACCGGAATCGAACCTGGGACCTTTCAGTCCGCGGGCCGACGCTCTATCCACTGAGCCAAACCGGCCTCGGCATCATTGATGTTTTTATCTCTCCCTCTTCCTCTCTGAAATCAATAAAAATATATTTTTTTACAAAGTAAAATGTTAAAAATTCTCAGTGTCATTATATGGTGCTTTTATCTTCTTTTTGAAATGTAAAAAGCATCTCATGAATGTTTTTGTTTGTTTTTTTTAAAAAAAGAGATTCATCAATGAGTTTTTAACCAAAGAAATGTAATTGGTTGGACACTGCTCCTTCCCCAGACACACAGGCACACACGCACAGGTCACACACAGGCTCCCACATGCCTGTTCAGAGCCGGAATTCACACAAGCATCAGCTGGTGTGTGGAGATGGTCACCCAGAGGTTTTTACCAGAGTGCACTTGGCTCACCTCTACTGTTATTGGTCCTGATCTGGCCAAGATCACACCAAGTTGTGAGAACAATGACTGTCAAGTCAGATTCTTTTTTAAAATATATATATTTTTAATCCTCATCTGAGGTTATTTTTCCATTGATTTTTAGAGAGAGTGGAAAGGAGGGGGAGAGACAGACAGAAACATTGATGTGAGAGAGACACATCAATTGGTTGCCTCCCACTCGCACTCACCCGACCGGGGCCTGGGATCGAGCCTGCAACTGAGGTACGTGCACTTGGCCAGAACTGAACCTGGGATCCTTCCGTCCGAGGGCCGAGGTTCTACCCACTGAGCAAAACTGGCTAAGGCTCAAGTCATATTCTTAAGTTCAGCGTTTTGTCACTAACTGGACATCTGCATTCATACAAAGAGAGGTGCCACCCGGCATACGTTAGGAGACCTCCAGACACCTGGGTTTTTCCCACATCAAGACCAAGGGCTTCCTGGGCTGTCCTCGGAGAGCTGCCTCCCCTCGGCAGGCGAGGAAGGACCTTGTACTCGTGGCTCCACAGGGAAGGCGAGGCGGCCCGCAGAGCCTGCGGCAGCAAACCCCAAGAAGTCTCCTTGCAGTCAGAGGCCTCGGTGCGTGTCAGGAACACAGTTCTCTGTCGGACCCATAGGGCTGTTCACGGCCAGGTCACTAGGGTCCTTATTTCACAGAGGAGGAAACTGAGGCATGAGGCACAGGTGTGAAGAGACATGCCTATGAGGAGAGCCGAACCCAGGCTCCCGAGTCCACATTCTCACCTCTTCCTCTCGACCTCTGCTGGCGAGGGGCGAGGTAGAGGCCGGCAGGGCCAGACCAGCAAGGCCTGGGCAGTCATGGAAAGACGGGGCTTTTGTAGTGTGCAAAGGGTATTGCCGAAATGCTTTCAGCAGGACCTTGAGGGCGGGCAGAAAGCAGAATGTCTATACTATATGTACCTTACACAGCTGTCCAGGAAATGACTTCCACTTAGCGATAAGAATGCTTTTGGCTACAAATAACTTTTTAAATGTCTTGAGTAAGAAGGTCATGTGTTCTCTCACGTGACGAGAAGCCCAGAGGCAGGAGACGGGTCATCAGCTCAGCTGCACCATCGCCGACCATGCTCCTCCCACCATTCCCTCTGCCTCCCCAGCGTCTGGGCCGGGTGCTGCAGCCTGGCCTCCCTGTCAGCAAGAAGGCTACTATTTCCAAGCATCACAAAAATCCTTTCCAGAAGAGGGCTCCGTTACCTCCTCTGTGAAATAAGGACCCTAAAGTGATCTGTCCATGAGTTTACTTAAACCAAAATGTCTAATGGGTGTCTCTTTTTTATTACGGGAAATGTGTTTTCCCAGAAGCCCCTCTGCTCCCGAGAGACCGGGCCTCCCATTGGTTCCTCTTCGGGTCTGGAGCTGGGAACCTGAGGGTCACGAAGGGAGACAGGACCCTTTGAGTAGAAACTGCCAGCGAAGTCACACTCTTCCCTGGGACACGTGGCGTGGAGCATGAACACCTCACAGGCCCCACGTTGGCTGCACAGATGATCTAAGATGAACTACAGGAGGTGACGCGTGTGACGTGCCCCTCACACACTGGAGTCAGCCAGAGCCCGCAGGACACGAGGGACTGGCCTGGGCGCCCAGATGGCGGTGGCGGCGGCAGCTGAAGGGCAGAGGTGGCCGCATGTTACCCAGCACACGGGCCTGCTCGTCAGTCTGGGCAGGACTCGCTCACTCCATCCTGCGATAATCAACACACAGAGGGCTTCCCTCTGAGCTCTGTCGGGCGGGAGAGCCCCGCTCAGTGCTGTCCTCGGAGTTGTCCTGGGAAGTTTTGTACTGGAAATGCAAATACCAAGTTAGAAAGGGGGGAATGGGGTGCATTAAGGGTGTGGATAAACACCCCCCCCCCCCCCGCCCCGCTGTAGGACTGTCTGAACCTCCGTTCCTCTGAGCCACCAGCTGCGCCTGGGTTCCCCATTCACTGCCAGGGAGGAGTCTCTGGCCCGGTGGAAGCTTCTAGAAAAGATGTCGCACCACTTGCAGCCTATGATGTGGACTGTGCAAGTCGAGGTGGTGGCCATGGAAGACAAACAGGCTTGGGCAAACGGCTGTCCGCATCCATGGAAGACCCGGTTTACCACGCTTACTTCTTAGTTTTCAGAACCGTTAGCAGTCAGGGAGGCTAGGCTGGGGGAGGGCACACAAGATCCTCGGGCGGGCGGCCTGCACAGCTCTCTGTCAACCTGAAATGCTTTCAGCGCCACGAGTCTCCAAGGAGCGGCCCTGCTGTGCCAGGCGAGGTCTGCAGTTTCTCTGCTGCCCGCCCGGAAAGTGTGCAGTCGCTGTGTGGGGGGCAGGCAGCAGGGCCGAGCGCCCTTCGCCCTCCATGGGAACTGAGGCGGCACCTCCCTCCACTTCCACGGGGAGATGGGCGGCATGCTGTGAGCTGTGCGCCTTCCCCTGGAATTAAAACACTTAACAACTCTGACTACAGCTGAAACGTCTTGACTTGCAGGGGATCACCATCCAGGAGACGAGGGTTCGGCCACACGTCGGAGTCCCCGGGAGAAGGAGGCCCGAGGCGGAGAGGTAGGATAGTACTTTGTTTTCCATTTAAGTCTTTAAGCTGCACTAACTAAGTGCCCATGAAAGACCATCCAGACCTGAGGGGTTGTATAAGAGTTTACTTAAGCCAGAAGGTTGAGGGCAGGCCTGGAACAAGGTCTTTATGGATTGAGGAATGGTCCAGAAAGTGGTAGTGTTGTTGTTTCTTTTATGTATTTTGAATCAAAGGAGAAAAACCTGAGGAAGGTGCATGACAGCCATGTGTGACCGATGAAGGGGCAGGAGAAAGCAGAGGCAAAACCTCTGGGATTGGATAAAAAGCAAAATGGAGAAGCACATACTTCTTTTGCATTGGTGGGTACGGGAAGGCTAACAGTTAACAACTGCTGCACACGGAGACGGTAGGCGGGGCCAGGGCAATGATGAGGGGTCTGTGGTCTCAGCCCTGGTGCCAGGGGCCGTGCCTTCGAGGGTCAGGAGGAGAAAATGCTCCGACATTTCAAAGGTGTGTTACCCTCGATGTATACGAACAGTGGACAGGGCTCACTCACGGTTAAGGCTTCGCTGCATGAGGACGCCGCATGGCGAGGACCCGCCATGGTCACCCGGCAGGAATCTGACCAGACCCTCCTGTGGTTACCGGTATGTTTGGTCCCGCAGCTGTAGGCCTTGTCAGGGTTGGAATGCGGCCCCGTTTTCTTTCAGGAGAAATAGGAAATGCTTTGGATGAACTTGGGACAGGTGTGGCCGCTGCTATGTGTGTCCAGACGGATGGTCAGTCTTGCTTTGGCTTATCAAGGAGCAATGATTACACGCACCCTGTGCCGTTAGCGTGTTCCCGCATCAGAGGTGTTCCTGGTGCTACAGCGCTGCTCTGATCGGAGCCCCGCCCGCCCTGCGGCAGGATTCCCAGGCTAGGACCCCGGGGACCGGCTCAGCTGGAAATCACCCCGACGCACAGTCAGCCTGTGTGTCAGTGTCGTGCTGGTTCCGGAGCGGGTTTTGAATAAGTAATAATCATCCTGATTTCCCAGTGCCTCCATGTCTGGGCCAGGCCCCTCTGCCCCCCCCCCACCCCCCCGCCAGTCACCGCATTAAATATTCAAGCCCCATGCAGGCGGCTGGTGCTGGAGGCACCCAGGGTCTGTGTGGAGCGGCTGCGGCTGGCTGGCTGCTGGTTGTCCATCACTCAGGTCTATTGGCTGGGACGCAGCGCCGCTGCTTCCCCACAAATACAAGTGTGAGATCAAGGGAACAATTTTCCACCTCCTCCGAGCAGGACTCCTGCAGCTCAGCCAGCTCTGTGCTCCGGGCCCTGGGGTCCCTCTTGGGCCTCGAGGGCCTGCGTGAGTCTGAGGTTGGAGGAGGTCGCCCACAAGCTTTCCCCAGGGCCTGGGCTCATTTCAGTGTCATGCACACAGACTCGTTCCTGTGGGACAGGGGCCATCTTGTCTGTGTTGCTGACAGAAGCCCACGGGCCATGCCAAGTGCACTGTGAGATGTTAGGGTTCTGCCTGAGGGGAGGGAGGAAGTGAGGGGAGGGGTGAATGAGAAGGGCGGGAGGCAGATGTGGGGAGGCAAAAGCAGTCCTGCCCGCCACCCTCCTCCCACCAGTGCACCAGCGACCCCGTGGGCTCTTCTGGGAAGGGCTCCTGTGTCCGTCCGTCCATCTGTCCGTCTGTCTGCTGCCAGCAGCTGAAATGAAACCAGACCTGATGTAGCGATCAAGGGCCAGGCCTGCCCAAGGGCCTCTGGGTCCCAGGCAGCAGGAGAGTCTGGTGGGCGCGGCGCCTCCCACTCACGCAGTCCTGTCAGCCCGCGAGGGGCAGCTTCCTCTGCAGGCCAGCAGGTCCCAGGCTCCGGTGGAGGCAGTGTGGGGGGAGGGGGCTGCGCCAGTCCTGACACTCAGCGTCCACCGGGACAGCCCGTGAGGAAGGCAGGGGCTGCCACGTCACGCTGTGGTGGAGTTAGAGTGGGACAGGCTTGGTGCCCAGGGAGGGAGCTGACTCCTGCCC
This sequence comes from Eptesicus fuscus, assembly GCF_027574615.1. Taxonomy (NCBI): domain Eukaryota; kingdom Metazoa; phylum Chordata; class Mammalia; order Chiroptera; family Vespertilionidae; genus Eptesicus; species Eptesicus fuscus. Next base: position 108,143,384 of record NC_072478.1, on the reverse strand, counting down.
CGCACGCACCCACACGACTGACGCGTGTTTCCAGTCGAATTTGGTCCTGAGCTGCAGAGGAAGCACCCCTCACGGGGGCCACTCCCACCCTCCCGGGTCCCCGTGTGGCCCCTTCTTCTCTTCCCGTTCCTGCCGCCGCTGGTGCTGCTCCCACGAGGCAGGAGGGGCCTGGGAGCACGGCTGCGTGTGAGCAGAGAGCGCAGCCGGTGGAGCTGGGCGCATGACCTCTGACACGCTGCTGTCGCCCAGGCAGCCACCTGCAGGTTTGCCGCCGCCAAGTTCTTTCTGGCGTAGGATGGTGTTTGCAGCCCCGGCTGGGGATGCGGGGACTGGCGTGGGAGATTCGGTCACTTAGTGCACAGCGGCCTCCACGCGCCTCCCTGCCCTGGCTCTCATGCGCGGGGCTTACCCGCCTGTCTTTCCCGAGAACACGAGGGCTCCCCCAGGCCTGGCCTCCCTCGCGTGTCACTTCAGTTGTCATTGACTCAGTCGTCCCGGGTGCCTCCAGACCTCGCCCAGAGCTCACCTGCAAACTGCCATACTGAGGTCCATTCCCGCTTGCGTGAGCAGAACAGGCCAAAAGGGCTGAGGCACGAAGAGCCTGTGGGGGCTGCGTGGTGAGGAACTGGGTAATGCTCTACCTAAAGCCGCGTTCCGCGGGCGAGAGGGGAGGTGTGAGGAGACCGCACCTCCGCGCAGATGCTCACAGCCATGCCAGGGCCCGGGTCCCAGAGAGGGCTGTGGGTGCTGATTGTCACATGGGCCTGAGCAGACGGGTTAACCTTGTCTCACCAATACCCACGAGATAGGACGCCCAACCAGGAGGAATGGCTATGGTCCCGTGGGCACATGGGGACAGCCGCTGGGGACCAGGTCTTTGGGGAGGCATCTGGGAAGGTCCCTGGCAGACGTCGCCACGGTGGACGATGGGAATGGTCATCCAGGAGCATCCGCAGATCCCGGGGAACAGGGTGAGACGGAAGGAGCAGGGCTGTGGTCCTGTGGGCACATGGGGACAGCCACTAGGGATCCAGGGCTCAGGAGGTGGGCGCTCAGCAGGCGGCCCAGAGTCCCCAGTCAGGGCCACGAAGACAGGTGTGGTGGGAGGCGCTCCGACCTGCAAGTCCTGGGCCGTTAGGGGAGTAAGGAGCCAGGAGCAGACCTGGATCTCCACATGCACACGCTCATGCCCGGCTGTCAGGGTGGAGAGCTGTGGGGGAAACCAATGTCACCCAAGCAAACCAGGATCAGAAAGGGACGGGAATGCCCCCTTCACAGCTTCCACCGAACATCATACCGGACGCTCTAGCGAACGCAGCAAAACAGGAAAAAGAATACAAAGCAGTTTCGGAAGGAAGAAATGAAACTGTCTTCGTCTGCAGATGACATGATTGTGGAAAATACCAAAGAATCAACAAAGCCCGGCTGGCATGGCTCCATGGTCGACCTATGAACCAGGAGGTCACGGTTCGATTCCTGGTCAGGGCTCATGCCCAGGTTGTGGGCTCCTTCCCCAGTGGGGGGAGTGCAGGAGGCAGACGATCAATGGTTCTCTCATCACTGATGTTTCTCTCTCTCCCTCTCAACAAAAACCCTCCTGGAACTAGGAAGCAGTTAAAGCAAGGTGCAGGACACGGGCTAACATGCAAATGCTGGTTGCTTCCCTATGTCCCAGCAACGAGGGATTAAATGTGCACCTGAACCGCAATGCATTTACACAGTGAGCCCTGCAGCCAACCAGGAACTCCCGGCTCAAGCCTTTGCATTTGCTGTTTCCTGTCCTCCCTCCAGCTGTCCCCTCAGCTGTCCCCTCAGCGGTCCCCTCAGCCATCTCAGGGGAGGCAAGCAGATCTAAATCTCCTGCCCACTGCCTGGAGGTCCGGCCCAGTTTGCTGCCACCAAGTGGGGAGAGGCAGGCATGACACCATTCACACAGGCCAGTCCTGCTCGGCCCTCCCCCTGGTGACCGGAGGGGACTTAGCCGGCTTCCCTTTGACGTGTGGTGGGCGTGCTTTCCTGAGGGTATTTCCAAGCCCAGAGTGAGGCTCTTTATGGACTGGGTGAGAGGTTGTCTCCACCACTGACCTAGATCAGGCTGGTGCTTAAAACTCTTCACACGGGGCCTGATCTCAGTCGACCCAATCAGAATCGCAGGCCTTGCATTTTAAATCTGACGGGTGAGGACCACGGTTCTACATGATGGGCTCCTGGCAAAGGGGGCAGGAGGGGGCTGGAGGGGGAGTAGTCACGGCGGGGGGGGGTGTAAAGTGTTTGCTGCCCCTTCAGTGCCTGCTCCTGGCACCTGCTCCACACCACAGGAAGCACACACGTGTCAGCTGAATGAGTGAATAGATTCGGGGAATGAATGAATGACAGAGTTCTGTAAAAATCATCACAAAACTGTTTAAATGGAGATGAAATTCACACAATATTAAATTCACCATTTTAAATTGAACAGTTCAGCCCTGGCCAGGTAGCTCAGTCAGTTAGAGCATCGTCGCAATATGCCAAGGTTGGGGGTTCAATCCCCGGTTAGGGCCAGTATGAGAAGAAACCAATGAGTGCAAGAATGGGTAGAACAATAGATCACTCTCTCTCGCTCTCTGGTGCTCTCTCTTTCTCTGTCTCTCTGTGTGTGTGTCTCTCTCTTTCTCCCTTCCTCTCTAAAATCAATGAGTGAGGATAAAAAAAAAAAAAAAAGAACAGTCTGAGTGAACAGCCAATGGGAAAGTGCCAAAGACACCCCAGGAGGGAGCTCACAGGTCCTCAGGGAAACGCGGAAAGCCTGGGGACCTGGGTCCAGCCGCTCTGCCCCGAGGTCCCCACACCAGCAGTCCTCGGGGGCTTCCATGACCCCTCCCGTCCCTGGATGGAAACAGCGTCTTCAGGAGCCTGTACCCCGTGGAGAGAGCGGGCCGCAGGCCCCAGGAGACCCTCACCCCGAAGACCCTCCCCTTTCTAGCGGTCACTTCTTTCTGTGAATCCGCCTCCCAAAGATACGCCACCCAAATCCCCAAGGAAGCCGAGCGCCATTTTTCTTGCAAACCTTTTATGGACGTAATTTAATACAAGGATAAACTAATAAACTAGAAACCATATATTCTAGCAGGAGCACAATAAAAACAAGCCAATAGAAGAGACAGATGAAGAGTATTTTAGCCAAGGGAAAAAGAAAATAAAATAGAAATAAGGTGTAAGTCATATTCTGCACATAAATAACCTTAAAGAGAAACAAGAAAGATAGCTTCTATACCTTTTAATATATTTGGAGAGAGGTTATTTAACTGCAGTAAAATAGTTGATAAGTTTAGCTGAAGTTTTGCACGATCAGGATTAAGTTAGTGTCTTCAGAAAGACACAAAAAGCCAGTGTCGTTTTACAGGGTATTTAAGATTCTGGAGATACGCAAAATTTCCTTCTCACTGCAGTGCCGCAGATCTCAACAGGGCAAATCTCCCTTCATCTGAAAAGTTGCAAGTGATCTTTATAATTTACAAACTCTCAAAACATCACCAGACAAAATACTATTTAGCAATAAGAAATAAATTATTGATACATGAGACAACTTGGATTAATCTGCCCAGAGTTATACTGATGGGAAAAGAAGCCCATCCCAAAACGTTACATAGTGTCTGATTCCCTTACGTGACTCAGGGACGTGGAACCAATGAGAGTCCCAGGGGGAGGTGTGAGGGCTGCTGGGGGTCAGGGGAGGGGCCCTCGTGCTGGCATCGGCTGCCTCCCGCCGCACAGGCCCAGGCCTGCAGACTACAGCGCGTGCACCTGCCCGAACAGCGGACCTGACGTGGGGTCTGCGGAGGAGCGGGACTGTGTCCATGGCGATGAAGTCCCGGGTGTGACTGTGCGAGTGTTGCAGGATGCTCCTCTTGGGGGAACCGAGGAGGGCACATGGGATCTCTCTGTTAGTTCTCAGAGTTGACCGTGTCTGCACTTCACTTACAATTAAAAGCTTAATTTTAAAAAACAGGGACAAAAATCTCCTCCAGCCTCCTGGGCCCCCACCTTGATGGGCTGCCCAGGTGAGAAGGCGGCTGAGAGCGAGTCCTTCCGGCTCGGCTCCTGGGCACCCGTGGGCTTAGAGCCCGTGCCACGCTGCCCTCTGTGCGCACAGATGCTTCCTGGGGTTGGCGCGAGGGCTCCCGAGGTGCCCGGGTCCTGTCTCAGCGTGGCCCCGTGCTGCGGGCAGTCCGCAAGTGCCGGGAGCAGCTGTCCCCGGGCACTGCCGTGGTCTGTCTGGGCAGCGTTCTGTGGGAGCCTCGGGCACTGCCGTGGTCTGTCTGGGCAGCTGTCCCCGGGCACTGCCGTGGTCTGTCTGGGCAGCGTTCTGTGTGAGCCTCGGGCACTGCTGTGGTCTGTCTGGGCAGCGTTCTGTGTGAGCCTCGGGCACTGCTGTGGTCTGTCTGGGCAGCGTTCTGTGTGAGCCTCGGGCACTGCTGTGGTCTGTCTGGGCAGCTGTCCCCGGGCACTGCCGTGGTCTGTCTGGGCAGCTGTCCCCGGGCACTGCTGTGGTCTGTCTGGGCAGCTGTCCTCGGGCACTGCCGTGGTCCGTCTGGGCAGCTGTCCTCGGGCACTGCCGTGGTCTGTCTGGGCAGCTGTCCCCGGGCACTGCCGTGGTCTGTCTGGGCAGCGTTCTGTGGGAGCCTCGGGCACTGCTGTGGTCCATCTGGGCAGCTGTCCTCGGGCACTGCCGTGGTCTGTCTGGGCAGCTGTCCCCGGGCACTGCCGTGGTCTGTCTGGGCAGCTGTCCCCGGGCACTGCCGTGGTCTGTCTGGGCAGCGTTCTGTGTGAGCCTCGGGCACTGCTGTGGTCTGTCTGGGCAGCTGTCCCCGGGCACTGCCGTGGTCTGTCTGGGCAGCTGTCCTCGGGCACTGCCGTGGTCTGTCTGGGCAGCGTTCTGTGTGAGCCTCGGGCTCAGGACTATCCTTTCATCCGCTCAGGACACCTGGCTCTGCGAGCGCGTAAGGAGTGTGCAGAGCCGGGTGCCAGGGGGTGGCGCTGTTCGCCAGCCGTTGGCCTCAGCCCCCACCTCTGCCTGGATGCCGGCTCTCCATGTAACCACACACGGGTCAGCACAGATTTTTAAATTTAAAAATCACGTGGTGACCATATAATATAGACATTTCTCCCAGGAACTGGATGGGATGTAGAAGAGGTCATTTTGAAATCATATCTATCAGCTGGTTTCATTAATGTATAGATATTTGTGATGTCTATATATATAATATAATTGTTAAAAAAATTGATTCCAGAGAGGAAGGCAGAGGGAGAGAAAGATAAAAACATCAATGATGGGAGAGAACCATCGACCGCCTGCCTCCTGCACGCCCCCCCCACTGGAGATCGAGCCCACAACCCAGACATGTGCCCTGACCGGGAATCGAACTGTGACCTCCTGGTTCGTAGGTCAACGCTCAACCACTGAGCCCCGCCGGGGACACAGAGGCGCACCCTCTCCCTGGAGCGCCGTACCTGCCGGCCTTCCCTGGAGGTCGCATCGGTGTGAAGTGTGATTGGACCGTGAAAGGAGCCAGTGACTCCTGGGCCCCTGTGGGTGCCCCTCCTGTGGCGCCCTGGGCCCTAGGCCGAGGGAGTCCAGTCCTGGAGCAGGGCCGGTCCAGAGCCGACAGAAAGCCGGCTTTCACCCCTCCCGCTGGTCTGCATTTCCAAGGGAGCTGGACCCCTCTCGCTCCGAGGTCCTAACTGGCCAGCGCCCTGGCTTCCAGAGCGCGGGACACAGCATCTCCTGCCCCAGCCTTTCGCCGGGCAGTGTCGGCGCGGGCAGGGAGGCCGGACTGAGGGGAGAGGGCTGGACACCACGCTGAGCACTCTCACAGAAGCCACTGTGCCCTTGGCCACGGCTCCCCCTGGTCCTTGGGTGACACTGAGGGCGGGAGGTCAGGTGAAGAGGAGAGGGGACCCTCCCTGTGCCTGGGGCAGCTGCCAGGCCGCAGTCCACACAGCTGACCGCGGCCGCACCCTCGCCCGGAGGCTGCTCTGCTCGGCTGGGACGGGTGATGGCTGCACTGAGGACCGCAGCCCGCAGCCCAGGGTCCTTTCTGTTGCTTTCTTTCTCGCCCCAGCCCTCCCCCCAGACCCACGCACCTTTCCCTGCAAACAGCGGGACAGCGCGTGCCCAGCTCCCCGATGGCGCTGTCCACACCAGACCCCCGCGCTTGTTGGATTGCTTGTGCCTGGCCGCGGGGTGACGGTCACTGGAGGACCAGTGGGCGGTGCCTGGGGGGTGCCCTGCAGCTGCGTGCGGGCAGGCAGGGGAGCCAGAGCCACGGGCTGCCCAGAGCCCCCGACCAGCACGTCCGCTCCGCTGTGGGGGCCCCCAGCCTGGCAGCCGGCCTGGGGCCCAGGAAGTGGAGGCCTTGGCACTGCTCCCTTACTGACCTGCGGGTCCCCTCAGGGGATGGCCCGCCCTTCCCTCTGGTGCCCCCTCGGGAAGGGTGGGCTGGGCTCACCCTGACTCCTCCTCAGGGTCCAGTCTCTAGCTTCAGCTCCTCCATCTGTGAAACTCGTCCTCCAGGTGAGGGGGCGCTGGGCGAGGGCCTGCCCGGGCCCAGGACGGGCCTCCCCTACTACCGAGTCACTGGGTTTCCTCTCCAGTTGGAGTATTGGGAGATTGGAACATACACCAGTTCAAAATGGAGCGAGTTTAGAAGAAAAAATGGGTGTGGCTATTGGTGACCTCCATACTCTGCCAGGAAATATCCGGTGACCGGCTCGTTCTGGGCCCCCAGGCTGTGCCTCAGGAATGTCACCTGCAGGAAGAGCTGCAGAGGAGGCAGCTCCCTCCACGCCCAGGTGACGGGTCCAGCTGGGCGGGTCGCTGCCGCCCGCCCTCAGCTCCCCCAGAGCTCCCTGATGGAGGCAGGGACAGGAAGGTGAGCAGCAAACGCTGCAGAAAGGAGAGAAGGAAGCGGGTGGCTCCTGAGAGTGACACGGGGCATTGCCCAGAAGTGTTGGCAAGAAGGGTCCAAACACCTGCACACACGTTCGTGGCAGCTCTGCTCCCCGCAGTCGCAGGCGAGACGCGTGTCCGTGTCCGTGAGTGGACATGCGGATGGACAGAGGAGTGTGCAGTGGGTGCGCTCGGCCGGGAGAGGAGGAGGCGTTGGCCACGGCACAGCCTGGGGCCTTGAGTCCGTGCTCTGTGAGCACAGGCACAGCGGGCAGGGTGTGAGCCCGCTGGCATCAGTGTCAGAGCAGGCACAGCCTCGGGGCAGGGGTGGTGTGGGCACGGGGCGGCGTGTCCCAGACCTGACGGAGCCACAGGCACTGAGTGTGCAGTGCTGCTCCCTCTCAGGCCCGGCCGGGGTGGCTGAGGGGTTAAGTGTCCACCTAAGAACCAGGAGATCAGGGTTTGATTCCCGGTCAGGGTCAGAGGTCAGGGCACAGGCCCGGGCTGCAGGCTCCATCCCCAGTAGGGGGTGTGCAGGAGGCAGCCAATCAGTGATTCTCTTTCGTTATTGTTTCTATCTCTCCCTCTCCCTCTCCCTTTCTCTGAAAAAAGACCAAAAAACCTTAGAACTATACACCCCTCAAAACACACGCATGCACACACACCAAGCACACACACCAAAAACCCAAACTAAAGAGTAAACTGCGTTTCTGAGGCAGAACTCAACCTGAGCAGGCGAGGAGGAAGCTCACGTCCTCTCCCGGACCCACCGTGTTCTCATCCTGCGGTCACACACCCCCGAATCCGAGGGTGCTCTTTCTCCGAGCTGCTCGTTTCACATTTGAAGTAATTTGGGATCAGCTCTAATATTTTTTGCTTTAGAAAAGTAGTAAAAATTAATTAATCTACAACTGCACTGATAGCAAAAGTTAATAGAAATTTTAATAAAAATACAACCTCAATAAGCTTCCCTATTGTTCTAATAAATGAAATAGTAGTTTAGAATGGTAGATAAAAGAATTAATAAAACAGCTGAGGCTGGGGACCATGCAGATCAAATGAAGGGACAGGGTCCCGCTCAGCTCCCAGCAGGAGGCGCGACGATGACCTCACGGCGCATCTTCCTCTCCACGCTGCGGCTCCTGATTTGGTGGCTTATTTTTAATTATTCAGAGATGTTTATGCAACACCAAGACGTTCGGAGACAACTCAACCAAGTGTCCGAAGTGCAGTGATGTGTTGGCAGGGAAACAGGAAGGGCGAGGGTCTAGGGAAACACGCCTGCTTCAGGGCAGGGAGGAGCAGGTTTGCCGCGTCCCGGCCGGTCTGGTGGCTCAGTGTCCTTGGTCTGATCGGAAGCTGAGGGAGAAGGAGACCTCCTTTCAGGGGGGTCTCCTCCCAGGGCCCACAGGGGCTGCTCCTCAGGAGCAAAGGAAGCCCAGGTGTGATGGGTGAGCAAGTGGCAAGCAGCCCATCACAGACCTGGTTCTTGCAGGACGCGCTGTGGCAGTGGAGGTGGAGGTGCCCACGTCACCCAGGCAGACCCCGGAGTCCCAAACGTCCCCTCTGCTGGCTGCCACAGCCAGTGCGCAGTCTCCTCGCACGACCCTCTTCCTGACCGAATCCACACAGAGCAGCCCCTCCCTGGGCCATGGCCAGCCCCTCCCCAACCCCTCCCCACACCCCCTCCCCACACCCCTACGCAGCCAGCCCTGCCTAACCCGTCTCACTGGGGTGCCTGAGTCCCAGGGGCACAGCCTCTACCACTAATCGGGCCTTTGGTACTGGCTGGGGCCACCTGTTCTCGACGTGCAGCCACACAGGCCTCCGTCCAGGCAGCTCCTGAGCCTTGACCTTCTGGCCAGGGACCCCTTCTCAGCCAAGACCGGCCGCAGGCGGCAGAGCCTGTGGAGTCCGGCCCCATGGCATCCCAGCCGGCCTGTCCTGCAGTCTAGCCTCCCCCTCAGAACCGCCCCACAGCAGGGCCCTCTTGGCGAGTTCTGCCCTGGGGGAGGGCGGGGGGGGCGGGGGGCTCAGCCTGGCCTGCAGTGTCTCCCTCACCTGCTTCCACCTGGCTGTTGGTGGCAGCCAGGGGGCTCCTCAGTCCTGGAGGCAGCCTGCTCGGGGACACGGCCTGAGCCCTGAGGATGCTCGGGATCCTGAGGGCCTCGTCCCACAACGAACCTGGCCCATTGGGCAGGTCCTGCACCCAGAGGCCCTGCAGGTTGCATCTCCCACTTCTTCTTGGTCCCAAGAATCAAACGGGCCAACATGAGGGCCGGGCCCTGCCGCCTCCTCTCTAGAGCCCTGTTCTGAGCATGGACACTCTCAAGACTACGCTGGGTGTGGGTGTCCTGCAGAGCCAGGGGGGTCGTGAAGGGGTCAGAGAGTGAGTAGGGACGGGTGTGGGGCTGGGAGGGCCACCCCCCACCATCCTGGCCAGCCCACCAGGCCGGGATGCGCTTGGGGACAGGGTCTCCCAGCTCACGCTCTGGCCCTCTGTGTTTGCGTCTCTGGGGACGGAAGCATCCCCTGCTGGTGAGGGCAGGGGCGCCACAAAGAGCACCCTTCTGCTCCTGTGGTCTGGGGACAGCCCTGGTGGGAGTGGGGGGGGGGTGTCCGGGGACAGCCTGGTGCGGGGGGGAGGTCCGGGGACAGCCTGGTGGGAGTAGGGGGGTTGTCCGGGGACAGCCTGGTGGGAGGGGGGGGCGGGGAGGTCCGGGGACAGCCTGGTGGGAGTGGGGGGGGCGGGTGTCCGGGGACAGCCTGGTGGGAGCGGGGGTGGGGGGGAGGTCCGGGGACAGCCTGGTGGGAGGGGGGGGGGGGCGGGGGTAGGTCCGGGGACAGCCTGGTGGGAGCGGGGGCGGGGAAGGTCCGGGGACAGCCTGGTGGGAGCGGGGGGCAGGGGGCGCAGAACGAGGAAACCTGCCCCCTAGCATCTCCACAGTGAGTGGCAGAGTGTCAGCTGGGCTGCGCCAGCCCCTCGTGACCTGCTGCCTCCCTGGACTGCCCCTCGGACTCACCGTCACTGTCTTCATCTTGCAGTTCACTCGGACTCTCAAGCATCCCTGTTCCTGTCATGGGTGGAGCAGGACTGGCCTTTGTTAGGGCCTTCTTCAGAGCCTTTAGTCCCCTCCTCCTGCGCCCGCTGCCATGACCACTGGGCAGGAGCACCAGGGGAAGAGGTTCTGGTGCCAAAGGTCCGAGTGTCACCTGCCCCTGCCTCAGGCCTCTGAGTGAAAGGAGCGGACGGGCTGTGCGGAGGGAGCGAGCGGGTGCCCGTTAGCGCCGCTGGGCGCACGCCGTTGGTGCTGCCGAGTGCAGGGTAATGGCAGCCGCACAGGCCAGCCGGCCGCCCCTGGTCTGACGCACCAGAATGTCGCCGTTCGTCTTCCCACAGTGGCTTTATTTAACAAGAACTGATCTCCGCAATTCGGATTATTTTCTCTATTCCTTTTCACTTCAGACTCGGGGGTTATTAGCAGATAACTGCTCGTTTCTGCTGTAAATCAGGAAAATACTCATTAGAAACCCAGCGCTGTGATTGCTAGGAGTTTGGCTTGTAAAGAATGGGGTAATGGACGGCAAGATTAGGTGTTAAAAATAGGCTAAATTCAAAACTATTTTTTTGTTCAGGAAAAACAAAACGGCATTTTTGAACCAAGCGAGGCTTTACAATCCAACTCATAGTTGGCAGAGCATCAGGACTCGAGGCAGCCACCGACTATCAAAACAGGTCCCTGAAAAAAAAAAAAAAAAACAGGTCCCTGAGGCTGAGGAGCAGGCCTGGGGGTGGCCACGAGGAACCCAGCAGCCAATCTGGGTGCCAAGCTGGCCCCAGGGGACAGCATCTCGCCAAGTGGGACTGAGTGACAGGAGAGCCTCACCCCACCTGCTGGGAGCCACAGGTGCAGGCAGGCAACAGCGCGGCAGGGGCGAGTAGGAGCCGATCTGTAAACTCTTTTTTAAAAATATTTTTCAGAGAGAGAACTAGAGAAACATCAATGATGAGAGAGAATTATTGATTGGCTGCCTCCTGCACGCCCCACACTGGGGATGGAGCCTGCAACTCGGGCCTGTGCCCTGACCGGGACCTCCTGGTTCATTCTTCGATGCTCAACCACTGAGCCACACTGGCTGGGCTGTAAACTCTTAAAAAAAAAAAAAAAAAGAGTGCCGATGAGTAGAATGTGGGCCTGGGCTTAGGACGGTGGCCAGTGGCTGCAGCACCATCATCCCTGGCTCCCGGCTCCCGGTGGCACTTTCTCGTGTCTCAAGGAGCACATTGATCCAGAGGGTATTTGCAGGCCCCCCCCCGCCCCCGTTCATACACTCCTTTCCAGACCGGTGGAATTTTCTGCAAAATTATCCTTGTCTAATCCATGGAGACAGAAAGTGGATTAGTGGTTGCCAGGGGCTGGGGGAGGCGTCTGGGAGGGGAGCAGTGCTAATGGGCACAGGTGTCTTCAGGGTGATGGACATGGGGTGCTAGACGGTGGTGATGATGCACAGCTCTCAGGACGCGGAACATGCTGCTGTGCACCTGGAAAGGGGATCGATGGGTGTCAGTGACATCTCAGGAAAGCTGTCATTTTAATTTAATTAATTAATTAATTTTTATTGATTTCAGAGAGGAAGGGAAGGAGATAGAAGCATCAATGATGAGAGAGAATCATTGATCAGCTGCCTCCTGAACACCCCCTACTGGGGATCAAGCCCGAAACCCGGGCATGTGCCCTTGACCAGAATTGAACCCGGGACCCTTCAGTCCACAGGCCAATGCTCTTTCCACTGAGCCAAACCAACCAGGACAAAACAATGACTTTTAAAAACAAAAGGTATCTTGGGCACCACAGAGGCAAGAGGGTGGTTTTCCTGAAGCAGCTGAGCAGTGGCTTGCTACTTGTGACTGGACCTCTGTCCCTCAATCGAGTTCCTCTTCGTAGAACGCACCAGAAATTTGTCATCGCCACCTCCACCAAAATTGATATCAGTGGTGTGAAAATCCCCAAACATCTCACGGATGCTCACTTCAAGAAGAAGAAGCTGCGCAAGCCCAGACACCAGGAGGGTGAGATCTTCGACACAGAGAAAGAGAAATACGAGATTACAGAACAGCGCAAGGTTGACCAGAAAGCTGTGGACTCTCAAATTCTGCCAAAAATCAAAGCTGTTCCTCAGCTCCAGGGCTACCTCCGCTCTCTGTTCGCTCTCACCAATGGGCTTTATCCTCACAAACTGGTGTTCTGAATTTCTTACAAGAACCCGATTAAATAACTGATATGTTAAAACAAAAGGTAACCCAGGCATAGATAGTGGCTGGGCCCCCTCCTCGCCTAGATGGGTGTCTGCATGCTCTGGGGACAAACCGCGAGCCTGCTGGGACGGCCTCGCCATGTTTGTAGAACAGAAAGTAAGAGCAGGAGGTGGCGGTGGGCAGAGCGGGACCCTCAGTTACTGCATACCTGTGCATCTCAGTGCAGACTTGGCCCACCAGCCTCTGTCACCCCAGTTCCATTCACAGGGACCACCTGGGGCAGTGGCCCACCTTCCCCCTGCCACTTGAGTCAGAGGAAGGCAGCAGGAGGGACTTTCTCATGGAGGACAGGGCGTCGCCTCCTTGCGCACGCCTGCCCCTGCCTGGCAGCTGCCCGAAGTACCAGGGGAAGCCCTTCATCCCAACCTGCAGCCTGGAGGGTCCACAGCCGGGAGGATGTGCAGCTGGGAGGGTGTGCAGCTGGAAGGGTGTGCAGCTGGGAGGGTGTGCAGCCGGGAGGGTGTGCAGCTGGGAGGGTGTGCAGCCGGGAGGAGGGTGTGCAGAGTGGAGGGTGTGCAGCTGGAAGGGTGTGCAGAGTGGAGGGTGTGCAGCCGGGAGGGTGTGCAGCCGGGAGGGTGTGCAGCTGGAAGGGTGCAGAGTGGAGGGTGTGCAGCTGGAAGGGTGTGCAGAGTGGAGGGTGTGCAGAGTGGAGGGTGTGCAGCCGGAAGGGTGTGCAGAGTGGAGGGTGTGCAGCCGGGAGGGTGTGCAGGTGGAAGGGTGTGCAGAGGGGAGGGTGTGCAGCCAGAAGGGTGTGCAGAGTGGAGGGTGTGCAGAGTGGAGGGTGTGCAGCCGGGAGGGTGTGCAGAGTGGAGGGTGTGCAGCTGGAAGGGTGTGCAGAGTGGAGGGTGTGCAGCCGGGAGGTTGTGCAGAGTGGAGGGTGTGCAGCCTACCTCCCACCACTACCTGGGCCTCCAGCTGGTGGGACAGGGGAGGGTGCGTCCCCCTTCCCCCCAGCAGCTGGTACTTCAAGCCCTGGGTGAGCCCTGGCCTGGGCTGTGGGGGTGCTGGAGGCCTTCGCAGTGGGCTTGCACCAGCACCCCAAAGACAGTCAGTGCTCTGCCAGAGTCGCTGGGGTTCTCCCCTTTTTCAGAGGAAAACTCCATCGGAGGAGGGGCAGCCCCCGTCTTAGTAACAGGCTGTTGGTCTTTGTTTACCAGCCCATGAGGGGACCTGCCCTCAGCGCAGCCCGGCGGCCTTCTCTCGGCTGCCAGCTCCCGTCCAGGGAGGGTTAAGGGGGCTGCCCGCAGGATTAGCTTCCCGGCGGCAGGCGCGTTCCGAGGCCGCAGCTGTCCGCTAGCCCCGCCAAGGCCGCTCGCTCCCTTTGCCTGTAACCGCGGGCGGAGCTGCCCGGATAGGACAGCTTCCTCTGTGTGTGTTCAAGGCCGACTCCGTTCCCGCCCCGTCGGGCCGGCGGGCCAGGCGCGGGGTCAGCGGTGGACAATGGCAAGGCGCTCGAGCGGGGATCCGAGGGCGGGCCTTTGTGCGGGGTCTCATGCCGACGGGCTAATGGGGCAGAAGAGATGGCGAGGGGCGACAGAAGTGGCCTTTGAAGGAGGGTGTCAGTACAGGGCGGCGAGACAAAGGCCAAAACGCGCGGGCGGAGAGGGACAGATGGGGCCGGGAGGGAACAATTAGCAGGAGCGCAGGGCGGGGCGGCTCCTCTTCCCAGTTAACCAGGCGGGTGCGCCCCGGCCTGGACCCGCGCCTCCGCTGCGCCCCCCGCCGCCACCCCCTCTACCGCATGGCCGCCCACCCTGCACCCTGCGCTCCGCCCTGCGCCGCCGGCTCCCCGCGCCCGGGGTCGGGGAGGGATGGGTGAGTGGATGGATGAACCCCTCCCACGGCCCGTCGGCTGGGCCCGGCGACCCCCAGCTTCCCGCAGGAGAGCCCGAAAACGCTGCCCCGGGTCCGCGCAGCCCCCTCCCCCGCACCCCATGGCCGCGGCCTCCGCCAGTCAGGGCCCCTCCGCCAGGCCCGCGGCTCCTGGCAAGTCCCGCGGCCCGGGGACCGGTCAGCCAGTCCGCGGGCCCAGCGCGCCGCCGGGCCAGGATCCCCGCCAGGCGGCGCTGCGCTCCTCCGAGCCGCCGGCCGCGCTCTGCAAACCGCGGCTGTTTAATTAACGTGCAAATTGAGTAGATTAAATGACTCTAAATAATTAGCCACAGATCCTATAAACAGGATAACATATTTAATTAAGCAGCGATATAGATTTTGGAAACTGTTAATGTGTTTTAGAACGGCGGCTTAGATCTTTCACTTTCCCCCCCGAACTTCAAACATGGAACTGCAGCCCTCGTAGGTGGATAAATATCTGGGAACAAGAGGATGCCTGTTCACTTGCACTAATGGAAGTGTGGGTTTAACAGGAGCTGGGCCGGTTCTGCTGGGCTCTGCACCCGGGGTGGGGGTGCAGCGCCCCGATCTTTAACGGAGGAGGTAGGATGATACGGAATGAGGGGGAACGAGGGAAGTAAGTGAAAATACAACCCAATTTCATTATATCAATCACATTTAATTGGCAATTTGTACAAGCAATGACCGGGCTGGCTTTAGGTAAAACTATTAGGCGACAGGCGGGCGTGCCACTAAAATTCTTGGTTAGTTAATTAGTGTCTGAACTGCGGAGGGAAGGAGCCTCAGATTTACTCTCTACAAAGAGAGAGCAGCCCAGACAATTCATTAGGCAGGCGGCTTGTAAATTAGAGCTAAGTTAACCTGATTTCCCTTAATTAAAACATCTTTTCTCGTTTACGATGTGGATATAAGTAGATCTCCAGGGTTTTGAATTTTCTGCAACAGCAGATGGTCAGCTAGAAGCAGATAATAGTTAACGCTTTCTCTGTACCAGATCCGAACAACGTGCGCCGCCGGCCCATCTGAGGATTAAAGGAAGAGATAACAAAGAGCCTTAACCCTTCCTGGTCTTCCGCTCGGGCTCCAGGCTCCGGGAGGGGCTGCCTGGCCTGGGGCACTGGAGGGCACTTCGGCCTGGACACCAGGAACCCGGGCAGCAGAGGGGACAAGGCTGTCAGAGGAAGTGGCCACTGGGCTAGCTCCTGGGGAGGGCATATCAGGATGGAGGGGCTTGGTGGGTAGCGAGCAGTGAGGTGGCCCCTCAGACTCCCTCCCAGCGCCTGGCCATTGCCATCTCCCCACTCAGCCCCAGTCCCCACACTCTCAGCTCCTTTCTGCCTCAGGTCATGGGCCTAGCACAGAACCCCATCTGGGTTCAGAGGGCCAGCCTGGGCCTGGCTGACCAGTGGCCTTGCTCACGGTGTTCTGGCCCCGCACAGCCTTTAGCTGCTCCCTGGACTCCAGCCCCCTCCACAGGGTGGGGAGGAGGCCCTGCGGCCGTGTGGTGTATCTCCTGGGTCTTCTGCTTTGATGGATACATTGCTTCCCTGAGGGAAGGGTACAGGGTGCCGGGCGGCCTGCACAGCCAGCGAGGCCTGGCGAACAGGGACTGAGAGGCCCTGGGAGCCAGCCTCCCTGAAAAATGGGGGTGGAGTCTGGGAGGCCACCTGAGTGCAGAATGTCCCCCACACAACCTTCTGAGCACTAGCACAGAGACAAGCGAGGGCCAGGCCAGCATCCTGCAGGCTTCGGAGGAGCTGCTCCGAAGGCAGCTCTGCCGAAGGCCACAGAGGGAGGCCCAC